>NW_006286675.1:1121116-1139427 GCF_000327345.1 Myotis davidii | reverse complement strand
TGGGGGTTCTGGTTCCAGTTCTGAACCTGTGCTCTCCTGCTAAGACCCCTCCCTGTGTCTCCTGTCCTCCTCCAGTTGAAAGGGTTTCTGATGTAGAATATCTAGCTGTCTGCTTCAAGCTCCCACTTTGCTTCCTAAGGAGGTGGTTCATCTTTTGATGAAAAGAAACCCCGCCTAATAGTAGTAGTAGCTCTCTCCTTTACTGCCCTGGCTGAGTGTAAAGTGTTCAGTCTCATCTCCTCTCTTGATTACCTGAGTCTTGTCTGTCCGTAAAGACCCAGCCCAAGTTCCCTTGACTTAGAGCCTGCTACACCCACCGACTCAGGCTCCTCCAGCCCTCCTTTCATAGTCTAGAGCTCTTTAACTTTATATCCATCTATTCTTCCTTTCACCAATTCTTTTGCAAATATTTATGGAATGACTACTCCTTGTCGGGCACTGTTTTAAGTGCTGGGAAACTGCAGTGAGCAAAACAGAGAATGTCCTATCTTCTAGGTGTTGCTGCAGAAGAGACTGACAAAATAAATAAATCTATCAAGTCCAATAATGATGTGTTATAAAGAAAGATGAATCCACTCTGATGTGGCATGGCTGACTGCCCTGTTTGGTAGGCCCCTAAAAGATCTCCATCATGATGATGGTTACGAAGAAACTAGAAATAAGCTTCTTAACGTTATTTATTGAGCAAAGGGAAATAACACAAGCTGGTTATTTCTGCAGGTTTGTTTTGTTCTTTTTTGTTTTGTTTGGTGGGGGTGAGAGGTGTGGGTTCTAGCTAGAAAAATGACGTCACCCATATCCACCTAATGGCTTGGTGTATTTGAGGAAGAGCAAGGGAACCTATATGGCTAGAGGGGGTAGACATTCATTGCTTTCTAAGGACAATACTTTCTACTAGATCTGTCCTGTGACTATTGGCACACTTTCATTAACTATTGTGTTGGTGATGGGGGTTGTGGAAAATGTCAGAACTTCATTTTGAAGATTAAATTGATGTTTATGAAATATACATAGGATATTTATATACATAAAGTTTATAATATATAAAATATACAATGCATATAAATAATGTCTTGCCTGGCCAGCATGCTCAATGGTTGAGCATCGACCTATGAAGCAGGAGGTGATGGTTGGATTCCCGGTCAGGGCACATGCCCAGGTTGCAGGATCGATCCACAGTGTGGGGCATGCAGGGTTCTCTCTCATCATTGATGTTTCTATCTCTCTCCCTCTCTGAAATCAATAAAAATATATTTTAAAAAAACAACAATGTCTTGCACATGGTGCTGTAGAAGCTTTAGCTTTTATCCTTGTGATGATCATGATCACTCAACCTCAGTTCTGCCCTGAGGATCCAGCCTCAGGGCAAAGGTCTTTGGCAGCCTGCTCTTTCCAAACCGAAAGGGAATTGCTTTTGCTGCTTCCCCACACTCTTGGTTAGACATTTGAATACCTGGGATAGGCTCTTATGCAGCTTCTTTGTGGGGAAAAAATTATTTTTCTACGAAATGACCAGAAGACAGGCTGACTTGCTCATATTCTATGGTACAGATTCTCCTTTAGAGCCTGCAATGGGGAAACACTACACACGTTATTTTTAAGACAAAGGGTAACAAGCTTGATGGGTGCTGATGCTATTGGTGGTGGTGGTGATCGTAGCTAACACACATGGTAGTTAGCCATGTGAAAGGCTTTTCTTGCAATCCTCTTAGACCTAGGAGATAGGGAGTAATAGTAACTCATTTTCCGGCTGAGGAAATGGGTTCAGTAGGTTTATGTCACATTCCCAAGGACAGCTGGCAGGAGAGGGGGCCAGGTTTTATAGTAAGTTGTTTGTCTCCCCAACTTAAACATGTGATTAGTCCAAGTTCATTTTTGTTTTGCTTTGCATTTCCCCCCATGGTCTATCATTTGAGGTGTGATTAAGGGAAAGGGAAAATTGAGAGGTATTTCAGTTTTTCTCAGTAAGTTGTTGATACGAGTTTCCTAGGTTTGCACACACGTGACTTGGGCCCAGGGAGCTGAGAGGCAGCGGGAGGGGTCAGTGGATGCCAAAGGTGGAGTCAGATGTGGGTTTTGTTAGTTACAGTAGGAAATTCATCAGTGAGATGCACAGGGGGTCATTTAAATACATTTTGGATTTTGGGGGTCCATCCCTGAGTGCTGAGCACCAATATCATTCTGCAAATCGTCTTTTGTGCTTCTGTCCCCCAAGTTACTATTAGTTAACTCATGAGGGTATTCCCTAGTGTTGAGATTTGGGAGCCTCAAATCTTAGTCTTGCCATCGACGATATGGCCACAGAAACTGTTTGCAAATATAGACAAATGCTTTGTTAGAGTTATCTTTACTCACTTATGTCCTTTAAGTTTGGCGGAGGGATTTATCTTTTCACGTAACTGTCCCCAGATTGCTGTTTATTGAAACTAGTATTTCTTCTTTACTTTCCCGTCCCGTCTGGCATTTTTGCTGTATTTTTGATAGGTAACTTGCTGAGTAAATGTGGAGGGTTGTCAGGCTTCAACCTCAATTATGTAAAAACAAAATGTGTGGGCTTTGTAGAGCTCCTTTCTTTGAGGTCTGTCTGCAGCTGTGGGCTCCGGCTTGTGCCTTTAACAACTTTGGGTTCCATTGTTCCCTAACTTCAGATTTTACGAAATAAATTGTAACTGAAAGGGGAAAAACAACTAAAAATAGTTACTGCAGAAAATAAAAAAGTTAACCAAAGTATTTTATTGATACATTCTTGGACAATATCACAGAATTGAAAGAGAATGGAAAGAAGGAATTTTTCAGCAAGGGTGTGTTTCCACTAAATTGGCACATAAGCAGCAAGATTAACGAAAGTACTTATTACAAACAGTAAAAAACATACATGCTTTTTTTAAAAGTCCTTATCACACTGGTCAGTCATAGGGGGGCATGAACAAAACCTCAAGACATGAAAAATCCATATTCTTTTCTTCAAAGAGCTTGATCATTATTAAAATTATTGCAAAATATCCATATACCCTAAATAAAATAACAGAAGAGAACACAAATACAAATATTGAACGTATTATTAACATGTACTGTAAAATACATTACCGGCATGCATTCCGAACAAGACCTCTATTCAGTTCAGCCTCTACCTTCCTTTTGTGTGACCTATCGAAAGATAGGTGGGACCTACTATATCAGCACAGTTATTGGTCTTTAAGTATCTTTTTGTCTTAAAAAAAATAACATGATTTGCGATGGTATTATAATCATAATTATACCTAGTACAGTCATGTGTGTAGGCGGTTTAAATATATATTTTAGTCCGCCGAGATCTTTTGAAAATTTTGTCTTAAAATTTCCCCCAATATTTTGCCGTCTGAGAGAATAGGGCTCTATGAAAACAGGGCATTTGAAAACAAACAGTGAACCGAGGTACAACATCGGATGGCAAAGTGCAAAAGTCCTCACAAACTATACAGAAAATTTCAAAACCTTGCAACCTGGAAGTACATACGTAGAAAGACGGGTCAGCCCCCAAAACAGTCACTGTGGCTCTCAGCGGTTCGTCCTAGAGAGCCTGGGTGGGACTTGAGTCTCAACACTCCCTTCCGTCGGGAAGGTCCAGAACTGCAGCCAAGTTGGCAGTGCTGATGCCAGTGACTTATTAAGCCAAGATAAAGTAGGAATATTTCATAAAGCAGCTGCTAGGACACTTGGATCCTCTAACGTTGGTCTTCCGGCGGAGGATGCTCCTCCAGTGATGGGCAGCAGGCAGGACCAAAAGAGTCCTATGCCAGGTTGGATGACAAAATAACTGAGGATCTGCCTCCTCCGTGGTCCCAAGGCATGGAACAGCTTAGATAACCAGGTTATTATAACTGACATACTTCTTTTTTGCAGCAGGGCCTGAAAGAAAAATGTGAAAAAGTCAGTGGTGCCATGACCCTATATTTGCAAAGGCAGAAGCAGAATTATAATATCTGTGATGAGTTGGGTGCACAGTAAAAATGGAAACGATGCACCATTGAGGAACACACCGATCACTTTGGATGCCTGCGACTATTTCTTCTCTGTTCTGAGATGGCTCCAGCCTTCCGCTTGATGCTTTGTAACGTTAGCAAGATTATCAGTGGATATCATGCTTTCTAATTAGCCAGCCCGAGCTTACCAGTAAAAGGCCCACCCATGTGGCACTGGGTTTTGTTGTGTCTTCTGCTCCCAGACCTTCTCATAATAAAAGGCCTTTGCCTGGGAAAGATCTGTCCCGCATCTCTGGAATTGACTTGGGTTGACCAAAGATTTGGTCAATCAAAGTGCCTTCTCCAGCTCTGATGCAGAGTCAAACGACTATAGATTGACTTTTATAGTGTTATCATAATAAGTTGTAAGTGGTAATTTGCAGACCTATTTTCATCAAGGTTTGAAGCTACTTCAATCTTGGCACGTGCCTCAACACAGCCTACATTCCCCCCCTCCCTTAAATGTAGAATAAATAATTTTTCTGTTGGGTACAGTGATTTCGCCTTCACTCACTCACTCATTCAATCATTTATTCCATAGAGACGTGCCGATTGCCTGCCACCTGCCAGCCAGGAGGCTGGGCACTGACGAGCACCTGGTGAGAAAATCAGACGCGTTCCTGTCCTTATGCTGGAAACAGACCCCAAGGCCCCAGGTATGACTCTGCTTTATGTCCTGCTTCTCAGTACCAAGTGAAACGGTAGCTGTGAGGTGGTATGCTCCGTATTCATGAAATCTTAGCAGTTTTGCACCCACCGCTGTTGGACACAAGGTAAGTTCATGTACCATTTACGGATGATTTATTTTACTTCCTGTTCCTAGATTCTAAATAGTACTGTTCATTTAACACACACACAAGTAGCAAGAATTCTTCCAGAACTCCTAAGTAGGGATCTATCTGTAAATTTAGAGGAACAGAGAAGGCACAAGAACACCCTAAGAGAGGGTTTGTATCTAAACTTTGAGTGATGCAGCCAGTATGTTACAGATGTAATATAGCACATCTACACTCTACAAAAAGACGGCTCTGATTTTCTGGATTCAAAATTTGGACACTCCTGAGAAATGCTGGCTTTTGAAGACTCATTTCTCTAATAAATCGTGTTGTATTAATTAGCTAAAACTAAAGGAAAAATAGAATTACGTGAAATTCAGGGTTGCATGGGAAATCTGATCATGAGACTGGTGATGATGCATCCTCACTCATTAAACACATGACTTCAGTGATCCTGCTGAGTCTTCTCAAAAGGTTCCCTGTGTTATCGCAGCCTTCATTGTCTTCAACAAAATGCGTGGTTTGAGTATAAGGAGAAAAAACTTTCTAAAGATGTTGTAGTTTTTCTTTTACTCTGAAGCCTGTTTGTAGTGTCATAGCTAGAAAACCCCAATGCAAAGAGGCAACAAATAGTCGCTGGATGCCTTGTCAAATGCCAAGGTGTTAGTTGTCCTCAGGACAAAGGTAGGGGGGGGACAAACCAACCCAGAAGCTTATACTGACCTAAACGTCAGACCATCTCTCTGAGACTAATCAAGATTGTTTTCTATATGAGCATAACTGTATAGCAAAAAAAGCCAAACATCTGAAATCCCTAGACAGGTGACTTTAAAACACCCAGGAGGAGTATTTGACAACAAAGTTAGTGAGAAAATATTGCCCTTGCATTGTTAAGCTGAGCACTGGTTTGTACTAAACTATAATCAAGGTGAAGTTACATTTTAAAAAGTTAGAAATGATAATGATAAAGGAAATTCATCAATGCCTGGCATGGGTCATCGTGTGTTCTCCAGGAGCCTCGAGGTGAGTGCTGCTTATAATCCCCAATTTACAAGGGAAGGGTCTGGCTTCACAGACCCAGGTTCTGATTCAGCTCTGTCAGTTACCTGAGGTGGGACCTAGACCAGTTCATTGACACTGAACTTCTTGGGGCCTTTGTAAAATGAGTAGAAAAATTGTCACCCTGTGGGCTGTGAGTTGCATGAATGTATGAAATACCCATTTCTTACCTGGTAACATAATGCATGAACTTATTTTTAAATTATAAAGTGTCATACAAGTGATTACCCTCGGTGCATGCTGCCTTCTCAGGAGAACTTAGGAGCACTGCAGCAAAACAGTACTATGGTGTGCAGGTCCTCGGATGGCAACTTTTGTACTTTTCAGATCAATGTCCAATGTATTACACTGTTTATTTTTAAACCATTATAGCCTTATGAGTAAATAAGTACTTCTATGGTATCCAATAATTCCATTTATTTGAATAGCAATGCAGTTTATGGTCTAGAAAAGAAAACGCTTCACTCAAAATAGTTGTGCAGTAAAACACTTGCAAAATAGACTTTTTTATTTTGAAATAGCTGGAATTTTTTTCTTATGAAGTTATAAGGTTTAAGGAGTAGGTATGATCCCTACTGAATTTTACGTTATCTACAACAGTAGTTCTCACAGCAACTTCTCTTGAAATGATGTCTACAAGGAGGCAGGGTGTGGTCCCTGGCTTTTGAATGATTGGCATACCTTTGCTACTTAAGAAAGGTCAGACATTCCAACTTATTCTTCATGTTGGTCCAAGTCAAACTCAATTTGACATTAACTTCAGTGAACTGGTTGTGTTCTCTTTAATTTTTTTGAGCCTTTTTGTCTCAAAAAATTTCATTTTTCAAAGTGTGGTCTATGAAACTTGTATAATCCAGATGATCAGAAATAAAAAAAAAAAATAGAAAAGGGGAAAGTCTCAGGGATAAGAAGCATTGAATTATGGGAAACACTGAATAAGTAAAATTAAACAGACCTTTCCCCCACCACATATTCAATTTTTTTTTATTTTTAAACCAGAAGGCATTCTATAGTTCATTGACATTATTCCATGTTGTCTCTCGAGCTCTTTAAAAAAATTAAATGTGTATGTATAGATGTACGCATGTATAAGGGTGTATATGAAGTGATTCAAACATCCACAAAAGGTGAAAACAATAGTCTATCACAGTCCAGAGTACAACACGTGTTGATGTATTGACATCTGTGCTGCAGATGCCCTTCTGTCCATCCTGAGGAAATAAAACCTGGTGAGAACCCTTCCCACTTCCCCACCCCCACTGCAATCCTCCCCTCCTCCACCCACCAAAGCTATTACTCTGATGTTGGTTTGCATCCTTCCCAAGGTGGTTTCATACTCCTACTATAAATTATAGATAGTATTGCTTGCACATCCAGATAATAAGTGTTTTGAAATCTGCATCTGGTATCTTGGTTGCTTCCATTTCATTTATTTCTTTTCCTGGGGATTACTTTTTTATTTGAGGCATATTTCTTTGTCTCCCCATTTTGTCTGCCTTCTTGTGTTTGTCACTGTGTATTATCTAGATTTGCTATGATTCCCAAACTTGTTATGGTGGTTTTATGTTGGAGTTTTCTTCTGGGGCTCAGTAGTTCAATCTTCCTGATCACCTGAGCTAGGGGCTCCCAGAATGTCTCCTGTGCAGGTTGTGTGTTCCCTCCTGTTGTAGTTGAGTCTTGAGTGCTGTTGGCCTGTTTGCAGATGGGGTTAACCCTCAGGCTGGCTGGCTATAAGGATAGACCTTGATGACAGTGTATGAGCCACTTTGCGGCAGCTCTCCCCTGAGGTGGGGTTGTTTCCAGCAGGGTCTGGTGCCTGCTGGGATCTCCCTTTGGGTGTGCCACTTGTGTTAGTTGGATCGTGCTCTGGTGGTCTGAGGCCCACCGCTGGTTGTGTTGGTTCTGGGTCCATTTGGGTGGGGTTCCAGTGCAGATTGATTTCAGACACTCCCTGTAACCGACCTTGGGCTACCTGTCTAGAGCTACCACACATTTTGCTGTTTGTGGCTGCTTCTACTGGGTCTGGGTGTGCATGGGAGGTGCCAAGCTGTGTGCAATGGTCAGCTTCCTCCAGTTCTGAACCAGGGCAGATCCGTAAAAGGTCCAAGGCACCCTGAGGTCTGCCTCCTCCTGTTGGCCACACTGCTACTCCCTGTGGTCACCTGGTCTTCCTTGTGAGCCTCCTGTGGAGAGACTGTAGAATGGGCTCCAGCTGGTCACATCCTTCAGACCCTTCCACAAGGCATGAGCTCAATAGGGCAGGTGACTGGGATCAGGGGGTTGGGGGTCATGGGTCTTCTACTTGGGGGACAGCATGGTCTGGCACTCAATGGGGTGAAAGTGGCCCCTATTCCAGAGCCATACCACTCAGTCTATGCCAGAGTCTCTGACCCTAGCTCCCCTGGAAGGAGCATGCTGCAGGTTCAGGTTGAGTGAAACCAACCTCTGCAAGCTCGGTAGGGCAGGGCCACCTGGACTCAGGAGGATAGATCACAACTGTCTCCTATTGGGGGTGGAATCAGCCGAGCCTACAGGTGGGCAATATATAGCCTTTCCCATGCGCCTCGACCCCACAACCCAGCACGTGTCTCCGTCCCACACGTGAGCCTCCCAGCGAGATGAGCTCTGCACAACACCCTGGTCCCCCTGCAGGACAAGCTCAGCAGGGTGGGACCACCAGTTGTCAGAAGGACCAGTCAGATTACTCTCCAGTTATAGGGAGTGGAATGGGCTGAGCTTGCAGGGCAGGTCAGAATGCCCCCCATGCAGCTGTAACTGCACAGCCCAGTGCCCATCTGAGTCCAGGACAAGAGCCTCCCAGGGAAATGCACTCCAAAGGTCCCAGTTCTGTGCAGCAGTCCTATCTCCTTGTGGGGCTGAGCCTAGCAGGTTGGGGCCACCGGTGGTGGGAAGGACAGGCTGTCATGCAAGGTTGGGAAGAATGGCCCCAGTTCCAAAGCTACACGGCTCAGTTACTGTCTGAGTTTCCGCCAAGACCTTCTCCAGAAAAAGTGTATTGCATAGGTTCCTGTTGGGTGCAAGGTGGTGTCCCCCGTAATTGTAGGACCAGGCAGTGCACTCCCCAGGCTAGTATTGTAACAATAGTTGCGCTGGATCTTGGGAAGATGGCACCTGGGTCTCTAGCAGCCTCTCTTCTCTCCCATGAAGACCGAATCCCTACTGAGTTTCACTGCCATATGCTATGTAGGCTCCTCTTCCTGGCTCTGGCACTCTGGGTCGGGGATCCCAGCATGGGATTGAGACTTCTTGCTCTTGGGTGGGGGGACTTCTGCACAGAGACATCTATCCCTCCACCTTCTCCGCAGATGCATGTGAGTGCGGGGGCCAGCCCTTTCCCTGCCTCCATCTTTTTTACCAGACTCTATGTGGCTTCGTCTATAAATCCTTGGTTATAATATTTATGTTCAATTAGCCTTCAGTTGGTTATTCAGGTTGACTGCCCTATAATTTAGCTGTAAATCGGGTTTGGCACCAGGAGCAGGTGAGTGTATCTTCTACCTACTCTGCAGTCATCTTGGAATCCTCCTGTTTCTTAGTTCTTGATCCTGCCTGTTACTTAAGTCATTTGTAATGCAGACCAAACTTTGGAATACTGGTTTATTGCCTGATGAAACTTGGTCCAAACTGACCGGCCCAGGAACCCATTCTAAGCGGTGTTTGTGCTGCCTTCTCCCACTATGGCTTCCCTGTCAAGCACAGTTCAGAGTTGTTGTAGCCATAAATATTTTAACTGGAAGGGATACTTCATATTACAGTTTGCAGTTAGTAAAACTAAAAGGAATACTTTTGGTAATTCTGTAATCAATGACCTGTTTCCTGCTGGTTGGTTTCATCAGTAAATGGCCCTTAGCTTACCACTTAATGGCAAAAGAGTAGATGTTACCCTCAACTATTAGTTCTTATTCAGGATTTCAAATAAGCCAGAAAGCTCCCTGTATTTTTTGAAAGATAATTCATTTCATAATGATTTCTCCTAAATAGTTTTAAAATGACTATGATCTAAGAGTAGCACAATATTCAGCCAAAAAGATGCAGAAGAATACGAATAAAGAACATGATTACCAAAAAAATGAGTCATTCACAATTATGCAGGTTACTCTGATCTAAAAGGGGAGAGAGAGAGAGAGAGAGCGAGAGAGAGAGAGAGAGAGAGAGAGAGACCTTTTTACATCTTTGCAGCTCTTCCCCCAACTCTGCCACCACAATCTACCAGGAGAATGCCAGACTATTTGTCCTTATGTTATGTTACTTAGTCAGACTTCTTGACATTAGAACTTGGCAGGGGTGGAAATGCAATCAATCAGTTAAAGAACTCAGGATTCCCAATCACCATTCATTATAATCCACTTGCAAAAACCCCAAGATCTGAATTTCTGTCCATCCAGCCATCCATCCAACAAAAATATCACTTCACACCTATTAAATTCTAGTCGCTCTGATGCATGTTGGCCTTGCCAAACAGGCTTTGAAGTCTGCAAGTTGTTCGTGCCTTTCTCATTTATTGTACAGTCAGATTATGCTCTAGCAGGTGCAGAAGGCTGCCATGTGCCATCAGCAAGGGGCTGGCATCTCCTTTGTTTTATTTTTCCTTCTACTTAACATGATAAGGATAAGGCATGAACTCATAGACTAGACTTCCATTGAGAGAAAACCCCAAAGTAAACTGGCCCCTCCACCAAGGTTGAATGAGGGAGGCTGTTCAGTGGATGAGGGGGCATTGAGGCTGCTGGGACCAGTCTACCATATTTCCAGACAATAGTGGTGCCATTGCAAGAATAGAAAAGCAGCAGCCTAGAAAACTTCAGAAAAAATGTGCCAAGTGCTTGCTCCATGGGGCAGAGAGATGAGTCAGAGATGGCTCTATTGCTTGGAACTTGTGTTACAGTGGGAGAAATGCTGACAGCAGGAGTAATAAGTGCATTAAGATATTTACAAAGGCCAATTCATTGTGTTTTAAATGGCAATGTACTTACACTCGGTCTGGGAAGGCTTCTCAGTGCAATGGGTGTCCGATCGGGATGACGAAGAATGGGAAACTGTAGAAAGGAGGGACTCATGGAACAGTGTGTCAGAGGGTGTGGGGTCTCGGGCTGGCAGGGAAGGAGGGGCCAGGTGATTACTTCAGTCAATATGCATGTGGCCATACTAAAGGCAAGGTACCGGAGATAAAGTGATAAAGAAGACACAATTCCTGTGGTTATTTCGCTTCCAAACAGAAGCTCCTCCAAAAGGCCTTGAACACTAACTAAAGGCAGTGGTGCACTAAGTCCTCCCTTTATGTTGTTGATAGGTTTTTGGAAACTGTGATGTTAAGTGAAATGATGTGTAATGAAATGAAAGGAACAAGATTTTGGTTCCTAGACATATTTCTGGCCACAAAAGCATCACCAAACTTCTAAATAAAGACCCCAAAACACTTCTAATAGTAAACATTGAAATACATGTGCACTATACATACATTTGAGAAAGATGAATAAAAACAAGTTAGATAATGGTTTTCCAGCCCACTTATTCCAGTGCTGGGTCAGATGGCTGGAGACTGTCCTTACAACTAAGGGTGCAAGGTGGGACCCAGTCTGGGCAGGACACCCTTTCATCCCCAGGGCCCTCACCCCAACACGCACTCATCCTGGGACAATTCAGACATGCCGGTTCACCTCTCCTGCACATTTTTGGGGTGTGGGAGGAAACTGGGGTCCCTGGAGAAAACCCACACAGATGGGGAGGACATGTGAACTCCACACAGACAGTAGTCCTGGCTGGAATGATTTTTTTTCTCATCTGCATTGTACTGAAATGGTGTTGAACGAAATGATGTCCAAAGACTTGCTGGAGTTGAGAGGCTGTGAAGGAGCTATCAATGGTTTTCAAGCGCAATCTTCACACTTGTCCCCTCCCTGCAATGTCAGCCACCTCTTCCTCAACTGGTTCCAGAGCCCCGTCCCTCCAGGAGCCTTTCCTGACCCCTCCAGACAACGTGTCCCTGCCCCCTCTCTGGTGGCCTCTCTACTTTTCTCTGGTCATACTTCACACATCAAGGGTGAGTCACTCATTTCTCACGTGTGCCTGGAACGTGAGCACTGTGAGTGTCAGGATGGAAGAGGCCATTTCCCCCTAATGGCTAGGAACTGTGTAACACCTAGGAAGTGCTTAATATGTATTGAGTTTTTGCTATAGAGGGGCTTCTGCTCTCTCATTGTCAGCCCTCAGAGCATCTTAGGAGAGAAATGGGCTACACACACACTCACACACACTCACACACTCACACACTCACACACACACACTCACACACTCACACACTCACACACACACACTCACACACTCACACACTCACACACACACACTCACACACTCACACACTCACACACACACACTCACACACTCACACACTCACACACACACACTCACACACTCACACACTCACACACACACACTCACACACTCACACACTCACACACACACACTCACACACTCACACACTCACACACACACACTCACACACTCACACACTCACACACACACACTCACACACTCACACACTCACACACACACACTCACACACTCACACACTCACACACACACACTCACACACTCACACACTCACACACACACACTCACACACTCACACACTCACACACACACACTCACACACTCACACACTCACACACACACACTCACACACTCACACACTCACACACACACACTCACACACTCACACACTCACACACACACACTCACACACTCACACACTCACACACACACACTCACACACACACACTCTCACATACAGACAAAAGTGGGAACTTTGCCATCTTTTTATTTCCATTTCCCCCCTCGGTGCCACTGTGTACAAAGCTAACCATTGCTATCAGATTTCATTGTAACTTTTAAACCACAGCATCCTTTTCTCCCCCTTTAACATCCAAGGAGGGTCCAGAGAGCCTGGCTAACACTGACTAATCAATTTTCAATTCTGTCATGAAAACAGTCAATGAACGTTCTAGTGTTTCTTTAAAAAATCTAATTTGTACTTTAAGGTATAAAGCATCAAGCAGAGGTTTACGAGGTTCCTAGAAGATCTATTTGAAGCAAAATAGACTATGTCTGTTTTGAAATATCTTTAAGCTTGGCCAAGTTAAAATCTGGGCAATGTGATGGAGGCCAAATAGATTTTGCCTTGGGAAAAGAAGGGTGCACTGTATTACTGCATCAAAAATGTCTGCTTTGTACTGTAATGCACTTTGCCTGGGCATGGAAAAGCTTTTGTGTATTTTGCAATTTCAGTGTATTAGGGATGAGAGCATTCCAGAGCATATTACAGATGCGGTGCAATGATGCATCCAAGATTGAAGCTGTGCATCAAAATCTGTCTTAAGGATAATGTTACAAATAAGGCAATCGTGCTAAAATAGTGGCAGAGTAGTACGCGGGGTTCCAGGATGAAAAGCTCTAGCTCAAATCCAGGCTTTGCTGTTATTTTGGGTTCAGACATTGAGTCCATTCATTCATTCCTTTATTCATTTATTCAACTGGTACTGGGAATTTACAACGTGCTAGTTGCTTGGTTAAACACTAGTGGCACAAAGGTAGGGAAACATACCCTCTATCTTTGAACAACTTCTGGTTCACTGCAGTTCAACACATATTTATTGAGCACCTACTATGTGTCAGACACTGTGATAGGCAGGGGGAGGGGAAATATAGCCATTTGATGTGCAATACAGTCCCCGCTTTAATGGAGCTTACATTTTTCTGGGGAGAGGCAGATCATTTATATATATATAAAAGTAAATACATCCAGTTCTTATTACCCACTGTTATATTCTATTTAAAAATGCCAGAGACACTGAATTGGTGAATTGTGAGTGCTTATTGCTCCTAGGAGGAAGGCAGGATTAGATTACTGTGAGCCTTTGGTCACAATATTTTCATCAACCGATCGGAACATAGCCTTATTTTATGTGTGTTTCTGTTTAAAGACACCTCATATAGTATATGTTTCTGATTCATCACCATTGAACAGCAACAGCACTGTAATTCCTGCCTGAACTAAGATTATCTAACACACAGGTTTTCTGTAGCCACATTACACCCTTCTTACACTTAGGGACCCTGGGCAGCACATCACCACTATCTGTGTGTGTGGGGGGCGGGGGGGGGCACTTTAAACAGCAAGATCACCACTAAGTCATCCAAAAATGCAAAACACAGGTACTAACTAGGCTGCAAAGAGTACAGTTGTTTCCATATGAGAGCTGAGACAGGAAGCAAAGAGAGACCTTGTTCCCCTCAGCTGTGAACGGATGTGTCTTTTGTTCTCGGCGTACGTCCACACATGACTTCAAAAGCAGAAGTATACATTTCAGAGTTACAAACCCCAAACCCATTTTAGCAAGTAGAAGGTGAGTTTGCAAATAATGAGGATCAGCTGTATGGTGATGTTGGACAATACCAAGCACCATGAGGCAGAGGTTGCTGTCCAAGGTATTGGGGTATATAAGGTTCAGTGAGGATGGCATCTGAGCAGAAACTTGAAGGAGATGAGAGAGAAGCTATGCGAATATTGGATCATAAACTGAACAGCAGGTCAAACCCCTGAGGCTGGCATCTGAAAGGCTGGGGTGACAGGAACCAACAATGCACAGACCTGGTAGTATTCCTGAAGAATTCCAAAACCAGCAGGAGGTGCTATCAAAAATGGGTGCAGCAGAAGGGGTGAAAAATATGGCCTGGTGAATCCAAGCAAGGTTTCAAAGATAAGGACGTGTTGGCCTGTCTTGAACAATACTTTATAGACATTTTCCAGGCAGGCCTAGGTAGTGGGGGCATCGGCATTGAAGAACATTCAGATGCCAGACACCACATTGGGAAAGCCATATTCTTGAAATGTTTGGAGAGAACAGCCCAAAAATTAGAGCTTAGCAAATTCAGGATTCATTCAGAGAAGAAAGAATGATGGGAGAAGAGATCACCCTCGCTAGGGAGATTAACTTCAAATCGCCAATGGTATTTTATGCTATGTATAGGGCTCTGGATATTAGCGTGAATGGTGAGAAGTTAACCAATATTTGGAAGGGTAGAGTGCTCCAACAGTATCCTGGAAGATAGAATCAAAATGTGTTAGAGGGAGAGGATAATAATTGCAGGGAAACAGATCAGCTAGGAGTTGATGGGTTAGGATTGTGTTTATGGTCAGTGGAATTCTCAGATGAGGAAGCATATCATAGGGTCACCTGGGTCTGAAGCATAACCAGTACCTTCTACTGTTCCTGTCTCTTTCAACTCAAGTTCTGTACAGGCGCATGTGTGCGTGTGTGCGTGTGTGTGTGTGTGTGTGTGTGTATGTGTGTGTGATGTCTTAGGACTTTATTTATTCAAAGGAGCACTGCTAAAGATTGATAAAGTGCAGACATGCATAAAGAGGCAAGGAGAGAGTGCTGAGTGAGGCTGCAAAGGTCATACAGAAAGAGTTTACTTCTCCATAACACCCATCCCAAAGGTGCACATGGGGAAGGAAAAGGGCACATGGAGGCAGAGAGACCCTCTTACACGTCACTTGCATTTTGGAATGTTCTTCCCCCAAATAATTTCAAAAGTGGAAATAGCTTCTCCTTCTTCAGGTTTCAATTTAAATGTCACCTCTTAGGCCTTTCCTGACCCAATCTATAAAGTACTGCTCTCCCCACCCCATTCCCCAGCCCCATTGCAGCTTGTAATTTTTCATCATCTACTACTCTCACTCTCTAAAGTGCTTTAATTTATTTACATTTCAATTTCTTGTCTCTCTTCTAGAATGTAAACTCTACATATACATCCTGTCTTGGTCACCATTGCATCCACAGGACTTAGGAAGGTGCCAAATATTAAATAAATAACATAATGGATGAAAGATGGTCCTTGTTTGGGGATTAGTGGGACTTAATGGCAAGGAGCCAATTTCCTTCTTGATATTCTTTCAAACTTCTGCCTTTGACTGCTTCCTGCCAGGAATTTTTCTCTTTCTTCTTAAATAATAGATGCAAAGTGATGAGAAACGTGGGAGACCTGCTTAATCTGTTCCTTGGAGTGTACAAATCTTCTGATCTTCATAGATACTGGGCAATTCTTCTAGCTCCCAGTCAGAGGAAACAGGAGAGTTGTTTATCACAGAGAATGATCAGGAGTAACCACAACTACTAGTTGAGGGATGAAAAGAGAGACTTTGTAATCGGGTAAAAAATGGATGGAACAGACCCCTAACCATTCCATGACTGGGTAGAGACAGTGCCTACTATTGGAGGAAGTGGAGGAATGCACTGGAAATTGCTTGTGGCTGGGGTCTAATATGTATTAGCAAGCTTGGTTCTACAACTCTGTGCTCTCATGTCCATTCAGAGCAACACAGCCTGTGCTCAACCATATTAGGCTCGTAGTTGTTCTGTATTTTCCACCTTCAGTGTTCTCTATAGAACTTCTTTCTTCTCTCTTTCTCATACATATCACCAGTCTATTACTTTGATGTGAATTGAAAATATAGGTAGGTTATAGTGTACTAATGTTGGCCTCCAATGCATACATTAGGTTCAAGGAGTTTGACTGTTTAACAATTCCTAGGGATATCCATCAAATTTCTAATTTTGAATTGATGGCTCACAGTCTTTCCTTAAATGTGTTGTGTTTGCTGTGATGATGTCTAATGGACATGTCCACATATTCCTCTTTGTTCTTGGGGTCAGAGTATTTGTGGTGGGACTTGAGGGATACTGGAAGGAGACTAGAATTCCCATCACCAGAACTCAGCAGGGGTCTTGTGGAAGTGAGCACATAGTTGTATTAAAGGCACTGGGCCGGGAGACACAGGGTTGGAGAAGCAGAAGTGTTGCCTTCTACACAGAGAGATAGAGACAGAAGACATGAGCCCACAGACTGGATGTTAAATGAGATTAGAGAACTCCTTTGACCTTAGTTAGGTATGATGATATGATATTAATGTTGGACAATGTCTCTTCTTTGTAATAAGCTAATACATTTTGCAATGAAGCATCATGATATCTATTGTTAACTTTAAAATGGCCCAAGACAAAAATACACAGAATAATCAAATATGGCAGCATGGTAACAGTTGCTAAATCTTGGTGATGGATTGTACTATTACTCTTTCTGCTTCTCTGAGTGTTTGAAATGTTCCACAATAAAAAGTTTGAGACCCCCTCATCTTCAAAGCAAAGTGTATGCTTCACAACTCTGCTGGGAGATAGCCCTACTTTGATCTCAATATTTGCTACCAAGGAACAATACCCTCAAGCCAGTCTTATGTGTTTGTGAGGAGATGAAGATACATTGTGCTGTTTTCCGTGGCTCCGAGAGTAGAGCTCTGGTGATCCGAATGCAGGAGTGATCATCACAACAGACACCAGAGTGAAAGGCAGAGAGAGGGAAAAGATGGGCAGAGACAACCACGAGGATAGTCACCACTCAGCAGATGACCTTGGGAAAGTTACTTTCACTCTCTGTGCCTCAGTTTTATCATCTGAAAACTGGACATATTAATAATACCATCTCCAGGCATGTTATGAGGACTAAAGTAGTTATATGTAAGACACTTAGAAAGGGGGTTGGTATAATTTTACACAATGTATTTTAGCTCTTTTTAGCCTTCTTTCCGGACGCATTTGGAAACTCTCTCGCACATACACAACACCTGACTCATGCTCTTCCTTGGAAGAAAAGAGACTCTTCCAAAGCAGGCGGTTAGGCTGCCTCTAAAACAGGGGTGGGCAAACTTTTTGACTCGAGGGCCACAATGGGTTCTTAAACTGGACCGGAGGCCGGAACAAAAGCATGGATGGAGTGTTTGTGTGAACTAATATAAATTCAAAGTAAACATCATTACATAAAAGGGTACGGTCTTTTTTTTTTTTAGTTTTTATTCATTTCAAACGGGCCGGATCCGGCCCGCAGGCCGTAGTTTGCCCTCGGCTGGGCTAGAGGGTTGCTGGGAGGATGGGGCAGGAGCCAAAGGAAGCCAGAACTTTGCCTGCTATATTTTTGCCTAACTAGGCACACCTGTGCCAATGAATACACCTATTACTCCCACAATTGCCCTTTTCCCCACATTACTTGGATTTGTTTCATCGCTCCTAAAGAGCAGTTCAATGGATGATACCTCTGAAGTTCAGAAGAGTTCCCCGCCTGCCAGTGTACAGGGTTCTGCTGTGCCAATGGCTCCCCGACTCAAGTTTCAGACCAGTCAGGTTGCCCCCACCCCTCAAAAATAGGGACTGACATGTTATCCACTTTTTATTTTGCCAAGGACCTTAAGTGAAGCAAGTGCCATCACACTGTTTATAAAATAAAGGACACCCTAGCCGGTTTGGCTCACTGGATAGAGCATCGGCCTGGGGGCTGAAGAGTCCCGGGTTCAATTCGGTCAAGGGCTTGTACGTTGGTTGCAGGCACATCTCCAGTGGGGGGT
>NW_006286675.1:1111953-1120939 GCF_000327345.1 Myotis davidii | reverse complement strand
TCAGGATGGTTATTAAAAATTCCATGTTTTTCAGGAAGCTTTTATATACCCAACACCCCAAACAATCTGCTATGTTGCAAAGGATATTAATATATACAATTTGGCCAAAAACTGTGTGAGGTGAATCCTCATGGAAACGGTCATCATTGAGATAATCCAGCACTAAACACTTTTCTCTTGATGGTTCTTGTTCCTGGAAGTTAAGAAATGTATGGATCCTGGATGAGGCATTGGAGTTCAAATACTCTTGCTCTGAATGCAGTAGCATTTGCTGAACACGTAAGAAGTGCTAGAAACTCCGCTAAGCCCCTTATATTTACACACCCCTTTACCACCTCCAGAAGCCCCTATGAGGCAGTTGCCAATATCATCTCTACTTTATCAGGGGGCAGCTGAGTTTCAGAGGCATTAAGTAAAACACTAATGTCAAATAAGATATTCTCCCCTTTTCCAAACTATGGTTTTTGATACAGCAACAGAGGGCCAGAAGTGGGGCTGATGTCAGGGGCCACAGGTATTTCTCATTCAACAAACATTTTCCAAGTGTCCAGCAGATCTGGAATCGGGACAATAGCTCTATTGCTCATTGCTTTGTTTCTCTAGCACATCTCACCCCTTGATTCCTTCCCTGGAATTCCATACCCAATTGCCATGAACGTGCAGCTTGTGGAAGGAACCAGTGGGGTGCTTAGGAAGTCTCAGTGACTGAATTGGCTGTTGGCTCTTAGCTTCCAGGAGGCTGAGAAGCACTCCCATAAGCAGTGAAATGCCCCACAGCGGAGCCTGGCAGGTCATATGCTGTCGTTCAGCATCACCTTCCGCTCCCCAAGCCAGTCAGTGCAGGACACATGCTTTTCACGCTTGGAGGGGAGATCAGAAACAGACTATGGTCACAGTCTAATCTTTAAATTCAGAGAAAAGGCTATGGCTTGGGGAAAAAAGCTGAAAATTGCCCCGCCTTTGCCTTCCCCCCTGGAAGAGAAATGTGGCATTGCCCGTGTCACGGATGTGGGAGGCAGTGTGAAGTTGCGGTGAAGGATGACCTCGCACGTCAGCCGTCTGGGATTTCAATTCGAGCTTTTTCTCCACAAGTTGTGATCTGGTGAGAGATCCCTAGCCCTCAGTTTCCTTGCTTTTATGTTTTTTACAGAATCAAAATGGCAGTGTTGGGAGGATCAAATGTGATGACACATATGTAATGTGTTTAGCACAGTGCTGGACACTTGAGATATTCTCATCATCACCACTACCACCCTCCTCTCTATCTCCTTCTCTGCTCGGACATCACAGTTATCGTTGAGTTAGTCACTTATGCCAGATGGTGGGGTTCAGAAGAACAGTCCTATCTAAGCTCCGCGGTGGCCGTTTGGTAGGATGGATTCCTTTTACTGGAAGCCATTTCAAAATGACACCGATGTGAGACTTCGAATGACCAGGTTTGCTGCTCTGTTCTACAAAGTTTTCACTCTGAATTCAAGCTGCAATGCAGTCCCCTAGGCCCTGGGAGGAGCTTTCTAATTCCCCAATAGTGTGTGAGGAGACTATAGCTTTTGCCAACTAAAAACACAGCACAGTTAGAAGGCAGATTTCTATAGCCCTTCAGAAGATAAGAGTGGGTGTCTAGATGATAGAGGTTGGATTAAGAAATATTTACATTTCTGGAAAATGTCCATTGGTTTGGGTGACAGGCACAGAGAAAAATTCTTAAATCAAGGGTGTCCTGGAAATCTGGACTATTGTGTTGCTAAGGATAATAGCGCTGTTTTTTGTTTGTTTGTTTGTTTGTTTGTTTTCTGACAAATACTTCTAAACAGTTACTATTCCCTGAGATAGTTACTGTTCCCTGGGATGTGCCACCTCAAACTGTCATAACATTCATACCATTTCCTGTCACCACAAGTAACCATATTGCTGGGAGCAAAGGGTCAAACAACCATCAGTCAAAAGACAGCCATCAGTCAAATATTTACTGAGCTCCTAACATGAGGCTCAGTTCTAGGGTGGGGATGGGTGCACAGACACATAAGTTGTCACCCAGCCATCCCAGAACTTCTAACCTGGTGGAAAACCTGAACTACTAGAAAACATGCCAAGGTTGCCAATTTTTCACCAAATCATCACCCAAGTGAGCATATCTCATTGGCCATTAGAAATTGGAAAGGGAAGGGATCTGGCAATGACTGATGAAAAAAAATTTTCTTAATACCAGTAATGGTTAAGGTTAACATTTACTGAGCATTTCCTATGTCTGACATAGCATCAAGCTGAAAAGACCGATTACCTTATCAACCCCCTAATCATTCCCCTCATATTATGGATGGGAAAAGAGAGGCACAGAGAGGTTAAACATAACTCCCAATATTGCACAGCTGACAGAGCCAGGCCATCTGACTCCAGAGCCCATGTCTGACCCACTAGAACCGGTTCTTACTTCCTCTTGATCATCCACTCATCTTAGCAAATGCAAATACTGTAAAGCAGGAGAAGGGAAAAAATGAGTGAGTATGGCTTGGTGACACATAAGGTCCTTTCTGCTGGCATGCTCTCATGTAAGCAGTTTCTAGTTGATGCAGTTATGCTCCTCTGATGTCACATGAGTGAGGAATAATAACACGTAGTAATAGATTTTGAAAAGCGGAGGCAGAGGGTCATCCACACTGAGCATCCTGGGAAGAGTTTTCTGTCCGGAATGCTCTTCTCTGTTCTCTCTTCCTCTGAGGAAGCTCACCCATGGATGTAGAATCTCACTTCTGCCCACCACCTGTGACTCTCCCTTCCTGTTAATGATGGGGCATTGTACCTGGTGAGCTACAGGTTGCCAACAGATGTCTAAAACGAAGAAGGTATCAGTTTTCAGTGGGATGGGACTTTGATTTATCTTGGGCCCTTGTATTTAAATCCAGGTTTCCGTATAGATGGTTATAATTTCTATATTTGAACAATATATCCATTGCTTCTCTAAAGTCTAAGGCAGGTGGTGGATTGGAATACCCATCATATGCAGCAGCCTTTGGCTGAGTGGCTGACTCCTGTGGTTCTCTGAGGGAGAACAAATGCCCGAGTTGTTTCCAGACCTTCTATAACCGCCTGTAGACTTCACCTGATTTCATCTTCCCAAGACTGTGGTCAGCAAGAGGGTTGTATTTTGCCTCTGTCTGCTGGCAGAGATTTTAATATATATTTTTAAGATCAACATTTTGGAAGTATTTTCTACCCATTTTTGATGATTTCAAAATGAAAACCCGATTTGCCCTATCTATAACTCATCCATTTTTAGACAGGGACAAAGAAATGGGTCACCAATCATCATTTTGAAGAGAAGAATGGGAAAAACCATTCCTTGTCAGGAAATGAATGTACTCCCAGGGGGACACCCAGTGCTCTAGCCTTCCACACCTGCAGTCTCTCTACAGTAGCACCAATGGTCAGAAAAATGAACCTGAGACCCTTTTGGAACTTACACCTGAGCAAAAAAAAAAAAAAAAAAATTAAATGATGCTCAGCACGCTTCACCAAGTAAATAGAATGGAGTATATATTTTTGAAAATAAGAATTTCCACTGTACGAAATGAAACAGAGAGGGTATCGGGTAACTCTAAGTCAAGCAGAAAATTCAGTAAACCTCAGGCACCCGATTTCCCTCGCTCACCACTTAATCAGAGTTGCTGAAATCAGTTTGAATGAATCCACTTACTTTTCACCTGTCTTTTTTGATGTCCTATAAATATAGCCCACATATCAATTTCTGTAACTGAGCAAACTGTAGAAATATAATCAATCAGCAGCATCATTGAACCCATGGGCCTGGGATGTCCAAATGGACCACATTATGCATTCGAGTTGGGCTGCTGCCTTTTATTTCATCCCATTTCTGCATCCTCTGTGGCGCTCAGTGCGCGAACTCAGGCAATCACTGCTCTGCCCATATTTTCTTTTTCATGAAAGCTTACAGATGCTTTCCACTCCTTAACATATGCCCCGGACTTTGAGATGTTGATGTGTAAAGTACTAAACAGTGGTATCACTTTTGCTGTAAATGGTATTGGATAATGGTCAATTTAGAGACTCTACTCCATATTCTGAAAGCGTTATTCACCCTGTAGGTAGAATAAATGGAAATGAAGGCAATCAGTGTATCCCGGGCCTTGGGTAGTTAGGGCATGAGTGTGGGGAATTGCGCAGGCGCTTTATGATGGGTCATAAGGAGACAGCTTGTGTGCCAGTCCTGGGATGCAAATGGGCATGGATATGTCTATCCCATGTGTCTCTGAATTAGAAAAACACCCTCCACAGCATGCTAGAAAGTTCTCCATTAGCCAAGGTGCCCGACCTTTGAACTAGACCTTGGATTTTCTAAGATACTCCTGAACCCAAACACATGATTGGTTCTTTGAAAAGGGAGGACCTGGTGGTGCAAAAGGAATGATGCCAATCAGGAATCAGAGGGAGAAAAACGACGCTGTGGAGGGGAACTTGATTTTTGGGGCGGAGGCTGCTGAGTTCCTGCAATCTCCTTGTAAGAGGGGGTGGAAGTGAGCAAAGGAGAGAAGGACACACACACACACACACACACACACACACACACGTGAAGAAGGACTAGGAAACAAACACTATTTTTAAAAAATAATAAAAGACGGCTGAATTTGTGACCTTTAAGTTATATCTTTGTTCAGTCCATATATGCAGAATGCGCCTGAGTAAAGTATAAATTAATGAGACTCTGGGGCTAGACTATGGGTGTCTGACTTCCTGTTTCGCCACTTATTGGGTAGTTAACCATTCTTTGCTTCAGTTTACTTAACATTTAATAAGATTAATAATAGAACCTACTCCTTGAGCGGCTCTGAGAATTACATAGGTAAAGTACTTGGTACTCACTGGCACTTAGCAAACATTTACTATGCACTTGCTGTTACTATTATGTTGGTCCCTGACGACCATCATTCATTTGTTGCCTTCTGTTTCTTCCACTACTTTCTCTTTGTCAGAGACACATTTGGAGACATGGACTGGAAATAAATTAATTACAAGAGAAGGGCTATCCATTTAATAAGAAATGTGTGGTGAATTCCTTTGTAAACTTATTTTGGAGCCATAAGAGATTCTAGAGATCTGGTTTGCTTGCTGTGGGACTGAATCTTTTAGTTCTGAGCTACTCTTCACGTGTACTCCCAAGCTTGGGCATGTGTAGTTCCCCTTTGTTATCTCAGCCACACTGTGGTGGTGGTTGCTCTGCCCTGGGCAGCTGGAGAGAACTCTTCAGCATTCTCCCGACAGAATGAGGTGCTACATGGATTTATTCAGATTTGTTGAGCTCATTGTGTTGGGTTTGGCCTCTGTGACTATCCCTGAGCTCCTCTCCCACCAGCTCATTGCTCCCCACCTCTCAAATCAGATTGGTACTATTTCCAGGTATCGCACAGTCCCACAGACCCAAAGAGTGAAGAAGCTTCCAGAGGTGATTAGAAAGGTCCTCCAGCTAGGCAGTGTGGCAGTTACGACTTCACTCCTTCCATGAGCTCAGAGACAGGAGTTCAGAGCTATCTTCTTCTCTCTGGTTTCTCTTCCTCCATGTGGTTCAGAGAAACTGACCAGGGTTGCTGTCCAAGGTGGACAACGGGCCAGAGGTCTTACACTCTGTGCTTCCTTCTCCTCTAGCTTTGACAAAAGCAATCTCCCATCGCCTTGACCTCCCTTTTAACACACGGGTTGGTGAAAAAGACCGAGCTAGGAGGAAACAGGCATGGTTCTCTGCTCTTGAGTAACCTGCACAAATATCTTAGGGACCTTGCAGGGGGTCGGAAGATTATCGTGTTGCCTCCTTTCTCACTAGCCATCACGCTAGTTTAATTCAGAGATAAAGAAAATACTCTCTGTACTCTAAAAGAGTTTATGGTGTGCCAGTGATCTTTAATCATTCTTAATAATGATCAACTAAGTCATTATCCCTACAGAGAAAATGCTACTTTCTGGTTATAGTTCCTTAAACTGAAGAGCATGCAATACCATCTTTGAGTGCAAGTAATACTGACATTGAATATATGGCGTTATCGGGCTCTGAGAAGCTTAAGATACCTCCTTGGAAAGGAATATTGACTATATTTAATGTGCTACCATCACTCAGCGGATGCAGCTGCTAACTACTTTAGTAAATTTTATAATGGCCCCCTCATGAGACTCTTACACCTAAGGAAGTATTTACTGCCAATAAACAGCTGGGTCATAAGTAAAGCTTTGAGCCGAAGCAACTTATTTATATTCAGAATTGCTCAGACATTCCTTAAAAGATTTCAAAGGAAGGGTACACAATAATGTGCTAATTCCCTTAGGTAGAGGTTTGTTGTATAACTCCCCCTCCCCAAGTCCACTTCCTTTTAGTGTACAAGGAAAATTGTTGAAGAAACAATCCTCTTATAAATGTGTTTTTGCCAACATTTTTTCCCCAAAAATATTATATGAATCAGTAATAAAAATACAGAATGGAAACTACAGGATTGACAACAAAACACACAGAAAGCAGACTCAGTGCTTAAAGACACAGTAGTGGATAGCCTGTGTGTGCTATGCTCAATGATGGAGAAATGACTCTGAATATTGGGGCTTCAATACTGAATGCATGTGCTCTCCTGACAGTCCTTAAGAAACTGAGGATGCCACAGTTGGGGGAGGGGCTATTGGACATTCATTTACTTACTATGAACCAGTTCTGATAAAAACAGTTCACTTTCTCCATGGAGTGGAGCAGGGGACTAGTCGTGTTGGAAAGCAGAATACCTTTAATTTTAGGTGTCTATGTTTGTGGAGATGTTTGTTTAAAGTTCTAACAGTGAGAATAGCAGCTTGGTCAATGGAAAAAAGTTCCAGTCCCAATAGATGAGATGCGAAGCACTTTGACCTCCGAATCCAGCTCAGACTTGGCTCAGATATTGGTAGATTGGGCTGAAAACTTCCCTGTGGGGCCATTCAGTGCGGAGCCCCATAAAACCCACAGAAGCAGAAGGTGAGAAAGATGGACTGTTTCTCTCTGAAATCAAAAGGCATGTTTGTGGTCCCGGGAAGAGCCTTGAATGCCTTGTTTTTGGCAAGAAGAGCCTCGGTTCAGCCTCCACTTTGGCTGGGCAGAGAAGCCACCAGCTGGGTGGCTGTTCCTTTGCCATGGGCCTGGGAGCACGGTTGACTTAGCATTTCCCACCTGCACATGTTCATAGGTGGGAACGTAGCCAGGCTTCAACTCAGAAGCTCCTCAACCCCAACACCCCAGGGGATCATCCTAGCTGTGGCTTGTGAGGGGGTCTCTGTAGACTTGGGAGAAAATGGACTTAGTTCTAGGCTTTCAGGATCCAACCTGTTCTTCAGGGGAGGACATTCTGCCCAGAGGGAAGGATGTGTTGGTGGCCCGTGGCTGGTACAAACAGGCTGCTCAGTAGATAGACACACACACACACACACACACACACACACACACACACACACACACACACACACACACACACACACGTCAGCTGGAGGCAGATTAGGAGAGCACACTGGTGCCAAAGAGCACTTTTCAAACTATAATGTGCCCGTGCATCACCTGGAGGTCTTGTTAGGATGTAGATTCTGACTCAATGAAATGGGGTGGTGCCTAAATGTGTGCATTTCTAACAAGCTCCAGGTGCTGCGGCTGCTGGCCTGCAGAGTAAGCATCGAGTACAGCAAGGCGTTTGGGGCCTTTCTAGAAATTTACAGCACTGTCAGGTTCTGTTTATCACTCCCGGCCTTGATGCCACACTCAGTTAAAAGGAGGACTGGCACTTTTACGAGACCATTCCAGCCATAAAAGCGGAGATGACTGAAATAGCCCCAGGGTGGATGTTGTTCTTTGGTTTGAGATGCTGACATGCTCGCCTCTATTTTCCATCATTTGTTGCATGTGTTTAAAGAGAGCCTGTGCAAACATTTTCTCCCCTAGCGGAGTGTGTTTACTAAAGCATTCAGGATAAGCAGGCTATCTGGTGGCACAGATTGGTGGCGTATTTTGGTTTGCATTTCCAGCTTCATTCACTAGATAGCCTTGGCAATGCATGTTCATTAGCATGGGATCAGAAACACCTGCCTTCCAATTCTGCACCACAATATGGACAGCACAGGCTCCTCTGCATAATTCCAGGAAAAAAGAGATGCTGGGGTGGTCTTTAAAAGTGCCCTTCTGTATGTCCAGATGAGCTTCTTTACCAAGTCTGCACTCCTACTACCAGGAACCAGGCAGTGTGTGTGTGTGTGTGTGTGTGTGTGTGTGTGTGTGTGTGTGTGTTGGGCGGGGCGGGGTCGCAGGGGATTGCTCAAGCAAACTCAAACCACTGCCAAGGAACAGCACTCGTGGCCTGTACTACCCACACAGCCCAGGGACCAACTCCATTTCTTTCTTTCACAGTTTTAATCATTGGTATGTCCTTAACATGAGTTATTCCAAGAACTTTTATTTGGACTTGATGCCTAGGCTAGTCTATGAGCCAGCTGTTTTACCAATGAGAAAACTACAGTTCAGATCTGGTAACTGGTCAAGGCCAGAGTAGAAATCAAAAGTAAAACTGGAATTCACACTTGTGTCTGCTCCTGGGTGGGTTTATAACCATTAATACCCATTTGGGGTTCCACAGGGGATGAGGTATGGGTTGAATTTAGTACCCCTCAAAAATTATATATTGAAGTCCTTACTCCTGATACCTATGAATGTGATCTTATGGAAACTAGAGGCCCAGTGCATGGATTCATGCAAGGGTGGGGTCACTTGCCTGGCTGGTGATCAGGGCCTATGGGGCCGTCTTGCCCAGTCCTGATCAGGCCGATCAGGGCCAGCCAGGGGGAGGGACTGCGGGAGGTTGGCCAGCCGCGGAGGGTTGGCTGGCTGTGGGAGCCCATTGGCCACCAGGGGGCAGCTCCTGCATCGAGCGTTTGCCCCGATGGTCAGTGTGCATCATGGCGACCAGTCTTTCAGTCGCTTAGG
>NW_006286675.1:1087217-1111896 GCF_000327345.1 Myotis davidii | reverse complement strand
AGAGAGAGAGAGAGAGATAGTATTTGGGAGGGAGGGACAAAGAAAGATGAGGGAGGGATAGAGATTCAGAGGAAGAGAGAACTCTGCTGAGTTCTGCCCGGGGGATCATTTGGGGCTATAGCACAATGTATCCAATAAATGGTATCAAGACTAAATACTCTGTAAGCACTGTTTCATATAATACACACACACACACACACACACACACATGCAATGAGGAAGATATCTTTCATCATTTTCATGTTATAGGTGTTAAAAATTGAGGCCCAGAGAGGTGAACTTGCCCACAGCCATAGAGATAGTAGATAGGGGAGCCCAGAATCCATCTGTCTGATGCTCCCAGCTCCTGACCCTAGTGTGGTGGGCAGCAAGGCTTGTGCCACCTGGACAGCCATGAGTCAGACACAGTGAAGCTGTGAGTATAGTGCCGTATCCTGGAGTGTGGTCATGGGTCAGCATGGCAGAAATGCTCATTGTAAGGAAGTCACTAACTGACAAAGGCTGAAACTAGTCTCAGACACTTGCTCAATTACTTAGTTACCATGTAGCTCACGTATGTGCAGAAAGAGCAGGAAGGACATGGACTGTTTCTGTTCTTTGTTATTACATATTGAAAATGCTAGGATGACTGATCGGTTTATGCTTTCCATGGACATATTCACTTAGATTGCAGTAATCTGAAAAGTGATGTGATTTCATAGTCGTCAACCAGGGAAAGGTTGGTCCTGATATATAACACAGGGGTGATGCAGCAAGAAAACCAGGAAGGGAGCTGTGGCCCAGTGTCAGTGTTCTGTTCACTGATTCAAGAGAATGTTCCCGAATGCCTTCTGTGTCTTCGAAGCATCTTGTCTCTGAGAAATCTTACTCTGAATAGAGTCAGAGGTCATTCAGGTCACATCACAATCTTGATGACACCCTTAGTGACTGGAATGCCACATGCTGTGCTCTAACCTACAGCCCTGAACTCACTCCCTTCCACTTCCTTCCTCATCACACTTGCCTTGTTACCATTCTAATGCATGCCACCTACCTCAGGACTTTGCTCTTCCTATACGTGTGCTGCACACTTGATGCATTGAATGCTTTTCTAGAGATACTTGCATGGCCCGTGCCATATCATCATTCAGTCTCATCTCATATGTCAACTCTTCAGGACATCTTATCTAAAATAGCAACCCCTAGCCACACTCTATGCCCTAAATCAGTGGTTGGCAAACTCATTAGTCAACAGAGCCAAATATCAACAGTACAACGATTGAAATTTCTTTTGAGAGCCAAATTTTTTAAACTTAAACTATATAGGTAGGTCCAGTGTTATTAACTTAATTAGGGTGCTCCTAAGCTGGCCTTTGCTAAAAACGTCCTCAGTCTGATTGAGGTACGTTCGCTGAGGTTGACCCCTTCCAACTCTCCCATCCACACTTATCTGTTATACTTGTTCCATCTATCTCCTTTCGTTTATCCTCTCTATATGTCCAAACCATCTCAACAAACCTCTCAATCCTTGACACTACATCTTCTTTCACTCCACAACATTCCCTGTACATGCGCGCCCGCATGTGGTCTTTTGTGGAAGAGCGACACTCAAGGGGCCAAAGAGCCACATGTGGCTTGGGAGCCACGGTTTGCCGACCACTGCCCTAAATGATTTGCTGCACATGCATCACTTATTTTCCTTTCTTTTCCACTAAAACCTAAGCTCTGCAAGGGTAAGGATTTTTCATGGATACCACTGTGCCTGACACTTAGGAGCCACTCACCACAGATGAGTTGTGTGAGTAAATGAAACTGGGCAAGCACAGAAGAGTGTGAGAGAGACAGGTACTGGGCTGTGGCAGGGCACAGAGGGGCCGGGCCATTCCAGTCTTAGGTCAGAGAAAGGCTCAGAGAGGGTGACAATAGTAGAGTGCTGAGTCAACATAAGGTTGAGGTTGAGATGAGAGAAGAAGGGAGGAAGGTTCTTGACAGAAACAGTGGTGTGTTTGAGGGGATAAATATTGTTCAGCATGAATGGGGTGCAGATTATGACATTAGGGGTTGGGAAGATGCATCTAGAGCAGTGATGGCAAACCTTTTGAGCTCGGCGTGTCAGCATTTTGAAAAACCCTAACTTCACTCTGGTGCCGTGTCACGTATAGAAATTTTTTGATATTTGCAACCATAGTAAAACAAAGACTTATATTTTTGATATTTATTTTATATATTTAAATGCCATTTAACAAAGAAAAATCAACCAAAAAAATGAGTTCGCGTGTCACTTCTGACACGCGTGTCATAGGTTCGCCATCACTGATCTAGAGCAAGGTTCTTTAAGAACTTTGCCCCCCATGCCGATGAATCAGGACAAGGGTACCTATGCAGTGGAACAAAAGTCTGAGCCAAGCGAGGACAGAGCAGAGCATCTCTCTTGTCACTTATCTGGGCAGGACCAACGCCCTACCTGTCCTCCACCCTGTCTACTTAGATGCTCTCTGGCCTGGAATGTTCACTTAGGCCTGTGGTCGGCAAACTATGGCTTGCGAGCCACATGCGGCTCTTTAGCCCCTTGAGTGTGGCTCTTCCTAAGCCTTAGGAGTACCCTAATTAAGTTACTAACAATGTACCTACCTATATAGTTTAAGTTTAAAAAATTTGGCTCTCAAAAGAAATTTCAGTTGTTGCACTGTTGATATTTGGCTCTGTTGACTAATGTGTTTGCCGACCACTGACTTAGGCCTTGGATTTCTCCTGCGGTTCTGGTGCTCTGGTTGGCTTCCTGATTTACTCCTGGTGGCATTTTCTGGCTCGGTCCCAGACACATGAATGACAGGGTAAAACAGGACGCCCGGAAATTACCTGTAATGAAAATGACGGGTAATCTCTGTGAGTACTGTGCCTGTGAGAGACAGGTTTGCACTTGGTACAAAACCTTTGCTGCAGCAAAAAATGGGTCCTGTGAGGTTCTCAAATTAGAGAGGCATTGTTTTTTATGAAAATATCTTCGGCATTATGTATTATTTTATCCTGATAATGAGGCTGATTATGGATATTGAATATACTTTATGAGGAAACATGCTGGACCTTTTTAAAAAATGCAAACACAAGTGCGAATGGATGCAATCGTATAATTCTTACACTGTAGTATGGAGGGTCAGCATTGAGATTTCAGAGGTCCGTCCCAGGGCCCGTCTGAATTCTCAGAACACCCACAGGTCATGAGGAAGAAAGGGGCCGTGGGTCAGGCGGGGGAGCAGCTAATAGCACCCCAAGGCTGAGTCTGGGAGTGGAAATAGGAGCCACGGTAGTGGGGTGACCCATCTGCACGGATACCTTTGCTGCCCCCTGTGGATGCCAGGTATGGAGAGAAGGGGTTCAGAGATGATGAATTTAACCCCCGCCCCCAACCTAACATTCTTCAAATCAATGCAGGGAGTTCGATAGTAGACATTTTCAAACTTGTTCAGAACCCTAACGCAATCCTACCTGGCAACCCAAACGGACAACAGATGACAGAGAAGCTGCTCTGGCTGATACAGAGGGAGGAGCCCACTCGGCCACCCCAGTCCCATACCCCCCGGGCCCCTTCATGAGCCTCCTGTGCCATGTTTATAACGTGGTTTGTAAACTGGATGCACACAAACATGTAAAAATTAAATATAAGCCGAAACCGGTTTGGCTCAGTGGATAAAGCATCGGCCTGTGGACTGAAAGGTCCCAGGTTCAATTCTGGTCAAGGGCATGTACCTGAGTTGCAGGCACATCCCCAGTAGGAGATGAGCAGGAGGCAGCTGATCGATGATTCTCTTTCATCGATGTTTCTAACTCTCTATCTCTCGCCCTTCCTCTCTGTAAAAAATCAATAAAATATATTTAAAAAAATTAAATATAATTTGCATGTTTTTATATATATTTTCATATTTTATGTAAATTATGTGGGTTTTCTGAGACCGAAGTCCAGCCTAATTTAAACCTAACCCACACTAACCCACGTGTCACCCCAGGTATTTACTTTGGCCCGTACCTGACTTCTGAGTGAGCTGGGGGACATTATCTGACCTCAGAGCATCATGCATGAGGCTACCACAGTGAGTGGGTCCCACCCTCCTCTACGGCCCTCCAACTCTCCATCCAAATCACGCCTGGCCATCTTCCAGGCAAATTCCCTTGCTCCAGTGCATGGAAATTTGGGCTAGCTCTCTAAACTCCCTCAATTTCCTGTTCCTGAAACTTAAATGTGCTATTCTTAGCTGATTTCCCTCTGTCTCATCCAACAGATTGTGCACTCCTACCCCGTCTACTCCTAGTTAGCATTTGAGATTTAAATTCCATGCCATCTCTCCCAGGAAGCCTTCCCTGACTTCCCCAGGCAGAATTAGACCCTTTCTCTATTTACCACTATAGCACTCTGTGCTTTCCACACAATCGACCAACCATTCTAAATTTTTTGCCATATTTGCTTATTGTCTGTACTATTCTTTGTTCACTGCTTTCTGTATACCAACTTTAATTTACTTAAAAAAACAAACTAGGGCTTATTCTCAATAACAGCATACATAAAAGTGTGTGTTTAAAGTTAAACAAGAGAACACCAAAACAGAAAACTAGGTATGTGCTATTGAGATTGAAGTTAAAAAAGGAAATCAGAGATTCGGGGAGGCAAATAAAAATGACAGAGAAGAAACTTGCGTCCTATAAAATCTCATAATCATGTGAAATTAACCAAGATGAGTGCTCCCTGAGATTCCCAAGTTTCTATTATAAACACCCCAATGTTCCATTTTGTGAATTTGGAAGGCAATAAAAAGCTTGCTTTACAAAGCGTGGAACATAAGAAAAATTGGAGCCTTTATAGTGATAAGTTCTTATTGTGATGCGACAGAGACAGCCTACGCTGCAAAGAACAGTCAAGAGGCAAGAGAGTGAGACCAAGAGCATGCGGCACAGGAGCCCACAGTGCTCCAAGCACTTGACCATGGCTCTGTCTCGGCTGGAGAGCCAGCACGGAACAGAAAAGATCGAGGGGACTCAATTTCTGCAGCAGTGACAGCGAGTGTCAAATCAGCTCCTAGGACTGCTTTAGAGGCATCTGGCCTAAATGGTTTTGGAAATTTCTGGTGGCCATAATGACTCCACCATCTGCTGGGCATCTTGTAAATAATATTTTCATCGTGCTTTAAAATAGATGGCTTCAATAAAGGAAATAGATGGCATAGCAGCGGTCATGCCAACTTAACATGGTGCTCTTGATTATCACCCATCATTTACTCATTATGTCAAGTGTCAGTCTCCATGGAAACTGCTTCATTTTTTTTGAATGGCAAAGTATATGCAGAAGTTGTGCTAAACAGGAAACTGTCCTGCCTCTCTGTGTTCTTGTGGTTCCTCCTCAGATGGGCGAAGGGAAGACCACAGACTCTGGCCGGTTACCTGACTCAGTAGGCAAGAAACAACTAAAGCCAGGAACTTAGGCATTGGAGGAAGAGTACCATGCTGAAATGGAGACCAGCTTCCTTCTTAGGCAATCTCAAAATTCGGGTTTCCCCTAAGATGACCACAGGAAGTAAGGTTTTGAGTCCAGCAAGAGAGAATAGAGAGAAATTCTAAGACACAGCTTTTCAATCTAATAGGTATAAAACTAGTTCTGGGCAAGGTGGAATCTAACCTTGGTTCATTTAATCTGCTTCCTTTAAGAAAAATAGTCTACTCTTACAACCTTATACTCCTATTTCAATGCAATATTGACTTGAGCTCCATTTCCACGATTGGTCACATAAATCATCAATTTTTGATGTTATTTGAGTACGATGCACTAAAAAATTTAAGTGTGTCTGGCCTTTTGCTCTTGGCTTCTGGGATGTAATTGCTGTTTGCCTGGTGCCTTGGGCTAGCCAGATAGTAACAATGTGATTTAGAGTCGGGGCTTTGGGTCATGGGGTATCAGTTGGTCTGGAGACTGAGTGCAATCAATCAATCATGCAGATATAATGAGCCCCAATAACATCTCTGCATACAGAGGTGGGGAGAGCCTGTTTGGTTGGCAGAGCTGTGTGTTGCCGGGAATGTAATACATCCTGACTGCATGGGGAGGGGACGGAGGAAGCTGCATATCTGGTCCTTTTCCCAGACTCAGTCCTGGTGCTCTTGGCTGATTTTAATCCCTGTTAAACCACAAATGTGAATAAACAGCTTTCAGTAGGTTTTTCTAGCAAACGATCAAATCTGAGAGCGGTTTTATAAACTCTCCAAACTTGCAATTAGTATCAGAACTGGAGACACGTTTGAGGACTGTTTCCTTTAAATTTTGTAGCTGGCCGAACTTCTTCAGACAAATATAAATTACTATTGAGATTCTGCATAGGGTCATGCATAGAACATATACAGATAGACAGAGATATCTTTGCGAAGACCTCCAAATGATTGGCCATGTGCATTGGAGAATTCGCCCTCTACACTATAGTACAGATAGGTGATCCAGGATAAAATCTGTCGGATTTGGATACTACAGCTCTGTTAAGGTGGCATCAACCTACTTTATGTTTCCATGCCTGGGGCCACAGAAGTTAGTCTGAGTAAGTAGGTAAGCACTACAGTCCATGTCAGTGGGTTTTCTTACGGGTGGAGAGGTAGAGTTGGAAGCAGACTCAACACCAAATCTGGCTGCTTTTACCTCTGAAATATTGCATCTGGGTACATCCATGGTTCTGCACTTTTCTTTCACTTCTCTCCACTTCCCCTACCATCTCTGTAATCGAAGCCAATATCACCACCATAACTAATAAGGTATCTTCAAGCTGAATTCTGATTGCATAGAGCTATTGCTCTGCACACCTGCTAGAATGATTTCTTTTTAAAATGTGAGTCAGATTATGGTTTTTTTTTTCATCTCTTTTTCTTAAAAGCCTTCAATGGCTCCCCATTGCTTTTCGAACCAAGGCAAACATCTCTAATTTGTTTTATGAAGCTTGGTCTGACTTGACACTTATCTTCCTGCTTTATCTTGAGCCACACTTCTCCGCTCTCTCTCTCCACTCTAGCCACACAAGCCTCCGTTCAGTCCTTCATAGTTGCCAGGCCTCTGCAACAGGACCTTTGCACATGCTCTTCCCTTTGTCTGTATGGCTTTTCCCACACTTCGTGTTTACTTATATCCTCACATCCTTCAGGCCGTTTCCGTATGCGTTACTCTTTCCTCCTAGTTGTAGGACTTCCACTCAGCCAGCGTTCCTGTGGGTCTGGATGATGTCCCTTCCGTCTTTTAGTTTCACTTTTGAAATGGTTGTTCGAGGCGGCAAACTCCGGCGTTAACCTATGCCGCCATCTTGGTTCTCTCGGATCTGGGGGAATTTAGAACTGGGGGAGTCACTCAAAGCTTGGGGTAATCATATTGATTATGTCTAGCAAGCTTACGTTTTCATGAAAAAATTGTTTGAAAATATTAGGGTTTATTAAAATTTCTTTTTAATTCTCACCCACGGATATGTTATTATTGACTTTTAGAGGAGAAAGGAAGAGAGAGAAAGGGAGAAACATGGAGATTCCTCAAAAATTAAAAATGGCACTTCCATTTGACCCAGGGATCCCACCTAAGGGAATGTATCCCAGCAATCCCGAAACACCAATCAGAAAGAATAGATGCACCCCTATGTTCATAGCAGCATTACTTATAATAGCCACAATCTGGGAACGGCCCAGGTGCCCATCAGTAGATGAGTGGATAGGAAATATATACATTTACACAATTATAATACTATGCAGCTGTAGGAAAAGAAGGATCTCTTACCCTTTGAGACTGCTTGGATAGGCCTGGAATTAGTATGCTAAGCAAGATAAACCAGTCAGAGAGAGACAAATATCACATGATCTCACTCATATGTGACCTCTAATGAATAAAATAAACTGATGAACAAATAGGTCCAGAGACATGGGAGCATGGAACAGAAGGACAGATCTCAGAGGGGAGGGTGGTGAGGAAGAGATTAACCAAAGAACTTGTATGCATATATGCACAGCCCACGGACACAGGCAATAGCGTGGTGAAGGCCTGTGGGGTGGGGCAGGAACCACATTCAGGGGGCTCAAAGTGGGGGGATGGGGGACATCTGTAATACCCTCAACGATGAAAGTAAATTAAAAAAAATAGACTTCAATGTTGGACTAGTATTTGCATTAGTTTAGCTACTACTACCATCTTTCTCTTTTGAACTTCTTTTTGAGTTTTGAAATGTCATATGAAAAACAGAAGTGGTTTTGTACTCTGAGACGTTCATGGTAAGTCACACACCTTCCTCCCCCTTATTATTTAAGAGCCGACTTACTGTTAGCAACTAGATGACAATCTGCAGTCTGCAATTAAGATCAGTGTATATGACGGTGTAAATGGAGCTTGAATACTCTATTATTTGTCTTTTATTACTCGGGTGCTTCAAACCATTGTACTTGCAAGAAAACCTAAACACCTCATATATGTAATTACAACTTGCCATATTTTTGTGTTTTCTGCTGAGACAGAAACACCTACAGATAATAATAGCCACCTGAATTATGCCAAGTTTTCACATTCACTATGTAATTCAATTCTACAATGATTCGGTGAGGTTTGATACACTGAGCGGACTCACACTTGTCAAAGGAGTTAGGTTTGAAAGTGCCTGGCAAGCATTGGGCATGTCAGAATTTTCCTTCATAGTCTAGCCAGTGATGGCGAACCTATGACCCATGTGTCAGAGGTGACACGCGAACTCATTTTTTTGGTTGATTTTTCTTTGTTAAATGGCATTTAAATATATAAAATAAATATCAAAAATATACGTCTTTGTTTTACTATGGTTGCAAATATCAAAAAATTTCTATACGTGACACGGCATCAGAGTTAAGTTAGGGTTTTTCAAAATGCTGACACACCGAGCTCAAAAGGTTCGCCTTCACCAGTAGTCAATCCACGTATCCAGAGTGTGGTCCAAGGACCAGCACCATGGCCAGCACCAGGTGCTCCTTAGAAATGCAGTCTAAGCAACCCCATGAATCCACAGCTACACTTTAACAAGACCTCTGGGTGATCATATGGCCATTAAACTTTGAGAAGCCCTGCCTCACATTATTCATTTATCCATAAGGCCTGCTACTGTGGAAGCTGAAGAGTCCAGAGTTACTTACTGGGGTTCTCTTTGCATTTTTGCTGAGGCTTCACTTCCCCCCAGGAGTGGAGGCCTGGCTCTAGATTGACTGAACAGGGAAAGCAAAAAGAGCAGGCTTTCTTTCCTTCGCTTCCTTCTATCACCCCACCCTTTTTTTCCCTATAGATCCCATGTGTCTGAATTCACCTTAGTTGAAAATACAGGTATCGCCACTCCTATGGTGTTTAATATATCAGCTCTGAAGGGATTGCCATCCGCCATGGGCCAGGGGCTGCGCTAGGAGGTGGTGACACAATGTCAAGGAGGAAAAACACCTCCTATCATTATGGAACTTAGCGTGGGAATATGTCTACTTGGGGATGATTATTTGCAGGCCTTCATAGCACGAAGAATACTGTGCTCTGTTCAATTTCGTGTGCAGTTGCCAAATAACTCTAGTGAAGAACACCTCCTGTTAGGAATCCCTATAAACTGACCCTCCACTCTAGGCTAAGAGGGCGTTTTCTGAGTGATGTCATCATCTGTGCATCTACACTCCTCCAACTCTTAACTAAGGCCAGAGGGATGGAGTGCAGGTAAGGCAACTGCATGCATCTTCTGCACGCGTGCTCAGCCCCAGGCCCACAGCGGCCAAGGAGAATCAATGGTGTTGAGAATGAGAGCACTTTCTGGGAAGGCTGGGAGGCGTGCCAGAAGGGTCCTGTCTGTAGCTCTGCCAAAGCCCCTCACTATTGCGCAGGCCCAAGCACGTCTCGGGCTGCTCCCGGTGCCAACCCAAACTGGATATCAACGGTCCCCAACTAGTCTAAGCAATGTCATGCTCCTCTTCCCCGGAGGAAAGGGGTGGGAATGCTTCGTTGCGCTGCGCTCTTGGGGTTTTCTCAATTGCACTTTCTGGCTGCTCGCTTTCTGTTCTGTTAACATCTGTCTTGGAGAAGAAGAAAGCTTTTTCACTTCTAAGGAAGGAGTCACCCATGAAATGAGGGCTGATCACCTAATCCTGTGATCTGAATTTCTTCCTGACACCTTGTAGCTGCTTACATTCACGCCGGCTGTTTGCTGTCCTTACGATGCCTCAAGACGCTGCTCAGTGGCCCCGTCCTCCCCGCAAACAGTGCTTGGCAGATGTTTGGGGTTTGATGTCTTTACATGCCTTTCATCAGAGCAGAAACTGCACTTCTCGGTGGCTGTTCTCCCCGCACAACGGCCGGGAGGTGCTCTTGTTGTATAATGATCTATCATGTTTAATCAGAATTTGCAACTTCCCTCCGAATGACAGGAACAAAGCTCATTTTACAGGACATTTATGAATAAATCTATTTACTATTTATGAAGAATTTAAAAGCTTAGCAATCTTCTTCCAAGACACTCTGTAAAGCTTGAAAAAACCCCAGCTGTTTCAAATTTCAAGTCATTAGTGGAATGCCTGAACTAGGCTGAAGCGTTCTACTTGAGTATCGTTTTTAAAACAAAGCTGTTGAAGACAATGTTCTCTATTTCCTATTTCCCCCACTACCACTTGAGTTGAGGGCCTGTTGCTCCCAGGAGAACTGCTGATGCAGAGGCCTGGATCCCACCACAGCGGCCTCCCAGTCCTCCCAGTCAGAGATCATAGTGAGATGGATGGGCTGTGGGGGTCAGGTTTCTGCCTTGAGTTGAGGGAGGGTCACAAAGTGGCTGGGAGGTGCTCTTGTTGCAGGCAGATTGTGGTCTTATCCGAACACAAGAGTCTCCAAGAATTCCCAGGTAGTTCTGATCTCTCCAAAGTCCTGAATGATTCTCTTAAACACCGAATGGGAGGGGATACCAATTACTGATGCCAGCCATGCATCAGACCACATCCTGGGACCTCAGCATATGCCGTCTCACTCAACCTCAAAGAACCTGGTGGATGAGGGACTTCAAATCCCCATGTTGACAGACTAGGCAGCTGAGAGAGGAAGATGCTTGTGTCAGAGTTATACCACGTTGATTCGAAAGCCCTTGACTCTGAGCTGAGGCTGGCTTTCTGTCAGACACAATGTTTGTTTCTTCTGGCATCATAGGACTTTTCATGGGAAATTGAGTTATTCTTCACAGAAATCCATATTAAAAACTATGATGTTGGCTAGAGGCTTGGAGCGACACTCAATTCCAAATGGTCATGGCAGTTTTGTAAAGAGGATAAGCAAAGAGTTCTTCCTAATCCTCCCCAGGGACACAATAAAGAGCTCACTGGAAGCCAAAACAGGTAACAGGGCAGGAGAAGGCTCAGGTTTGAGGACGGCATGGAGCTGTACCCTCAGGTCAGTGTTTCTTCCCCACCTGAGGTACAGTTCTGAATTAGATCGTTTGAAAACCATCTTTTGTTTTAGAAAATGACATGTTTATCTTAGAATATTTAGAAGGTGCATAGATCTTTTTTCCTGTTTATAAAAGTTCTACTCTGAACACATACTCCTTGGCTTGACATTTTGTCCACTTAGGGCCTTGGGAGAAGAATATTTCCATCTTTTTCATGTTGCCAAGTGTCCAGTAAATGTCCCTACAAAGTTGACACATCGTGTTCACACTCAAGCAGCGACGGGGAATCTGACATGGGGGCTTCTTAAGAAAACAGGGTGTTCAGTGTTTCCCGATTCAGAGGCTTTCTTAGCTGAAATGGTTGCCCGACTTCTGCACTGTTCTTATGGAAGATCCTTCGCTATCTGTAGCTTTAGGATTTCTGAACACACAAGGTATAAAGTCTGAGAACACATCCTGTTTGTAGCTGAGAACTCAAAAGCCTGCCTTGTCTCTCACAGAACCTCCTAATGCTTCTTCCGGTTCTGTTTTCTGCTGCTCCCCACGGGTGAAGCCCAAACTGGCCCCATTCTCTCTGCAGGGCTCACTCCCACAGCCATCAGAATAGAACTGCAGGCTGTTTGCAGTGAGTTCTAATATATTTTCTCCTGCCTCACACACCATGCGCTTGTCCAGTGGTTTTCAACTGGGCATCTGTGTCCTCAGAGAACATTTGACAGTGTTGAGGGACAGTTGTCTAGAGACGCTTCTGATGTGCATGATGGCAGGATGGAGATGCTTCTGGCATGTAGTGGTTAGGGGTTAGGGGTGCTGCTAAGCATTCTGAAATGCAACTGTGTAGCCCCAGCTACCACTAGTGCCATGGTGGAGAAGCCCTGTGTTATTGCTACAGGATCTTCCCCAAACATTCCATTTCCTTATCACTGCAGGGGGCACTACAGCTGCCAATTCCAGAAGCATGGCCTCTGGCCTCAGAAAGCACAACTTACTCTCTGGGTGACTTTGGGAAAGTGATTTGAAATCTCTGTGCCTCACTTTCTTCATCTGAAAAATGGGCCTATTGGTGCATATCCAATAAGGTTTTTATGACTAAATGAGCTCATACATGTTAAGTACTTGGAATAGTGTTGGGTTTCAGAAAGAACTCAAGATCTGCTACCTGACACAGCTTCTAATGATGTTGGCACCAGCTCATGCCCTGTGACTTCATATAGGATGGTCCTTCTGTCTGGAACACCCTCTGTCATGTTGGCCTGCTTTTTAAGCCACAGTTAGAATGTCTCCTCGTCACCCCATGAGAGCAAATGGCTATTCCCAGGCCTCTTTACATCCTTCTGTGCATCCGTGTATCGTGTCTGACAGGAGTCAGATGTTCTGCCTTCTCCTCTGCACTGTGAACTCCCGGAGGAGCTGAGGCCAGTTCTGTCTAGGTCAGCCATGGGCAAACTACGGCCCGCGGGCCGGATCCGGCCCGTTCGGCTGTTCTATCCGGCCCGCGGAGCCGAAAGAGCGGAGGGTTCTCTTGCTCTCCCCTCCGCTCCTTCACCAGCAGCAGTGTTAACATGTATTAGTTCACACCAACACTCCATCCATGCTGTTGTTCCGGCCCTCCGGTCCAGTTTAAGAACCCATTGTGGCCCTCGAGTCAAAAAGTTTGCCCACCCCTGGTCTAGGTTCTCTAAGCCCAGGCCCTACAACAAGGAAGGCGGCATACATCACACGGGTTGGTTGGGGGTCAGGCTCCATTGACAGGAAGATGAGTAGAGACAAAAGAAAGACTAAATTCTCTCTTTCTTTTCAAACTGCATTTACTCTCTTTAGTAAGCCTCACAAGGCTATTTGCTTAACAATAAGAAGCGCAGATTTCAATTTGGCATATGCAGTGTCTCTAAGCCATGCTCTAATGGTGCCGGAGGACCACAGCTTAACAAAGTGCAATACAGAGCGAGCCCTGTTTCCTCCCATCACACACAACACACTCCTCCCCGGCCTTGGGCACATACACAGCAGATGTTGTTATCTGGTGTGGATAATCCACTTCCTCGTCTTCAGCAACCTATCTTTCTTCTCCATTCTGGATTGTTTGCTTTCTGTAGATATGGCCACCAGTGGCTATTCTTTGCTGGTGATCATCTATAGGTAAAATAAAAACGTTTTGTTCCCTCTCGCCCCTCCCCCCCCTGAATGCACTATAAATCTGAATATTCTATAATGAGGGATTTTTCTCTCCTTGGTGTAAATGTGAACTTGTCAGTCTAAAGATACTGTAGGTTTTCATAAAGAAATGCTTGGGTGTGATGGGTCCTTAAGCGACTTCCGTCACTAATACCTGGACCCCCCTGAGCTATATAGTTTGTGTATCTACAGACTACATCGCCACCTCCCTCCATGTGACGCCCTGTGGTGAATGAGATGCTGTGTGTGCGGGCATATGAGAAAACCAAACTATAAAATGTGTATAAGGGCAAGCTGATTGTAACAGTTAATTGATGATTTTTAAAAAATTGTCTCTATTTTTCTTTTTATCTTTTTTCTGCACTTATAAAACATGGGGTCATTGATACTACTTTATTGGCATTATTTAGTGATCAATATAAACAATTTTGTGTGTATGTTCCTTAAAAAAAATGGAGCACTTAAAAGTTCAGAAATAGAAAGCAACAGCTACTTTCCCTCCCCCTGTGCAGCCTTTTTATAGCTTAAGTTCTGGAATGAGCATCCGAGATGCTGGGAGATGGTTCTCTTCAGGGGCACAGAGCTGGCCTGGGGGTGAGGGTGGTGGACCGGCTCTTGTTCCTAACGTTCCACGCTGGCTTAATTGCAGAAGTTCTCCCCAATCAGAAATTGATAGCAGCGATGCCTCTAAACAATGCATAACATTACTAACTGTCCATGATCCACATAGAGTGTCTGCTTGTCGAGAAGGACAGACTTTTCCTTTTTGCCTGTATCCTCCCTCATCCTTAAACACTGGGTGAGGCAGCGACCAGGCACTGATGCCCGCAGCTAGCCATAAGGAGGCCCAGGAGGTGACGATGAGGAAAAGGACCAAGCAGTTGCCAGCTGACATCAGGTTTCCCAAATTGGCCAATCACAGGTGAGAAGTGCCCGCCAGTGCTGTTTGAGATTGTGCCAGGGCCTGTGTTCACTCCCTTCAACACTGAACTCGGCGTTTTGTCCTTGAACAACGTGGGTACAACACGTGAACAGACACACGGCTTCCGTCTGGGTGGTGATTCAGAAAACCATCCTCTCTGCTGGCTACAGGGTCCCACCACCGGACACCTGGTGGGTTCACACTGCCACTTGCATACTTTCCAAGAATTATGTGCAACTTCAGAATCAGCCGCCACGGAGCCTTATAAATCGTGTATGAAAGGAATAGAGGGGATCTTCCCAACTGAGAGAAAACCGTTTTTGGAAAACATTTTGTTGTTAGTTCACAGTATTTATTGCCCACTCCACAATGTAAGCCACTGTTTAGAGGCTATAAAAGGAATACTCCAAGAAATGGGTCCCATGCTCTCATGAGAGACTGTGTTTTCAGTCAGTGGAGAGTGCTAAGAACAAAAGCTATCTATCTGTACAATAAGGAAGGTCTCCTTCTCCTGTTTACCATCGCTAGGCGATGGCTCAGACCTTTCGCGACGATGGCAATGTCCTGTATCTTTGCTGTCTAACTTGGTAGTTACTAATATGTGTGTCCACTGAGCAGTCGGAATGTGGCTAGTGCAACTGAGAAACGCAAGTTTTCATTTTATTTAATTCCAATGAATTGAAATTTAAACAGCCAAGTGTGACTAGTGCCTACCATGTAAGCTGAGAAGCTATAGCTCGGTTGGTAATATTCATAACTAGAAGAGTAGCAGCTAATTATTGAGCATTGTATTATGCATTATATGCACTAATTTATTTTTTAAAGTATATTTTTATTTATTTCAGAAAGGAAGGGAGAGGGAGAGAGAGATAGAAATATCCAGCAGGGGGTGTGCAGGAGGCAGCTGATCAATGTTTCTCTCTCATCGATGTTTCTATCACTCTCCTTTCCTCTCTGTGAAAAATCAATGAAATATATATATAAAAGAAACATCAATAATGAGAGAGAATCATTGATTGGCTGCCTCCTGCATGTCCCCCACTGGGAATTAAGCCTGCAACCCGGGCATGTGTCCTGATCGGGAACCATGACCTCCTGGTTCATAGGTCTACACTTAACCACTGAACCGCACCAACCGGGCTATATGCACTAATTTTATCCTAATGAACAACTCTCGGAGGTAATTACTAATATTATACCCACTTTACAGATGAGGCAACTGATGCACAGAGAGTTAGCACTGAGCCCACATGACAATCTAGAGCAGGGCAAAGTTGGATTTAGCACCTCAGAGTAAGGGCCCTAGCACCCTCAGTTTTAACCTGTGCACCAGCCTGCCTCTCCATAAGATGACGGTGAATTTATTAACCACAGGACATGGCAGCACGGGCAATCTCAGCCCTGCTCACTACCTGATTGGGCAGAAAGGCATGAAAACCATCAAAACATGAAAAACGATTTAAAAATAGTACACTCTTTGAGGACTTCAGGGCTAACTAAATTCAGAGTTGCCCTACTGAGTCTCTTGGCATAATTGCATAAGGATGTGTCAACTCCCTTTGCCTACACATCCTGTGGCCCACTGAGCTCAGGAAAAAAGAAATATTCCCCCGTTTTCTATTCCATGTTGTCATGGAGATGCAGCCTCAAACAAAGATGGTGCTGTTTTCCGCTCCAGTAATAGAGTTCGGCAATTAGCATCATCTTTATTTAGTCTGCAACACCAGTCTGGAAGATCTCTTGAGAGAAGACCTTGAAATAGCTGCCCACAGTGCTAGCAGGCAGACAGAGAGGACTTCCTGGAAACGTGGTGAATGCCGCCGGTGCGATAAACCTGAAAACACTTTAAAAAATCAGTCTGTTTAATATCCTGAAAAATGCTCTGCTGTGTGATCGCCATCACATCAACACCATATGTGGGTGTTGATTATCAGGCAGGATTGTCAACAAAAGTTCCCGAACCTGGATGTGCATCGGAATCCCTGGGGAAGAGTGTTCAGCACGCGTGACATTTTGATGAGCATCAGGGTGGGGAACAAAGGGTTTAAATTCGACCAAAGTATAAACTCAAGTGCATTTCAGATGTCTTCTTGGAACATTTCTGGCCATAAATCGGATTTTGAAATTGGCCCTTGGTGTTTCCTTACATATCTGGTACTAACAGGTGCTAGTAATTGAATGTAAAGTCGCCAGGATGGCAACCGTGTTGCTGTCTGAGGCCTGCCGTCAGGGAATACGCGGTGTTATGAAATTCGATGAAAGCTGAGTGCGTCTCAGTGTGGTTTCCTGAGTGGCTCCTCTGAGAGCACAGCAACATTTTGGCTTTAAGACACCGTTGCTCTAAAACAGGGTCAATACTAAACAGGTTGAAGACTAGACAGGAGAGGTATTGATATTTCAATTGGAAAATCCTGCAGGTTTTTTCAGACGAAAAATCAGAGGCAGACAGATTATTGACACGCACACTTTATTGCGGATGGTACAGAAGGAGAATGGGTACAAGAGATGGCAGGGCAGAGGATCAGACTGGAATCTCCAAATTCTTTCCTAGAGGGAACACAAGCAGAAACATCCAGTTAATTTAGGGGACACCATGGCAACACTGCTGCCTACCATCCGAACACCCCCCGGCCGAACTCTGGTCTGAGAGCTGTGCTTTCTGTTGTCCTCACAACCACCATGTTACCCACCGAGTGCCCCGAGGCACAGGGAGGTGTCAGCATTCAGCCTGCGTGGCCTAAACCATAGTCCCACACGCTGATCCCCTACTCCACTTTGTTCTCCTTTATGTGGGTGTCAGGTAGGAGCCCTGTTACGGCTACTGTCCCTGCTATTGATCCAGAATAGACTAAGAATTCAGTACTCAGGAGGAGACTGGCTTTCTCAGGGGTGCATCCAGGGTAGGGACTGCTCCCCCTTTTGGTGGCATTGACGTCATGATTAAAGCCCCAAGAAAAGGTTCCAGTGGGCCAAGGTCTCAAGACTTGTTTCAGTATAATGTTTCCTTATTTTGGAATATCAAGAGGACATTGCTGATACGTGATGAGGACCCCCCAGGACTAAGCCCATACTGGAAACGGGGCAAGGTCTGTTCCATTCATTGAATGCATCGGCGGGCTGGGTAGCAGAGCCTCCCTGGGATGCTTAGAAGGGTGCAAAAACGGTAACTTGCCTGGGACAATCGCCTGACTGAAGGCCAGTGCAGATGGTCAGTGCGGTTGCACTTTTTCACCTGAATGGAAACAACAGCTCAAGTCTCAGTCTGGACTTTGGCAAACCCCGGGAAATGCAAATGCAAATGAAATTTGCAAACATGACAAGAATGAGGAAAAGAGGAATTAAGTTCCCAGAACAAAAACCTAGCATTTTTCATGCTAATCCTAGGTGGCCAGCTTAATCAAATTTTTTAGCTAACACAGATGATAATGAGCCTTGTGGCCAGTGTCTTTCTACAGCCTGGCTATGATGAAGGATGAGAGAGAAGAAACGGGCGATGAAGCTGTGGTAGGGATTAGCTTTCCACATTTGTGGGAGAGGAAAATGTCCATTTTTAATTGCTACCAAGTCCTCTTTTGGATCTGTCCTTTGCTTAGGTTTCCACGCCAAACCCCATCACCGTATGCAGAGGTGGCATCTGCTTAGAGCCGTCAGTACGTGACACTTTGTGATTTTAACTGTGAACAGGCTGCGCTCAGCCCTGGATGACCTGTAGGTTTTGATTATGTTATTCAGTGGATTGCAATGACTTCTCAAGAGTTCAGCATTTCCAGCTCTAGAAGGCCAGGTTCTCAGAGGCAGGAACTATACTCTTTAATTTTCAAACGATCAAAAGAATCCAAGAGTAGGTGAAATAGCATCAAGTAGTCTCATCATTTGCGGTATCATTAAGAGGAAAAAAAAAAAGGAAAAAGAGGCCACGTCTCTCATTCCAAATGGCCCTGAAATCAGATTGTGATTTTCAACTCGAAGCCCTGGAGGGCCTCGCTCATCTTCAGGAATCAACTGAAGAGAACAACAAACAAATGCTGATTAGATGGATGATGCAGACGGAAACGTTTTGTTCAGTTCCGCTCAGAAAGACATATTGGGAAGGATTCTGGCCAGAGGACCCGAGTGCAGGCATCTACTGGGCCCCACATTGGCGTGTGCCTGGCATCTTGCTTCACAACTCTGAGCAGGTGCCCCCTATGTGGAGTGGGGACAATGAGATTTGTCTCCACGGATGGCTGAGCACTTCGTAAGGCTGTAGCAATAGGGATGATTCGGTGCAATTATCATCATGGTAATTGATATTGTTGTTGTTGTTATTAAATTTCTGTAAAGAACTGTGCCAGGTCCTTTGAAGACGGAGATGAATGAGCCCGGCCCTCCGTGGAGTTCTCCTTTTGAAATAAGCTTGAAAAACACCAAACTTCAAAGTATCAAGGAAGATCTCTGAGAGGTTTTGTTAATTGATGTTGTTGCAGTATCCTGGTCTCCAAAGGAAACCTAATGTGTTTTCCCAAGCAAAGATTAAGGGACTCTATTGCACTCGGTCATTTTTCTATCACTCAAGACATATCCCAGAGCTGTTATTTGTACTTAAAATGCTCTTCGGCGTGCCAGCCGGCCTGAAGTTACCTGTCGAAGTTAATCACATGGAGTGGTTCATATATCAGGGGGTATGAGCCTAGCTGTCCCGCAGCAGCCTGGCTGAGTGACGGATGGCCTGGCCTGTCAATTCCACCAAGACAAAAGCTATTAATGAGCCATCACAGGACCACAGTGAGCCATCTCAAGAACAGGGCTGGTTGTGCCGCCAGAAGAAAGGCTGCCTGACTTCCTGGGCAATCTAGATGTCACCCCCTCTCAACTCTGATGGCTTATGGTAGACAAAAATGCACCCACCCATAAAAGAGGAGAAAGGAAAGCCAATTAAAACAGAGACAAGCAGGGACTAACGGTGCTACACACAGCCCTTTGTAAAGGAGGGCTTTCGTTTATGAGTTCCCACGCCACCTCTGTGGTATCCCAGCGAGGAAATTTGCTCCCACCTCATCCAAGAGGAAACTGAAGATCAGGGAGAAAGGGACTCGGAGCCCCGTGAGGCGAGTAAGCTATGCTACCCCAAGCATCAGAGTCAGGGTTAGGACCCCGATCCAGTTTTCCTTATACGTGGTCAGAGGGAAAAACAAAAACAAAAAACAGGACACACAAGGTCATGGCTGATACTTGGACCAACACTTACAGCAAGGGGATTGCTGATTCCTGTCATGTTCTTCTAAGAGCTTGGGTCGGCTCAGCAAGATCAGGCTTTGGAGACGTGTCCTCAGGCCTCTTGATGCAAGCTGGGGTCCTCTGAGGTCACCCTGAGAGAGGGCAGAGACATAGAGGTAATTCAAACCTAATTTTAAACTTGAAAAGAAAAAAAATGAGAATATTCATGTGGATCATTAAGAGAAATAATGATTACCTTTGATTCCTAGAGACAGTTATTTTAAAATGCATCCAAGCTCCATTGCACAGCCAAGAATAAAAAATAAATAAAAAAAAAAACAAGAAAGAAAGGAAAACAAATCCTCGAAGCTGAGCCATGTCCTTAGAAGGCAGAAACAAGTCACCATCACTTGAGTCCAGAGAAGATGCTCATTCACAGTAATTGGGAGGAGGAAGATTGTAGAGATTAACTGACCTTGGTTTAGGACACACACTGTTTCTTTACAAATGCAAATGATGTCTGGGGCCTACAAGACAAAATCTGTCTTTAATGCCAGTCTCTAAGAAAATGCATTAATAATAATAATAATAAAGAAAAACACCTATTGATTGTTTATGTTTTTACCAAAGTAGATGCTAGTAGATGCTATAGCTATTTAAAACAAGTACTTAGGATCCAATTCTACTGGTAACTTTGAAGTCCAGGTGCCCTTTGAAAGAAAAATGGTGTAGATATCCGTGGTCCATAACAGGAAAGAAATAGAAATAACACTTGATTGGTTTTATACGTGGGGTTCACTCATCAAAGGTACATCAACTCCACACCTGCAGATGCAGCCCTGCCTGGCTGGTTGAAAGTTGCACATAAAGGCAACAGCACAGGGATGATATTTGTGACATCAGGGCTAAGTGCTGCCTTCCCAGGGCAGCGTGTATGACCTTAGAGGTCTGATCTGGGAGAACACAATTCTACTTGCTGAAGCTATAGACTTAGCATTTTCTCCTTCTTAATAAATGCCCACTCTTAGATATTTACTGGGTATGTACTACGTCCAAGGTAAGGCTAGGAGCCTGTGGTATGTTAGGTTTCGTACTCCGTTCCGAGCTCATTTTCTAAGATTTGCCAGGCCCCATGCTAAAGATGATGCAGTCCCACTATGCCCAGGCTGCTTCCCCTGTGAGATGCCTTGAACTATCTGCCTGAACACCTAATGCCTCAGCCTCACAGATCGCTTTCTAGGCCTGGGGCACCATATTCTTTTGTTCTCCAGGTTCTTTCTGCAAATTTGTGTCCTGTGTTGAGTGTCCTTTCTTTGCCGCTGCCTGGAGTCTTTCTTCTTTTAAGACCAGCTCCAACCACACCTCCTGGTGATGCTCTGCTCACATAGCTCAGCCTCACTCGCATAGGCCTCTCCTAAGGGCCCCTGTCATTCTGAATTATAACTGCTTACCTTGAAGTCTTCCATCAGATATGGGCTACCTGAGGGTACTGTCCGCTTCTGTCCCCAGTTCCTAGTCAGTTCAGGGCTGACCCAGAGGAACAGTGCTCAACAAATGTTTCTTTGACCCAATTTAAGATTATTCACTGTGTTAAAAGTTATTTGGTCATTGACATCATATATCTCCCAGTGAGAATGAGTAGCAATAATGTTCTTGTATTTTTTTTTCAAGTTCATCTTGCCTTTTATGTTTACGTTCATTTTATATTCTTTTCCATCCAGTTATTCATTATAATGGTTTATAGTAAATAAAACTCTCCCACCCAAAAGAACCAACCAAAGAAACAAAAACAACTTGACACAGTTTTTGTGTCTTTGGGATATGGTGTATGTGTGTGTGTGTGTTTCTTTTATGTTACAAACTAGTAGGAATCCTGGCCACATGCACTTTCATCCTATTCTTTATGTTCAGCTGAAGTGGAAGAAGAGAGATGGCAAATATTAATTGGTTTTTGAGGCTGCTGAGACTGTAAACCCCAATGAGAGAAATGATGGCATTTCACAGAGCTCTTAGGCAGAAAGATATGCCGAAAAGATTTATAGCTGCATTTATTTCTAAGGTGATTTCATGTCAAAGGTCAGGTGACATATATTCTTTGCTATGCTTCACTTACAGAGTCTCAGAATGGATTTTAAATTGAGGGAGTCTCCAGTTACCTCAGAAACACCACAGTGAATGTTAAGGAGGAGAGAGAGTCTAGACATAACAGAAAAGTTGGATGTCCAGTTCCCAAAATGCAGAAATGTGAAATGACCCCCTTATAGTAATTATAGAAAATAAGAGAGTATTAATGTTTTATAATCCATTTAATAAATGAATGAAATGCCAACACTAGTATAACCAGTGTACTTGCATGGAAGAACATACCTTGTAAAAAAATACTCAGGGCTAATAAATGTCCATATTTGCTGAATTAAACAAAGTTTTAAAAATCAGAACACCATCCTCTGGCTTGAAAATTTACCTCCTAACAAAACAATCCGTTTCCTGACCTGGTGATGAAGCCAGATTAATTGGGCTTTTTTTTCTTTAATTGCATTTTAAAATAAATGTCACTAGATTGATAACACTCTGCAGAGTTTTCAAATGTAGAAAAACATTGGGACAAAAGATGCAGGCAGTGCTGCTCCCGCTGCTGCCAGGCCCAGAGTGCGTGTCGAAGGCGGGTGCAGTGTATGGGGTGCGTTTTCCAGCCGCGTGGGGTTCTGCTCCATCTCAGTCTGAACCTGCTTCTTCCCAACCCCAACAAGCAGGCGTGGGTTTGCTCTGTAGAGGGCGCCTTTGCTGGGGCGTTGAGGCCGCAACAGAAGTCTTATTAACACAGTTCTATGGAAGTTCACTTTGAACCTCTAGGTTTTTCTTGCCTGTGTTGTCTCCCTGAAAACAACCGCCTAGAAACGGATTTGAACACATAACCTGAAGCTTCTTTCATGGTGCGCCGAGCTTTCCGGCCTGACTGTAAGCCATACAAGGTGATACCCTCCCTTCTTGGAACAAACTTAACTTAGATTAGCTTCCACTCCCCATCGTTTTTAAGTAGCTATGTTCATGTTTATCATTAATTTGTAAAGCCACCTCTAAATGGGCAGAAAAGGGAACACCTATTCAATATCCTTGAAACAAGACAATTCTAGCGAAAAAGTTTACTTCTAAATAGCACATCCTAAAAATACATATTTTTTACTGAAAGATTGACTGGGGACCACTTTCATCTTGCACCCTTTCAACCAAAAGGCATCAACTTAGAATGGAGCTAGCGAGAATTTTTAATGGATTGAGATTAAATCTACCATTTTTACCCAGGGAACATTCTTTCTCATTTATTCTGAGGCAGTCTCCTGGAAAAGGACTATTTAAGTGATGAGCTCAGTGTTTTGACAAGCATTTGTACTGCAAAAACTTGAAATCTCACTGGAATACAGTTATACAGTCACTGGGAGAAGAGAATGCCCTATTTAAAAACTAGGACAGATCGTGTTGATATGGAGAAAGTAAAGAACCCTGTGAACAATATGTCTGAAATTAAAGACCGAGTCGCTCGCATCCATCTAAAATCAACAGAAAATATAATTACTCTTTGGAAGTACTCTTGTCTTAGAGTGCTAAATGGATTCAAAAGAGCAAGATATTGTTTGTACTTAGTATACCATTACAGGAACAAAGATGGAAGAAGCAGCAATGATCTGATAAAAGTTCCACATTAGCCACGTAGAAAAGAGAGACTAGCCACATCCTGAACCAATATTTCCCTTTCCTATGGTATGACACACCTCTCTCTCTCTCTCTCTCTCTCTCCCTCTCTCTCTCTCTCTCTCTCGATCCCTCTAGAAATAGGTCTCTATTTTATAAGCATAATAGGAGGTTTAGAGGAAATCAAAAGAAACCCTTTTATTCAAAGCCACCACATGCTTTTAATAACTTTACTCCATGTCTTCTGTTTATTTTCCCTCCGTTTGGAATACCCTGCCTCCAGCTGGACTTGCAAGTGTTGTTTTCCACTATGTTATAGTATCGCTTAGGCTGAAGGAGGGAGGTAATAAGACGACCACTAATATTCTTCCATAGTGATATGTAAGCATCAATGGTGAATTAGTTAGTATTCTTATGGCAGTTGGTCCCATGTCCAATTCACACATTACACTATTTGCTGTGTTTTTAAAGCTATTAGTTTGAATACCCTTTATATTTATTGGTGATTCTTGGGTCTGGCTAACGTTGAAATGCATTTTTAGAGTCCTGTGCTCTTTTATTGGGCCTCTCCCAGCTCTGTGAAATGACTGAAGTTGGTTCAGTGTTTCTCCAAGGCAGAACTAGGAGCCACAAATCATCTTCAACACATTATCAAGCGCAGCCAGCAAACCCCTTTTCATTTTTTTTTTTTGCTGCAAAGAACAAACCAAGACCATTTGGGATTTAAGGTGGTAGGGACATTCATTGTTTTTTTTTGAATGAATACATCTCTAGGAAGGTGAACATTTCTTTGAATGTATTTAATAAAAATAAACCAGAACAAACAGTTTTACTAGGCTTGTAAAATATCACCCCTTTCTCCCTGTAAGTTTTCAAAATTGCCTTCTAAAACTAGACTGTGAAAAAATACATTTTCAAAATAATCTCCCACCATTGGTAGTTGTAAAGTAGAGTATGTATCAGAATGACCAGTGCTAATTCTGCCATAGTTGGCTCCCTTTTCAGGCAAGACCAATGCATACATGCTCATATAGGTGTTCTCCAGAAAACACACCAGCATGTGGCTTTTTGCAGTTCTTCTACCAAACTTAGTTAACAGATCATCCTTGAAAACACGTCTCTTCATATACATAGATGTACAGGCAGTCATGCACAATTTTCATGGAAACATTTCTAATTCTCAGTAAAGACAAGAACACACAAATAAATAAAAATTGGATTTGTCTTACCTTTTGGAAAGCAGGCAAAAGCTATACTGTTGGTGGGATAGTGTACCAAGTAACAGACTTGTACACTC
>NW_006286675.1:1046624-1087188 GCF_000327345.1 Myotis davidii | reverse complement strand
TTACTGGTGGTGTACAGTCTACAGGAAAAGTAAATATATAGGTATGTATAAAATAAATGCTCAAACAATACTCCTTCTCATTCTTTTGTTTTTTTCTTTTGAGGAAGAGGCTGCAATAGAGACCATAGACATCATGGCCACTCTTTCAGTGGGGTCAGTAGCCTTTGGTAGACCAGTTCACCACAATTCAGGTACCTCTGAACATGGGAGTACTGGTGCCTCTTGGTTTAAGGCAGTTTGGCTTGACTTGCTTGAGGTGGAGCAGTTGAGAGAACCAGCCCCCCCAAAATTTATCTGTCTGGTCAATTGTTTTCTTCCTGTCGCCATCCCTTTCCATCCCTTTTATCCGCAGCCTATTCCAGGCACGCTGACCAGCCTGCATGGCTAGTCCAGGAGATGAAGCCAAGAACACAGTGTTGAGAATGCTAGGGTTCTAACGAATGAGGAAGCAGCACATAAACAAAACAGAACCTTAACAAATTTACACAGCACAGGCACGTGTTCCAGGATTTTCTAGACATGGTTAGTTGTGTAGGCTTAGATGTGCATATCCATTTTACAGCAGGTGTTTTCTGTGTACATTTTTAAGTCAAATATCTCCTTGTATTGACAGTTCAACTATTTTATGTAATAATTACCTTCTTTGAGAATAGCACAAATTAGTTACATATATTCTGACCATACATACGAAAGTGTCAGTAAAGAAAAACAACATTGGAATACAAAGTGAGCCCTAGCTGGTTTGGCTCAGTGGATAGAGCATCTGCCTGTGGACGGAAGGGGTCTGGGTTTGATTCCAGTCAAGAACACATGCCAGGGTTGTGGGCTTGATCCCCAGTGGGGGCCATGCAGGAGGCAGCCGATCAATGATTCTCTCTCATCATTGATGTATTCTATCTCTCCCTCTCCAAAATCAATAAAAAATATATTTTTTAAAAAGAATACAGTTATATGTAATATACCTTCCTATAAATTTTCTATTTTAGGTGAAAATTCTTCTTCTTCTAAAATGTGCTTCAAAAATAAAACTAAATGTGCTTCATCATACAATATGCTCATCGGTTTAAACTAGTCTTGTACATGGTGTATATTCAAACCTATATCTCAGTGTCAAGTACTCAGTCATACACCCCCCATCCAGGAAGGGAGTGTCCACCTGCCTGACATCTCAAGTTACCACTGACCCCCCAGAGTAAGCTAACTCTGAACAGCCCAGGAGTTTCTCTGCCCGGCCTAGGGGTAATAGGATAGAAATGGATGCTAGGTTAGCACAAAGGTAGCTTAGGGCTCCTATCACTACCTTTATGAGGGGATTATCCGACCAGAGGGTAAGTTACATCTGGTCTGACCCCTCCAGGTGAGGAGGCAGCAGGTCTTACCCACTCATCTCAATGAACTCGCGCTGCCTCAGTTACTACTACCATCCAACTAGCCACGGGTCCTGGTGGCCAGCGATAAGCCAAGTCCCAAGCGCAATCAATTTGCCATGAACATACATCTGCCAGGTCAGCAATACAAAGGTGCCCGGCCACATGGCAAAGTCAGAATGCAGAAGCCAGCGCCAGAGCTTGAGGTGCCCTGATTCGTGGTCAGGGATGGGGAGAAGGCATCATGGCAGCCAGGTCTAAAGCTTTGCAGATTAGGTCAGGCTCTTCTGATCCTCTAGCAACAGAAATCTTGTTTGCATAAGTAAAAGTTCAGGAAGCCGCTGAGCTACACCCCTCTCCCCCCTGCTGTTCTGCAGTCAGTGTGGAAACCAGCCAGCATCCCAATATCTAATGCTCCCAGTGAGCAGATGCTCTCTGTGTATTCCATCCAGAGAGAAGTTTCTCTCTCAAACAGTGGCATGTTAACGGAAGAAGTGACCTGAGAGGAAAACGGAACCTCTTGGGGAAGAGGCAGGCTGTGCCAGGGCAGTTTTGATTTCTGCTCCCGGTGAGCCAGCAGGTTGGGTTTTATGTGGACACGTAGCTGCAGTGGCATTGGATGGGCAGAAGCGCACATGCACCAGGGGCGGCGGCAGGGATGGAGCAGAGCTGCTGGAAATGAAAACACTGAGGGTCGCAACACGTTGAGACTGTGTTCAGAACGACAATGAGAAAGGGGAGATTTCTGTTTCATTCTTCGCTTTGTTGCGCGTGCTGGAAACTGGACTTCTTCTCCGATTCCCTCCCTCAGAGAATCGTGTGCAGAATTCCCCCTTTGGAAAGACACATTCCTTCTCCAAGTGCCCGGCCTGTGCTTTTGTTTTCTCCTAACCAGACAGCTTAATTTCGGGAAGTATTTTCTTTGTCTCTGTTACCAGAGCTCAGAAACTTGAGATGACCAGAGCTGTGTTTGGCATTTAGTGAAATATAGTAATAACGTTCCCTCGCACCAGAATAGTCTAGTTGTCTTTTTCATGAATTGAATTTTTCACCCGCTCTTTCTTTTTTCTTCATGTGTACATTTCTGCATTGCTCAGGGCTGGGTGTCCAAGTGTAATTGTTCCCTGTGAAACCACTGTTTCCTTATCAGTGGTTCCTTCTGGATCATTTAAAATAACTATTTGTTTGCACTTTGGTCTCAGGTCAAATGTTTCATTTCTTTAAGTGAACTTTGCTTCAGATCATCATCACTGCGAAAACTTGGGGAGGTATTTCCAATCTGGGCTCAAACTGAGTGTCCTAGAATGAAATCTCAGCCTGTTGAGAGAATGTCTAGAGCTGTGTTGTCCGATATGGTAGCCATAGCCACAGATGGCTATTTAAATTTAAACTCTTTAAAATGGAGCAAAGTTAAACGTGTCTTTCCTCATTTTGCGGCCACATTTCAAGTACTGAAGAGCCACAGGTGGCTCGGACATTTCCACCACCACACACAGTTCTGTTGGGCAGATTTTATCTGGTTAATGTCTTGAAATTCCTCTTTGAGAGCTGGGCCTTCAGAAACCCCAATGTTTGGAGGTACATGAATTTCCTCCCATGGTTCAGCAAATATCTAGTCAAGTTCTTTATGGTGTTTAGGGAGTGTCTAGACCAGTGGTTCTCAACCTTCCTAATGCCGCGACCTTTTCATAGAGTTCCTCATGTTGTGGTGACCCCCAATCATAAAATTATTTTCGTTGCTACTTCATAACTATAATTTTGCTACTGTTATGAATTGTAATGTAAATATCTGATATGCAGGATGTATTTTCATTGTTACAAATTGAGCATAATTAAAGCATAGTGATTAATCACAAAAACAATATGTAATTATATATGTTTTCTGATGGTCTTAGGCGACCCCTGTGAAAGGGTCGTTCGACCCCTAAAGGGGTCGCGACCCACAGGCTGAGAACCGCTGGTCTAGACAGACAAGTCCAAAAGAACTAAATCAATTTTTCAAAATCTTTTGGACTGATTACGAGATAAAGGCTCTATTTGATTTATCTTTGTGTAGGCACCAAAACAACCATAATGACAAGAGTCAATAAAGCCTTTTCAAGGGAGAGGCACCCAATGTATTCCAAATGGAATACTTACTGTGACTGATACAGCTAATAAGATATTTGGGTTTTGAGTTAGTAGCATGTGGCCTCTACCCGGGCAGCCTTCTTTGAGCGCATGTTAATCCTGTCTTTATAGATAACACTTCAAGCAATAATACATTTCACAGCACATTTAACTACAGAGTCTGCCACAATATATCATTATATTCTTTATATGCAAGTATTACCAACTGTGGAAGCCAAAAGCATAAGTACTGTGCTGGAATTACAACATGCCACTCACCTCCCAAGAAACAGCAGCAAAGAGAAACAAGCATGGATTTGGGAGTCAGACCTGGGTTTCAGTCTCCCCTATGCTGCTAACTAGATGTGTGACTTTGGTTATGTCCCTTAATCTTGCTAAGCTTAGGTTTCTTCAGTAAATGAGAATCATAACCCCATTCCACAGTTATTGGGAGGAGAAAGATAGTCTATAAACGCCATTATGCACAATCCCCATTTCAAAGGACAGTTGATGTATTATTATTAGTAGTAGTAATATTAGTAGTGTTGTTAGTATTAGCATTATCATACCCCAAACAGCTTCAATAGGGATAGAATCTAATCATTAAAAGTTAACAGCAGTAGCGACGTTGTTTCAAGCTAATTATTTTTAAGTAGCATAGTACTGAATTAATTGTCCAAATTAAAAACTTCTAATTTTGTCATTTTTTTCAATACATTTAGAGTTTTGACTATATTTTCTGCTTACTGATTTTAGGCATATCTTGATGTGTGTGTTTGTGCGTGTGTGTGTGTGTGTACAGATATAAATGTAAATCTGTTATTGGGATGTCTCCAGGATAAGGGCCTTGTGAAATGCAAATTGACAAGGGGTTCTAGAATAAAACTCTATAGAGGTATAAATACGCAGCTATATTTATTAATACAAATATACATATAAATAGATGCATAGGTATGTTCATGGAAATATTCCTTTTCGTAAATTAGTTTTATCTACTTCCTGGTGCACAGTTAGCCTTTAACTGCACCAGCATATCTACATAATAACACACGCTGAAATGTACTTTCAGGCAAAGATTTTTGTCTTTCAGGAATGGAAGGAAATTAACACTTATTTGCTCAACTATTTTCCAGATGCATGATATTTCATGACAGTTATGACAGATATTAAGCTTTAAGAAAGCTCAGTGATTCTCAAAGTCACACAGCCAGTAAGTGAGTGGCTTGTATTTGAACCCAGGTCTGTCTCAGCACGAAGCCTCTTCCTACATCACATTGAATACCACTGCGATCCGCCATCCACTTCTCTCCACTAACCATTTGCCCTGGAAACCCAAGGTCAGAGCCTGTTCATTCTGCCCATTCTGGCTCTCCCTTCTCTCTGGGTGATGTGTCTCCTTCCTCTTCCATTGTCCCAGAACCTCTTCTATTGAAAAGTCAAAGGGAGGTCCACCATGTTGTTACTGAGCCTTTGCTATCTTCTCTATGAATTCTTAAAGTGTTGTACAGTAGTCACCCAGCCAACCATTTAGAAATGGAGATGTGTCAGATCATGGATCTCTCTACAGTGTTTGTCAGGATCACACTCCACTGCCTCCTGGCTTGTAAAGATCTCTCTCCTGCTGCAGACATAAAGGACTGCTTCATAGTATTTAAACTAGGAATTCTTTTTGCTTGGCAATAAGGCTTTGGCTACAACAAAATCAGCTCATAACTGAAAAATAGTATGTCCTGAGTGACTGAATTCACAACCTGAACCCCCGTCCATTTTAAAAACAGGAATTATCATGAACACTTGTTTCTACTTCATTCTATATGAAACTGATCAAAATATTTCTAGAAAACAAATTCTAGAAGTCTCCTTTTTAATTTGAAATTTACTATAACACCAATATTGTAAAATGAGCAATTGGGAATTCCATGCATTTAACCTCTGGATACTTTTTTTATGCCTACCTTGTTTAGGTTTATTTTCAGGGTTGAACAAAGGCTACCCAGAGGTTACAGATATGCCATGTGGCATATCAAATCTGACATTTAATCCTTGATCCCACTCGTGATACTTAGTTTCACTGAATGGAACTCTCCTGTGGTGATGTGGTAGATGTCTTTCCCACATGGGGATGCCATTTCCTTGTGGAGTCCGGGCCTATATGCCTGGATGAAAGTTTTCCAATGTTTGTATGTCTAGAAGGCTTGCTTAGTAAAGAATCATAGCTTTCTTCTCATTCATGTTCCAGTGGAAAGAAGTTATGATTCTAAAATTCTTAAACAGTCTAATTTCATTCTTACTGCTAGAGATCAATCTGGTGTTAAACATTTTCCTAAACAGGAAGTGTTCCCCTAACAGGAAAGGTGCAACAAAGGTGTTTGTTGGGAAGGGTTGGGACCAGAGGACAAGAAGCAAGGGGCAGGGAAGGTTTCCCACTTGTGAGTTGTGCCCCCAACAGGGTGAACAAAAGAAAAGGGTATTGAGAATAAGGCAGGACTCTTAGGAGAAAATGTTAGCATTCCTCAAGGCAACCCAAGTCACTAAGACAAGAATGGTTCCAGCGTTTCTTCTGAGAAAGGCAAGCACACACCACATTCCCGAGAGCTTCTGGATGCAGCACAGGCAGATGTAAGGAAGGAAGAGGTACTTACTGTTTGGATCTACGTTTTCACAGAGTTCTGTCTTTGCCTCACCGTTGGGTCTGTCACTGGGTTTGTGTGACAGCCGTGATGACATGGTGGCTGCTGTGACTACTGCCTTGAAGCTTCGCTTCCGTTTCTGGACATTGAGTTCAGGGTGGAAAATGATGATGTACACTTTCGGCATGTATAGCATCCCCAGCGCCACTGACGCACTTAGGTTCATGGAGATTGTAAGCGTGGTGGTTTGTATGTAGAGCTAGGAGACACAACACACAAGACACTATTACAAATAAAATGACCGCAGAGGGAGATTCAACACTTAACGTGATGTCAAGAATGACTATGGCTAGGAGAGATAGCATAACAATCTCTAAGGGTTTCTGATTAAAAAAATAAAAAAGCAAGAAAGGATGACTCTGAACATTTATTGGAGAGTTTATGCAGATTTTTATTTGAATTTTTATTGTTTGAATGTTTGGGAGAATCCATGTGTGTGCTTGCCCTGGAGAAGTCTCTACATAAGATTTCGGAGTAGATCCAGCATCAGATTTGAAGTACTTTTAATCAGAATGGCAATTGAATATGAAGATGGGCAGATCATGGAAATCTGTAAAACCTTGCGTAAGGGAATTGGTTTTTATTCCCCATACTTAGACAAAATGATTAACTCTACATGACCTTTTGATACACAGAGACTCTGGGGCCTTGTTTGAAAAGTCCTTATGTCAATATATATCAATTCATGCACTTTGGGTATATATAGTTTTTCAAAGGGGTTCACCTTCACCATGCCTACAAAGTAGTGACTGAGTTTCCCTAGAGAGTAAGCCCTTCTTGCTTAATTCTGATTTTAAAAATACCAAAGGCAGGGGACCAAGATCTAGTTATGTTTTCTGGTCCAGTGTCTTTACACTTACCAATTGCTAATAGGTTGCAAGATCTCCTTCTGACATTGTTATTTGTGGTTTGGATAGTGACCAGACCTGCACTTGTCTCCTTCTGCTTCCTTGGGAATTCGATCGAGCAACCACCCACTCACTGTTTGATGTGTTCAATTCTTGTCTGGCCTCCATTCAAAAAGATGAAGGTGGAAGGGTGTAGGAAATGGTCAGATCAGCGAGGGAAAACCTATAGATGACTTGGTCCAGTTGTGTTTATAAACTTCCCTGTCATGATCTAGAAGTGCCCCACAATACATTTAGGAATATTTGTATCTTACAAGACTTGTCAAAGCTAGATGAAATGTGAGGTGATGGATGTGTTAATTAGCTGGATTGTGGTAATTATTTTTCAATGGAGCTTAAGTCATCATGTTGCATACCTTAAATATCATGTTCTATAACCTAAATATATACATATTTAATTTGTCAATCATACCTCAATAGGCTAGATAAAAATAAACACCTTTAATTTGTCAATCATACCTCAATAGACTAGATATATATAAAAAGATAGGTAGGCAGATAAATCAATTAAAATCTTGTTTAAATAAAAGAGTGACTAGCTACCATAGTCTTCCATGTTAGTGGAAAGCCTAGTTCCTTGAGAACATATTGGTCATGATTTCCCACAACTTTGCCTTTGCATCGATCTGAGGATAAAATCCCCATATTTTTTAAAAAAAATATTTTTATTGATTTCAGAGAAGAAACGAGAGGAAGAGAGAGATAGAAACATCCATGATGACAGGGAATCATGGATCGATTGCCTCCTGCACGCCCCCTACTGGGGATGGAGCCAGCAACCCAAGTATGTGCCTTTGACAGGAATTGAACCCAGGACCCTTCAGGCCCCAGGCCAACACTCTATCCATTGAACCACACCAGCCAGGGCAAAACCCCATCTTTAATGGATTCTACAAGGCCACAAATCATCTGCCTCCTGTCTAATTTACTGACCAATTTTTCACCACTATCCCCACCTCCCTCTCCAGTGCATCATCTGAAGGGGCACTCCTTCAGGTCTTGAAGATGCTATGCTCACCCAACCACAAACCCTGCATACGTGCACACATGCAGTTTTATTTTATTCTTGTTTTCATCTGTTAGGAATGTTCCTCCTCTACTGCTTAGAGCATCCATCTAGGCAGGCCAGCTCCTTAACTCCCATGCCCTCAACAATCTGTTTTCTTTACATCATTGGTTCCCATTTGTACTTAATACTCCCACTACCCTGATCACTTGACCATCTGTCTCCCCAACTAGACTATAGCTCTAGGCCTGTGTCCATGGTGCAATTTATATCTGCAGTGCTGGCAAACAGTAGGCACTTAATAAATACTCAATGAATGAGCTCATGTGTTTGTATGATAAACACCTTTTCCTACCTATGACTGAGTGGTCAAACAGCCTTTCTCTAAATATACTGCAGAATTTCCATGTCACCTACTGGCTGCCTGGACCTTTCTGATCTTAAAATAGAACTTAGCAGATAGTAAGTACAGCCAGTCCTCAATGATGTCAATAGGTTCTGCGACTAAGCAAAATGAAATATAAGGAAACCAATTTTACCATAGTCTAATTGATATACACATGAGTTAAGTTCCTATGGCATCTCATCAATGTTATAACAAAACAACACTGAGTGAAATGCTATTATTTGAGGGCCTGCTGTACTATGAAAGTACTGTAAAATAAGTAGAAAGATTGGAAGGCTTCGGTCTACAGGGATCTCAGAGGTATTGATCCACAGGGATCCACCCCCATTAAGCCCCAGGAGGGAACTGTTTCTTTGCTATTAATTAGGAGGCTCACTGTTAAGCTCTGAGTGTTCAGCCAAGCGTCAACTTTAGTGCATTCCTTTAGCAAGTTGCAACACATTTATTTTTAGTCTCAGCTGATCTGATGCTTACTGCAAAATGCTTAACTCTATTTCATCTTGGGTACTTACTTCACATCCTTTTATTTAATCCTCCTTACTATTTCTTTAGAGATGTGAAGGCATTGGTGTCCATGGAGGAAAGTCTTCCCCACCGTGGTCAGTCCCCAGTGGCCTAGGCTTGTGGGAGGGATGCCAGGTGCCTTGTAATTTCTGTGTGTTTTGATAATTAAACCTTAATTTTATCATCAACCCAAATGTTCCAGACCCAGCTTCTACTGCTTGGTTGAATGTGGCTTTCCTAATGTTCATCATGCATAATCCAGTTTATGCAACTAGCGTGCAGTGAGGCAAGGGATTTGGAGTCCAGACAGCCAAGAGCTTTGCATAACATTCTTGAACAGTAGTTTTCCTAAAGTCCGATGCGTGGAATGCATGCAAATATTTTCTTTGTCTCTCAGTTTCCTTATTTATAAAATGAAGATAATAATAGTTCCTACTTTATGGGGGTTTTGAAGATACAATTAATATATGAAGAGTGGTTAGCAGAATGCCTCGGAAATAAGTACCCATGAAATGTCAGCTGCTAATATTTACTTCCTGGCTGATATTTATTTATTAGATTACTAGTAGCCCTGCGCACAAATCCATGCACGAGTAACTTGCTGCAGCTTGCCTCAGCTGGCCACCCTGCCCACTGCCACTGGTAGCTCTCCGCCACTCATAACTCGCCACCCTGCCCTCCTGTAGCTCTCCCCCACTCATAGCTTGCTGCCCTGCCCTCCTGTAGCTCTCCACTCGCTGCCCTGACATCCTGTAGCTCTCCGCTGCTTTTAGATCGGTCGTGACGTTATGGTGTCTTGGTTAATTTACATATTCCTCTATTATTATATTAGATGGGGGTGTAGGTCTCAAGATAAGGCTTCTTCTGTACCTACTTTTATATATTTTGAACTTTTTACATATGTCTTACTGATTAACTAGGTTGTAATGTCTAAAATACCACACCTATCCCTATGTTCATAGCAGCACAATTCACCATAGCTAAGATCTGGAAACAGCCTAAGTGCCCATCAGTAGATGAATGGATTAGAAAACTGTGGTACATCTACACGATGGAATACTATGCTGCTCTAAAAAGGAAGGAACTCTTACCATTTGCAACGGCATGGATGGAACTGGAGAGCATTATGCTAAGTGAAATAAGCTAGGGGACTGTCTTGGGCGGGGGGAAAAAATGGACACATATGTAATACCCTTTGTAATAAATAATAAAATTTAAAAAAAAAAAGTTAAAAAAAAAAAATAAAACACCACACCTATTCACACCTTGTCTGACTAAAATGTAGCAGCACATAGACTGTTAGAGTACATAGACAGGTGTGTACTTAATTCAGTGCCAGGCAGAGCCCACTTGAATTGGCTCCATGCATTTTCTCATCTTGGCCTAAAAGTTCATGGTCAGATATAATGTGAATTCATATGAGATCCCAGTGTTGCTTTGTAAGTAGGTGTCGTTGAGTTTTCCTTGTCTAATTCTCAATTTCAAAGATACTAAAGAATTTTAACACTTGTTAGATAGTGCTCATGAACAAATGTTGAAATTTGCCAATTCTTCTGGGTAAGTTTCACAATCAGTTTATACTTGAATATTATTTTGAGAGATTTCAAGTCATGCTGGTAATAGTTGTAATAATGTCAAGTTTTAAACTTTGCAAAATAGAGTATTCTCACTATTGTCCAAAGAATAAAATTTACAAGGCCTATAGATAAATATAAAACTAGAACTGTTAGGAAAAAAACCCAGTTTTAGATTTTTAGGTTCATCAAAATAGTCTCATAATTTCTAAGGATGTCCTTAATAAAAATTATGTACTATAAGAAATTAACCAACAATATATTTATATTAATGAATTAACATCATTAAATATATAAAATTAGCAAAATTCTGGGACTATTTGGTGGGGTCAAATCATTAATATAAGAGTTAACTAACTCATGACCACCTGCTGTCCATTCCCTCTTAGTTGTATTTTCAGACAGGCTATGTGAGACATACCATACTTTTCCACTATTTATGCATTCATCCACTTATCCATTCAGCATTTTTATTGAGATACGGCTAAGTGGCTGCATTGGCCCAGGCTTCAGGCACAGCATTGTGAAGATGGTAGGCATGATTTGCTTTGAAAATGCAAAGTCATCCTGACGAGAATGATGCATTAGTGAACAATCTGGATATAATGCAAAGTTCATGTTTGCAAATATGTGATTTCTTCCCCAAGGAACACAGTCAACTGCACCCAGCTGAACCAGGCTGTGTGGGAATATATGAAATGCACACACACACCCATGCCTCAAGCATCTGCCAGCTCCCCCCTTCGGCAATTTCACCATGAATCACAAGCAGCAATATGTTTGGCACCTGTTTCCATGAGCAAACATCAGGCTTTTTTTTAAAGGTAAAATGCCACATTTATTGTGATATTTATATATTTCTTAGTCATCTAACATATATAAAACCAGGCCACCATTTTTATTAGATTCCTATCCCTTTTAAAAATGTCACTGATGATGTTTTTGAGTATGTGTCCCTAACCCAATTTTTTCCCGTAATTTCTATGTTTATTGCACAATATTGCACAGCACGGTAATTTTTAAAAACACATTATGTCACCTTATAGCAGAACTGACTGAATAATGAACACAATGTCTGCCACAAAGTATGTGCTTATTAAATTCTGGTTGAGCAAAAACGTCTACACTTGAAGCAAGTAGCAGGTATGATAAATATCCGTGGCATTCAACACTGTTTTAAGAAAAGCTCTTAGTCTTTTGTTGTTAACTACTATTAGTGCGCCTCTGGCCCTCATTTCTAGGGTGGAGATAATAGTACCTGTAAGGTTGTTGTTAGCATCAAACGGGCTCACAGTTGTAAAATACATACAAAGGTACCCAGCATGTAGCAACCACTCAATCAGGGGTGTTAGTATCACTGGTTTATTTATTGGATATAACATAAAATCACTTTTTTTAAAGTGCAATCTTAATACATTTAAAAAGGATGATCTTCCTTATGGATTCCACCAAATGAAAGCCTGTTTTAGGGAACAAAATCTCATTAAGTAGGCTTCTATTTTGTTTGAAAGTATACTCAGCCATTATTGTATCTGTCATTGACTATCTCGTAAGAAGTGACTAAATATGTGTTCCCAAGTGACAGCTGAGAATTGGGACAAGAAGGCTTTATGCAGTTTTCAGGTGGGATGGGAGAAGTTTCATAATTTTCATGACATCCCACAGTCTGTGAAATAAAAATAAAAAATTGTCTGATGCAGTCAAAAGGGGAAGGGTGTATTATTACTTGACAAATGTTTGGAACAGTCACATGACTACATTGAAAGAAAAGTTTCTGGCAGTTAAGCCACCGCTTTCTATCCTTACCGCCAATACCTCCTGCTTCCTAATTAGAGTAACCATATTTCAGAAAAATAAATGCTGACACATGGCTGGGAATGTGACAGAATGTTCCAAATTAGGACTTTCTCAGTCATCCAGGGGTCAACATACTGAAGACTTTGCCTTAGTTCTGAAAGGATACATGATGATAAAAGGATTAGCATGATGATCGGGGGGAATACTGGTTGTTGCTGCTTTTGTTCCAGGAGAGGGAGACTTGCATCTTCTAGAACAGCGGTTCTCAACCTGTGGGTTGTGATCCCTTTGGGGGTCGAATGACCCTTTCACAGGGGTCGCCTAAGACCATTGGAAAACACATATATAATTACATATTGTTTTTGTGATTAATCACTATGCTTTAGTTATGTTCAATTTGTAACAATGAAATTGGTGGTCACCACAACGTGAGGAACTGTATTAAAGGGTCGCGGCATTAGGAAGGTTGAGAACCACTGTTCTAGAAGGATAGTGTAATGAAAAGAACAAGATCTTTGTTTTCAGAACTGATTTCAAATGTTGGCCTTGGATAGTGGGTGAGTGACTTTGGGAAGCCACTTCAAGTGACAGACTGAAAATCCAAACCCTAGCAATTTGTTACAAGAGTGTCTGATATAAAACCCCACCTCATTTCACCACTACCACTGAGACATTCTGTTCTGAAAATTAAAGGAAATAGTGTGTGAAAAGTAGTTGGCTCAGTGCCTAGTACACGTGGGTGCTCAGGAAATACAAGGGTCTTTACTAGAGTAGAAGGTCCCAGCGTCTGCTTAGCCCTTCTATCTGTGAGTGAGCGATGTATAATTAAATATATAGATGACATACATAAAGAGATACATCAGGTATGCTGGGACACACTCTTGGACAGATACCTGGTATAACATTGTAGATAATGGAGGAAACTAGATGATCCTTGCACAAGACCTAGTTATACTGTGTTTTTTCTCATTTAGTATCTCCAGGCAGACATGATATTAAGTCTGCTGACAATTACATTATTTACTTGGACGAACGTAAGACAAGTGCGCCAGGTGAATGCAAATCAGTTCTGGAACAGGAGACAAGTGATTATGTCATGTTTGGAATCACCTACATCTCAGTTCTTTGCTCTCTGGACCGGAAGCCTGCGGCTGTGTCTATTCCTACATAGCAAAATCAGAGATGCTGTGATTCCAATGGGCCACATCCTCGGGGAGCTGACTGTTCCACTCCCCATGCCAGCCACCCTCATGCACTGCAGGCCATTTTGATAGACAGTTGTAGGCAAATCACTTCTCATTGTTCTGGACACAAGCAGGCCCGGCCTACACACACTATGAATTTCTTTCCTCCACCAGCCGTCTGACCTTTCAATTTTGATTTCATGTGTCGCCCCCTCCAACTGCAAGGCAGGAATTTTATTCTGTTACATAGCTAATACTGGCACTATTTGCTCCGATGTGTTGTGTAAAAGGTTATTTACTATTCCTTCTGGTTGGAGAGCCTCGGGGATGTTAGGTCTCTGCCTTTAGTGATTTAACACACAAAGGCAAAGCATTTCCCCCACAGTCAGCCTAGAGACACACTTCTGCCAGATCCCATTGGCCACCTTGGAGTCCTTGGCCACATTCATCAAGACTGAACATAACAGCCTTTTTGCGGGAGGCAATTTCAGATTCTGTCTTATAATGTGAAAATGCTGGCTTGCTCCTCGCTGGGGACTATACCAGGTAATATGCAATGATGGTCTGTATTACTTTGCAAGTAAACCAGTGGGTTAAAAAAAAAAAGTCTGAACTGATTCTGTTTCTAAACTTGTCATTTGAAATAGCCCATTGGTATAAGAGCAAGGCTGTCTAGTTTTGCCAACTTTTAAAGACATCTTTGTAGTTGCAGTAAATATAAAAAGACAATAATCAAATGAAAATATCAATGTCAAAATAATAGCTAAAAAAAAAGAGACAGTTTTTGCATTTTCTGGGCACATTTATTGTGTTTTCATTTGGACTTTCGTTCATTAAAATTGGACCCACGAGCGTCATTGAGGAGAAGACAATGTCAGACCTACAAAAAGAAAGCGTGTTCTTAGCTCAGCTTTCAGCGCCATTGGCAATGGCTTTCTGATGAACTTGACAGGGTTTGGTCATCATAAGCATCCAGCTTCCTCTGACTGCCGTGGCTATTATTTTTCCTGACTTGCTCTGTTCCTTTGGTCTGTGTCTTTCCCGTCTGGCGGGGGAGCAGTGGCAGCTCCCGCCTGTGCTTTGGGTTCCCCCTTTCCTCTATTGTCTTTGCTCCCTCCTCTTCTACGAACACTAGTATGTCGGTATGTGCTGGGAGGGAGGCGCCCCCCCCCCCAACCTTTGCCTTGCCTGCATAAGGTGCCGAGATACCCATGAGTCACTGTGCTAAGTGGTGCTCCTGGCTGAAGGGCAAACCACATTAATAGCTGGAAACCAGGCCATGCATTGCCACCCAGTGATACTAGTAACTGTGCACTGATCCCCATTAAGACCCCCAGATGTGTAAGGGTTTATGTCCAAAAGGAGCAAATAACTGCAATGAGATTCCCCAGAAAAGTAGAGATAAATGTTTGTCCAGCCTGTGACCCTAAATGGCACAATGAGGGCTCTGAGACGGGGCCAGGAAATAACTCTCCCAGCAAGAGAGAGAAAAAGTGACTCAGGTTTTACCTCCATTATAAGATTTATTTTCCTTTCATTTTTGTTTCCAAGCTCTATAAAGACCCATTTCCTCCCCACTCACTCTCAAGGGCCTGCAGTCTGGCTTCCGTTTTACCTCCTGAGTCTGCCCTGGAAGCCTTCCTAGACTCTCTGTCAGACCTGAGAGGTATTGCCCCGGTCTCATTTGTCCCTAGAACTCAATGCTGAGGACTAATGTACTGGAGGTTCCAGCTTTCCTGCTATTAGGTCAACTGCTCATCACACTTTCGATGGAGATAAAATGCTTAACATGGTCAAGGCACTCTTCAGTGCCGCCCTTCTGCCTTCCCGTGTCTTCTCTGAGTCTTTCAAATGCACAGTATTCTGCCCATCCTCAAGGCTTTCGCACATCCGCTCTCTCTGCCTTAGATGCTGTTCTCCCGCACCTGTGGCTGGCTCTCTCCTACCTGGCAGTCTCACTTCCTCCAGGAGGGCTTGCTTCTCTGACCTTCAAGTGCCTATGATGTCCTTACTCTCTTGCTTGCTTATAGAACACATTATCTCCCTTCATTACATTCATCACAGTTTGTAATTATTCATTCATTTTAGTGCTAATTTAACAGTGTCCCTTCACGAGACTGTCCCCAGAGGGCATGGAGCATACTTTCCACTTACTGGCCATCGCTCCTGGCGCTCAGGAAGTCCTCAGTTCACAGCAGCTGCACAGGGAACGAGTGCAATCTAGCAAGGAGACACTGCGAAGCCAGGAGCGGGGGAGGGGGATGTGGCAGGTGCGCTAGGATTGCTGTCAGTTCCGGACTGGATGCAGGCCCTGCTGCTGGCTGACAACTGGGGGATCTTGTGCGCCTCACTTATCCTTTTGAAGCCTGGATGTTGATACTTAAGGAAATGTCCTGAGAAATGGCACAGAGCACTGGGCAGGAAGAGATGGCCTGCAAGTGGGCCATCCTTCTTAAAATCTAACGCCCTGGTCAGAATGCTGTGTGGATAACATTCGTGTCTGTGTAGCACCTGACAGTGTAGCCGTGTGCTTTGGCTCTGAACAATAATCATTTCCATTTTTCCAGTACTATTGCCTCGAGCCATTTCATTGGCTTCCCTCCATCCTCCAGCCCTGTGGCAGGACACGCCTCCAGAGCAGCCATGGCGGAGATAATAAACAGAGGAGACGAAACACAAAGATAGATGACCCCATTCTGGTAAAGACCAGAATATTTTGTAGAAATCAGCACACTGGACTCTTCCCTGTCCCTTGAATGTGCCATGTTCTCTCCTGTCACAGGGCCTTTGCATATGATCTTCCCTTTCCCTGGAACGTTCCTCCACCCCTTCTACCTTTCTGACCAAAACTAGCTAATACCATCCAGTTAATGAGCACTCCAAGCACTCATAATAATTAGTATTTAAATGTGTGTGTGTGTGTGTGTGTGTGTGTGTGTGTGTGTGTGTGATTTGTATCTATTTCTCTCACCAGGAAGCATGTGTGGGTTTTTTTAATGGTATGTTTTATTTATTTTTTTGTAATTGAAAAAAAATTAATGTTTGATATTTGATACATTTTTTTTCTTTATTAAGGTATTCCATATGTGTCCTTCCTCCGCCACCCCCCCCTCACCCCCTTCCACACACACACTCATGCCCTCACCCCGATGGTGGCTGTGTCCATTGGTTAGGCTTATAAGCATGTGTGTTTAGCTCACTGTTGTATCCCCAGAGCCTAGCATTGTGGGTGGAAAATACAAGGGACTTAACTGGTACTTTAAGGAAGGAAGTCTTAGGCCCACGGAGATTCCGTTAGGAATCTTTCGTTCCACCGCTGCCATTGTCTCAGAGAATAAATTAGAAGGGTACCTGAGTGAAGGAGTGGGATGTTCCTGTGAACTGGCCCAAGGGAGGGATACACTGTGTTGTCCTGGGGTTTGCCACCTGCATTTTCTAACCTCTCTTTCTTGTACTCATTAAACATAAAGCATAACTATCAGTAATGAGTCCTTCAGAGCCTGAAGCAACAATAAAAATCAACAGCCCTGTCCCCTTTGGAGAAAAGGAAGCTTTTCTTTCAAAACCCTTGGGCCAACACCCAGGTCAGCACCTAATTGTCTCCTCTATGGGAACAAATGAAATGGTTGCCATGACAACTCAGTGAAGAGTTCAGGGTGTTTAAATTTTTTTTTGTTTTTACAGAAAGCTGCTGACTTTGACTTAACTGAGATCTTAGATGCATTCTATTTTGCAATTCTGAGCCCTTTAGGAGTTTCTCTGAATCATCAATAAATATCACTTTTAAAAAATTCACCTTCTTTAGAAAGCGTGATGGCTCAGTCTAGGATAATGATAATGAAGAGGGCAGCAGGGGACAGATGAGAGAGCTATTAGGAGGTGGAGATGACAAGTGGCTGGAGTGGATGCGAGGAGTCAGGGTAAGAGAGGAACCACTGCTATCATTCTGGGCATTCCACCTCCTCTCATGCAATGCCAGGATGTCAATCCTAAACCACAGCAACATAGTACAAACCCCTGAGTGGGTCTGAGCTCTCCTAAAAAAATGTTTCCACCCCGCCTCCAGCAAGGGTGGTCTGGCTATAGATCTTTGCAGGCAAAATGAATTGATATGAGCACAGCTGACTCCTGGGCCCCCTTCTAGAGTGCTGGGCCCAGAAATGTATATCAGCTGCCCTTCCCCTCCCCTCAAGTAGCCTGATCTAGCCTCAGCTACTCGGAGCCAGTTCTTCACCATCAATTCCTTTTATTGCTAAGATGTTCTCTCTTCAGGCCTCAACCCTGCATTTATTCCTATTTGGAATTCCTACCCTGCCCTTCTTTTTAAAAAAAATCCACTTTTTAAAAAAGGATGAAAGAGATCCATAAACTGGTTAACTAATGGGCATCTGAGTAAACTGCTGTCTCTTTACACCCAGAAAACACTTGGCTCATGTGTACTATAGAGTCTGTATAATTTAAGAAAAAATATTCTTAGATAAAAGTATCATTCCATCAGACTCTTGTAATAAAGCCACATCAAACTTTGATATAATTCTAAGAAAAGCAGATGAATGAGTCTTAAAACATAATCTTAAAAGCACATTCTCTATTCAGTTTTGGCTTATGGGATCGCCAGGCATTTCTTATGGGAACACACATAAAACTGAAATGTCTACTCGGTGATGTCCACAGAGATGTCAGGCCCACAGAGCGGAGAACCCTATAGAAGGAGGTGTTTCTGAGTAGCAGCTTCTCCCTGATGCTGGTGACGTCAGCAGCCACCGCTCTCAGCCAGTGGTCCTCTGGGAATTCCTTGGCTGAGGAGTCTCATACTGCCCAAGGTTCCACCCCCTCCCCTCGGGAAGCCCCCAAAGAATGCCTGGGAGATGCTGGGGTAGGAGGCTCAGCCCTTTGCCCCAGCTGTAAATCAAATTGCATTTTCTAGAGTTTATATGAATAGGGGCATATAATATGCACTTTTCTGTGTTCTTTTTTTTCAATGTAATTATTTTGAGATTCACCCACATTGTTGAATTTATTTGTGGCTGAGTAGTATTCTCTTGCATGGTTTTACCACATTTATTTAACCATTCATCTGCCAATGGACACTTAGGTTGTATCCAGTTTGGGTTGTTATAAATGTCATATACAAGGCTTTCTATGTACATATTTTTCATTTTGTTTTGGGTAAACACATAGAAGAGAAATGGCTGGACCATATAGTAGGTACATGATTAAAGTTTAAGAAACTACCAAAGAAATATGGGAATATCATTTTATGTGCTTTTCAGCAGTGTCTGAGAGAGAGTTCCAGTTCCTCTAAAGCAGTGGTTCTCAACCTTCCTAATGCCGCGGCCCTTTAATACAGTTCCTCATGTTGTAGTGACCCCCAATTTCATTGTTACAAATAGAACATAATTAAAGCATTGTGATTAATCACAAAAAACAACATGTAATTATATATATGTTTTCCGATGGTCTTAGGTGACCCCTATGAAAGGATCGTTCGACCCGCAAAGGGGTCACGACCCCCAGGTTGAGAACCGCTGATTTAAAGCCTCTCCAACACTTGGCATGGTCAGACTTTTGCATGTTAGCCACTCTAAGGTGTGTGCAGGAAAATCTCATTCTCATTCTAATTTACAATTTACTAAGAAGCCTAGGTAATTCAGCAGATTCCACTGGGTAATTTGCCACTTGTATGCCTTTGGTGATGTGTCAGTTCAAATCTTTTTTTCCCATTTTTTTTTTTATTGGCTTTTCCCTTAATGCTAAGATGTGAGAGTTTGGGATTCTAGACATAGGATCTTTATCAGATATATGCTTTGCAAAGTTCTTTTTTGTCCCTAGTCTGTGGCTTATCAACTCATTCTCTTAATTTTGTCCTTTGAAGAGTGGAAGTTTTTAATTTTGGTAAAGTCCAATTTTTCAATTTGCTCTTTTATAGATGGTACACTTTTTTGTGATATCTAAGAAGTTTTTGCCTAATTGAAGGCCACAAAAAATTTTCTCCTATCTATTCTAGATGTTTATGGTTTTGGGTTTTATGTTTGGATCTATAACCCATTTGCATTAATTTTTATATATGGTACTAGGTACCGATCTAAGTTCATTTTTGGATATAAATGTCATTCTAGCACAATTTGTTAAAAATGTGTACTTTATCCACTACCATACCTTTGTGCTTTTGTAAGAAATCAGTTTTTCATGCATGTGTGGGTTTATTTATGGACTCTCTTCAGTTCCATCAACCTATTTGTCTTTCTTTACAACAGTGTCATGCTGTAGCTTTATAATAATTCTTAAATTCAGACAGTGTTACACCTTCAACTGTATTCTTTTTCAGAGTTGTTTTAGCTGTCTAGGTTCTTTGCATTTCCATATTAATTTTAGAATCCACTTTTCAATTTTTATAAGGAGCCTTATGGGGGTTTGCTTGTCATTGGACGGAATTTATAGGATAATCTGGGGAGACTTGCCATCTTAACAACATTGAGCCTTCTACCCATCAACAATGTATAACTCTTCATTTATTAAGTCTACTTTAATGTCTCTGAGCAAAATTTTGTAGTTTTCAATAAATAGCTCTGTTATATTTCATTGTTTTTCCAAACATTGAATTTTCCTTTTATTTTTTTTTAAATTCCATTTTTCAATCATAGTTTACATCCAATACTATTTTGTATAGCATAGCGGTAAGACAATCACATACTTGACAAAGTGTGCCCCCTAATATTTCCAGTACCCACCTGGCACCATACATAGTTCTTACAATATTATTGACTATTAGAGGCCCGGTGCACAAATTCGTGCATGGGTGGAGTCCCTCTGGGTGGCCTGCTGGGATCTGGCTGGAACCCGCAGTCCAATGCCACCTGAAGCTCCGATCTGCCACTCCCGCTCATCCCAGCCCCACTGTGCCTGCCGCAGGCTCATGCCCAATCAGTCCTGATCAGAAGAGGCTCACCAGCCATGAGCCCTGCATCTGGTGCCCTCCCAAGAGGAGTGGTCTGTGGGATGGGGCTGAAACCAGCTCTCCGACATCCCCTGAGGGGTCCTTGGTTGTGAGAGGGTGCAGGCCAGGCTGAGGGACCTCACTGTGCACAATCGGGCCAGGGAGGGACCGCGAGAGGGCTCCAGGGCGTGTCCGGCTCATCTTGCTCAGTCCTAATCAGCTGGACCCCAGCAGCAAGCTAACCTACTAGTTGGAGCATCTGTCCCCTGGTGGTCAGTGCACATCATAGCGAGTGGTTGAGTAGCCTTAGCATGTCATTAGCATATTACCCTTTGATTGGTTGTTCCGTTGTTCTGTCATTTGGTCTATTTGCATATCACCTTTTTATTATATAGGATAATCCCTGTGCTGTACTTTACATCTCCGTGACTATTCTGTGAGTACCAATTAGTGCTTTTTAATTCCTTCAGCTTTTTCACTCAATCCCCTTCCCTCTGGCAACCGTCAGTCTGTTCTCTGTATCTATGAGTCTGTTTCGATTTTGCTTATTTTTTCTTTAGATTCCACATATAAGTGAAATCATATGGTATCTGTCTTTCTCTGACTTACTTCACCTAGCATAATACCCTCTGTGTCTATCTATGCTGTCGCAAATGATAGGATTTCATTCTTTTTATAGCCGAGTAATATTCCATTGTATATATGTACAGTTATTTATTCACTTGTCTATTGATGGACATTTGTGTTGCCTTCATATGTTGGCTATTGTAAAGTTTCAATGAACATAGGAGTACATATATTTTTTTGAATTATTGTTTTTTATTTCTTTGGATATATATTCCCAGAAGTGGAATTGGTGGGTCAAAACTCGTTCCATTTTTAACTTTGAGGGCTCCAAACTCTTTTCTAAAGTGGCTGCACCAACTTGCATTTCCTCCAATGGCTCATGAGGGATCCCTTTTCTTCACATCCTTATCAGTACTTGTGGTTTGTTGATTTATTCATGACAGCCATTCTGACAGATGTGAGGTAGTATCTCATTATGGTTTTAATTTGTGTTTCTCCTACGATTAGTGACAATGAGCATCTTTTCATATTGGCCATTTGTAAGGACATAGAGTTTTTCAAAGATCCCAAGCCCACGCCAATATCTTATAAAATGCCCCACATTCTGATTTGTTTGGTTTTTCATAATTAAATTCGGGTCAAATGCATTTATCAGGAATACTTCCAGGTGGCGTTGTGCATCCTTCCAGGAGGTCACATATTAGGGGAGCTTGCGGCTGGTGGTGAGCACCAGATCTCATTACTTTAATGGCACAATGTACCTTTGTTTTTTGAAAATAATCTATGAGTGATACATTGAGAGAAAAATATTTTTGAAAAGTCAATTTGTAAGATTATTAACTTCTGCTCTAACATGTGATTATTTTTATTTTCTTTCTTACTAAACGGCATTTCAATTATCTCTCTAGATTAGAAAAAATATGCTAATTTCCCCTTGCCCTCATAATACACCACAAGGAGCAATAGGCCACTAGGAAATGTTTCCCTCACAGTGATTGATTAGGGGTGTGGCTTAGTCGGGAGAAAACCTGACATGAGCCCTCAGGACATCCAGGTATGGGTAAAGAAAATCCTTGCTCATTTTGCGAACACCTTCCAAAGTGTTGAGAATGCAAGTTCGGTTCCTGTCTCAGTGAGATCTTGTCACTATGGAGCCAGCCAGGTTTTGATCAGTTGTATAGGTTTATAATCTAAGAACCAATCTGTTTTATAGGCCTTCAATCAGCATTAAACAAAAACAGGTGTTTCACTTATATAATGGCATGTACTCTGTGTGAACAGATGGGGCTTCCAATAGGTGATCACTTTACTTCTAGACAGGATGTGTTTTATATTCTGTGAGGAAAATTCATGCCAATTGATAGTCTAGTTTGCCATCAGGCTTGGTGCTATGGAACATTACAGATGAGAATGATATAAGATAATCAAAAACTGGCTATATTTGGCGTCACAGGAGATGCCTTTAAATGAATATTGTGCTCTCTGCTTTAATCCAATACACCCCTCTTTCTCCCTCATAGGATCTTATATCACATAGCTGTAAAGCAGATATCTGTAAAATACTATGTCCTTCAAACTGCATGCTGTACACTGTACTCTGCCCCGCAATGTTCCTCATTCCTTTGCACCCTGAGTTAAAAGGTGTACTGCAGATTATGAGGAAGCAGCAATATTTATTTTTGCTCACGGGGAAAACTGCCAACATTGAGCAAATTTCAGCTAATGTTCACCTCGTTTGGCTTGACTCAGAGCAGGTCTTAAAGGGAGACAGCTAGACAGAAATATGAGCAATCCAGACAAAGGGGTATTCAATTACTAGCTGGAGAAAATGGAAGTACTTTAACTGTTTAAAACATTTTGCTTTGCAGAAATTTTAAAATCTTTGCTAAAAATGCAAAGAAATGTTTGCTATCAAATGCCCCAACATTATATTTATTTTAAATGTGTTAACATTTTTAAAACTTCCATACCTTATTATATTTTCATAAATTAAAAAACAACAAAACAAAATAAAACTGCTGAAATTCATGTAAATAGAAAGGGATGGGAAATTACTGGAAAAATTCAAAGACTCAAATTGAATCCAGGTCACATATTTTACAGTAACCACTTGATGATTTCATTTTATTTGGTGTTTGCCATTCTGTGGACTATATTATAAACAATGATATGGATTTTCCTAAGATATGTTATCACTACTTACAGAATCTCCCCCCTCCCTCCAAATGTTCCCGTTAAACTGTCTATGCAGCATTTATCACGGAGGGCATCATTAACGTTCTTTACATTAGCGCTCTCTCTCTAAAAATTGACTGTGAGTCAATTTCACTGGATTTCAGACATTTCTGTTTAGGGGAACTCTTGCTGTGGCTCACTTTTATTGGCTGTCACAGATTGAATGAGTGACCAGATAACATGAAGCAAACCAAAATTATTCCCAGCTTCCATCTAGGCAAAAAGCTACAGAATATTGCCATGTAGCCAATCTTCATTCTTCAAGACCAAATAGTTTAAGTTTCACACAATCAAATGTTTCCCCTCCCTTACTTTTAGGAAAGTCTTCATTCAAAAGATGTATAGTGTGCATTTATTGTGGGCCTTCATACTCTATTGTCTAAAAGTATTAAGAATTTATTGAACAAGGTTTATAAAATTCACCATGAGAACAAGCAAAGCTTAAAACGTCAAAGATCATTTAAATTTTAGGCTATGGATGTGTATACACACACACACACACACACACACACAGACTTCCTTCATGCCGTCATAAGGAATGCCTTTTGATGCACATGAACTTGGGAATTATAGAGGTATGTAGATGAAATAGTGTTTTTCATCCTTGACAATTCTGGCTCAGTCACTGTTTTATGGTTGAAGTCCTTGGTGACTAGCAGGCGCGGGGACACATACCTGGGGGCAGAATGGTTTCCCAGAGCCTCTCCTCCGTATTTAGTGGGAGTGGCCTCTGGAGAAATGAGTGGTTGCCGTTAACTGCCAGCCTGATCAGTATACTGAGACCAGTCCTCTGGGTGTCCCTCAAGGACCAGATAATACCATGCTTTCCTGATTTGTCCAGACAGAGTAAGGCGTTCCCTCTACTCTAACCAATGCAGTTAACACTGTGTATCCGTCTTCCCTTCTCTCCCACCCATTGTCACACTGGACTTTGAGACTTTCTGAAGCCCATGTATTCATTTCTGAAAGTCCATCCCCTTAATGTTAATAACTAGCAAAGTGGTATACAGTTACTAAATGTTTATTTTCTTTTAAATGGAAGGAATGCTCACCTGTTTTCTTTGCCTTGATATTTCACCACGCTGCATTTCCTCAATGGAAATTAACATCCGATGAAACTGTCTCCTCTTCCAAAAGCATGTTCTACCTACTTTCACTTTTCCCATCCTCTATGGATGGGGTAAAAGCAACACATGCACATCACAGATGAACCTGCCCACATGTTTTTAATCTGATAATAGAGTCATCATTTCCATTGGTTTTTACCCAGGGTGTGCTGACACCATGAAGGGATGACAAACAATGACTTCACGATTTCCTTATTTTACTCTGAATTCTAGCTATTTTCTACTTTCTTAGAATTTTCCCCATTTAGGGCACTCTGGTGATATTGGAATGGAGAACTCCAGAATCACACTACCATAACCCTAGTGGTATGGGGAATTGTGGACTGAACAATAACATTTTCTGGCCATTATTTCTGTGGATGTAGGAGGCATAGAAAGTATGTATGACACATAGAAAATAGGCTTTATTTTCTTACACACAAACTTGCCGTTTCTTTGGCAATTGTTACCTGGTCAGACACATTAGTTTATATAGAAACTGTATATTTTCTCTGTGGATTTCAAAGTGTCTTTGTTCTTTACCAAAAAGAAATACTTGTTATGTTCCCAGTAGCCTAAGTGTTCAAGTGGCATTAGTCAATGTGAATTCCCTGACCAGCTCAATCGCTAGGAATTTACCCACTTAAAAATCAACCATTGTATGCCATAACCAGTTTGGCTCAGTGGACTGAAAGGTCCCAGGTTCAATTCCGGTCAAGGGCATGTACCTTGGTTGCGGGCGCCTCTCCAGTGGCGTGTGTGCAAGAGGCAGCTGATCGATGTTTCTGACTCTCTATCCCTTTCCCTTCCTCTCTGTAAAAAATCAATGGGCGTGTCCGGCTCATTTTTTTTTTAAAAAAAGAAAAAAAATCAACCATTGTAGGTGCTCTAATCCTTCAGTTTATGGAGATACCCTGATATCTGAAAGCCCCAATTATTTAATTCGTTTTTCTAGGACCTCTTCTAGACTAGTTTTTTTAAATGGTCTACGTTTCAAATGACATTCCTTGGGTAGGTGGTAATTTACACTTCTACGTGGAGGCATCATGGAGCCTGACTCAAATATAAATGCATGCTGATGTGTCCCTAGAGATGGGGTTTAACCTGCCGGTGACAGAGCACGTAAAACACTACCTGCCTTTCTGCTGTCTGCCAACACACACACTTCATACATGTCATTTTATAGGCGCTAGAACATGCACATTTAATAACACACTCACACTTTAATTTATAGACAAGGTGAAAACAAATATGAAAGAAAGAAACCCATGCCCTGGCGTACCACCAAATAATCTCTTTGCATGTTGCTGTCATATGCCAAGGACGCTGCTAGTTCCCTTTCTATTAGTATCACTTCCATCATCTGAAATAATGTTATTCTCATATCTGGGATTGTAAGTCGAGGTTCTTTATGTGACATGGATATGGTTGCGTAGCCTGTAAGTGGTGGGACCCAGATCTGTCTCACACTTGGATTCCTTATAAAGAAACCATGAAAACAGATACAGTTATCTTTGGACTTCTCATGTCCACAATTTCTGCAGAGGGCAAGGATTTCTATTCACAGTAAGAAGTTGTCCCTCCAGTTGGAACCCAGATGGTGCTTTGGGAAAGCAGAGGATAATTCTTAGTCTCTTTCCTGTTACGAATTCCTTGGCATCCAACAGTCGTGACAATTGGCAACCCGGAACCGAGGTGATAATCCCCCATCCGGGGCATTGCCCTGTTTGAATGAGACATAATGCTGCATTCTCGAACCAACAAGAAGCCATTTGATTATTGGTCAGTGCAGTGGATCAGACTGTTGTCCAACTCTCTCTCTCTCCGGTGACAGTGACCTTATTTGGAACAAGGGTCTTTGCAGATGTTAACATTAAGGATCTCACTAAGACGTCATCTTGGATTAAAGTGGGGCCTAAATCCAATGACAGTCCAAGTACCCTTAAAAGATAATAGGAGAAAGCAGAGGTTAGAGTGACACGTCTACAAGCCAGGGCAGCCACGAATTTGCTTGCAGCCAACAAATTCTAGGGCAGAGACATGGAACAGACTCTACCCAGGCCCTCTACAAGGATCCAAACTTGCCAACATCATAATTGAGAATTCCTGCTCTCCAAGACTGTGAGAGAATACATTCCTGTCATTTTAAGCCACCAAGTTTCTGAAATTGGCAGCCCTAGGAAAGTAGTGCAGCCAGTCTGGGACCTCATGCAAACCCTAAGGGTCTTCAGGCACACCGCATCACTGGGATTGGTCTTTCTTTCCTCCTCCCCCTCCATTTTTTCCTCTCTGCCCTCTCCTCCCTTCCCCTTCTGAGCTCAGGATACCATAACCAAGTACCATATATTGGGTGGTTTAAACAACAGGACTGTAAATTTCACAATTTGGGAGGCTGGGAAGTCCAAAATCAAGGTGTTGGCATGTAGGTTTCATTCTTAGGCCTCTGATCTTGGCTTGTAGGTTGCCAGCAGGGCACTGTGTGCTCACATGACCTAATCTGTATGTGCAGGGGGAGAGAGAACAAGCTCTCTGATGCCTTTTCTTATAGAGCACCAATCCCATCATTCGGGTCCCACACTCAGGACTTCATCTAACCTTGACTCTCTCCCAAAGGTGCCATCTCCAAATACCATCACATTGGGGTTAGCAATTCAATATCTGAATTTTAGGAGAGGCACACACATTCAGTCCATAACTCTCCCTTCTCTCCTCCACCCACTTTGAGTCAACTTTACTGGGGTATAATTAGATACAAAAATTTACCAATTTTAACTGCACAGTTGTATGTTTTGGCAAATATACAGTCATATAAATTACCACTACAATGATGATACAGAATATTTCCATCGTACTACAAAGTTCCTGCATGCCTCTTTACAATCAGATCTCTTTCCTAGCACCCTGGCAAACACTGATTTGCTTTTTGTTTTGTTTTAATCACTACAATATTGTCTTTTCTATAATGTCCTACAAATGGAATCACACAGAGTGTTGCTTTTGGTGTCCAACTCCTTTGATTTAGCATAATGCTTTTGGGATCCATCCATGCTCTTACACGTATCAGTAGATTGTTCCTTTTATTGCAGATTGGCATTTCATTGTATGGCTAGGCTATCATTCACCTGTTGATAAACATTAAGGTTGTTGGCAGTTGTTGGTGATTATACCTAAAGCTGCTATGAACATCTATGTACAACTTAAGGTGGACATGTTTTCACTCATTCTGAGTAAATACTTGGGGGTAGAATTGCTGGCTCATATAATTTAATTTTAAAAACTGCCAAAACATTTACTAAAGTGCTGTTCAATTTTGCATACTGCTTAGTAATGTAGTAATGTATAAGTGTTCTACTTGTTCCATGTTCCCGCCAACATTTGGTGTTGCCAGTCTTTTAAATTTTAGTCATTCTAGTGGGTATGTAGTAGTATTTCACTGTGGTTTTAATTTGAAGTTTTGAGATAGATTTCACACTTCTAATCTTGCACAGATTCTCCTTTCAGTCATTCCAAAGAGCAGAACTGCATGCTGCAGCTCATTCTTAGGTTAAGATTTAGTAACTTTAGAACTTTGAACCAATACAATGCAGGAAAATACTAGTAGATGTACCAATCATGGCACCTAGTGTCTACATGCTTATTATTAGCACTTGCCCACAGAATCATCCTGAGAACAATTCAATCATATTTGTAAAAATGTCCTTCTGGTTCTCATGGACAGGGGATGCTGGGTGACACATCTTAACCCTTACTAGACCTCAGTGATCCTTCTGTACCACGAAAGGGTTGGTCCACAATGATGGTTCTTAAATGTGCATGCATACAAGTTATCGAGGATTGAATTAACAAAAATTAAATGAAAGTTCATAAAATAAAGGTTTACTTCTAGCCTCCCTTCCCTTTAGTTCAGTGGGTGTGGAATGAAAGCTGGAATTTTGCATTTTTAACAGTTCCAGTAATTTCTTTACTGGCGGCCCTTTGACTAATTTGAAAGTAGCATACCTAAATGCTCTCAGGTTTCTTCTAACTTTGAAATTCTGTGAAGAACTTGAGATAATCAGGCTTTTCCTCAATTTTCCAAAGAAACTATCTTGTAAATAGGAAATGCTTAATGAATCTAGGCTGAAAGAAATCATTGATGGGAAATCAATTTAAGTAATTAAATAATTACTTCCATTGGGCTGAAGCAGACAGCCCTAGGAAACCTTTACAAAAGTATCCACGAAAGGGAGGATGTTTCTCCTCTGTCAGCTCTCTGACTCCCATTAAGCGTGATCTGAAATCTTTCACCTGCTCTATCACTATTGATGCTGGGCCAAGGCCAAAGGACTGAGTTTCTCTGAGACAGTTTCTTCGTTGTACACGGGTGTGAGGGAAGCTTCGTAGGATTGCTGGTTGTGAAATAACTGAAGTAATGGACAGAATACAGACAAAAGGGTGAATACCGCACTTGGCATTTAGAAAATGCTCAGTGCATAATAGCTATTGATGTTAGCTATTATTATTAGGAGGAATGACAATCCCTCTTTCCCCTTAGCTATCACAGCTTGCTCCCCACTTCTCATGCCCTCCTACAAGGACTACAGACAGAGAAAAGAAATGACCCCATTCAGCCTGCAGAGGGCCGAGGTGTTGAAGCGTTTGGAAGGGAGAAAGCTAACATGACTAGGGCTTAACTGGTGATGGTGTGGATATGAGTCTGTGAGGTTTCCTCTTCAGAGGCTTTGGAAAAAACTTTCAGTAGATATGGGGTGACTCATTAGAGAGGCTGCAGGAATTGGCCTGGTCTTCACATCTCAGGGGATTTTGAATATAATTTTCTGCTCTTCTGCATTAAATCTAACTATTTCCTTTAGGCCTTTATCAATAAGTCAAAGCAAAGCTACTATATTTGTGTGTATGTGTACACAATTTTATCATCAATTGACTTGGGTTTGTTTTTGTTTTACTTTATTTGAAATAACCTCCCTGATGTCCTTGTGGTTGGAGAGTCACATGCCGGGCTTGTCTTTAGTCAATTTATTTTTGCCTAAATGACTTATTTCACAGAACTGGAACTAGAGACAATTGAGACAACTCGTCCCTATATGAAGGTCCCTATATAAGTTCATTGACTTCCTGTTACACTTTAGGAGGAAAGGAGGAAGACACTGTAGGAGGAAAGGAGAAAGATAAAGGTGGGAAAAGGAGGTACATTTCTAGTCTTAAATAGTAGAGATGACCACAAAGAGCACGTAAATGTGGACAGCACTGTGGGATTATTTTCTACTACAGAATTGGGAGTAAAGCAATGGACAGTGTTTCATAGAAACAATAAATAGTTCATGGCTAGAATGTTTGAGCCAGGCACTGTGCTCTGTACAACGTGATTTATACATTAGCTCATCTCAGTGCCACAGTATTAGTCCCTGGTAAGACTTATGGGCTCAGAAGTTGGGGACAAGGTCACATAACTGGTTAATGGAGGAGCTACGGTTTAAAACCAGGTTTCCCCATTCCAAAGCCCAGGTCTCACCCTCTTCACTGGCCTGGAAAGAAGCTGCAGTGATGAAATAGAAGTGTTCTTTACAGTGCAATGCCACACCAGTAACAACTCTGGTTCTCTCTCTCGGCTACTTTATTAATTTTAAGACAAAAAAAATTCTAGGGCTATTCATTCATAAGCTAATGACAGAGAGAAGTAGATATAGCAGTTCTGTTGGTGATGCTTTAATCGTAAAGGTTGCACAGGACTAATGATGTCACCCAACAGATGTGGGCGTGATGGATGAAGCAGTTACACCTTCCTTTGTCATTCTTGTGTGGAGTAGGCAAGTTTGTTTGTTGCAAGGACAGACTGGAGTGTGGGTTCGGTGGTATTCTCACAGTGTTAATTACCTTGCAACTTATTTACCAGGAATGTGTCCTGTGTACTCCACAAAGGTCTTTGAAAAGAGGCTTATCCTACAACTATCTGGGCTTAGGGAAAAAGACCAGCAAACAGCAAAATAGAGGAAGGGAGGACATGGTCTAAAGAAGAACCTAAGAAAGGACAGCTACTAGGTCTGAGCATGATTCTGAGTTTCCTGGCAGAGAATGTGAGAAAACAGAAGCAGATGTCCAATCAGGGTGATTTGAGGAAGGGGGTGGTGGGTGTGGCGGCATCCCTGGTCGAAAGCCCTGGCCCCATCTATTAGGTGAGCCACTGGTCCTGTGTCTTTCTCTGGCCATATATGTTCAGAACAAGTCAGCTGTTGGTACCCTGACCTAGACTTCCCCCGCCTCAGGTAAATGCACTCACCCCCAGGGCTTTATAGGCTATATATTTTTTCAAATGCTGGCCAAAATATTCTATGAAGCTCTTGTCCAATTCCAAAGGGATGAGAGGCACAAGAAGGGAGACAAGATCTTCAATATATTTACCAACATGGGCCCTTAGGTGGAACCATATGGCCTGCAAGCATGCTGGGTCAGAGGGCGGGTCTTCCTCTCCCCACCTGCACTCTTATTTCCACTGGCTGGAGCTTGGCTTACACTGTGAACTTGCCATATGACCACTCCCTGTTAAGCCTCCTCCTGTCTCTTGTCTCTGAAGTGCTGTTTCTTCTGTAGAAGTGAAAGGTTGGGCTCTGTTCTTGCAAAACCCCACAGCCCAGCATATTCACAGTCACGGCCATACGGACCGAGCATCTTTTTCCTGGTTGAAATTTCCTCCAAACACAGTGCCTTGCACTGAGCAGGACTGGGGATTCTTTCCCGGCAGCAGATCTAAAGAGATGTCCGTAAATAGCATTCCCTCCCCACTCGCTCTCTCTCTGCCATCAGCCCCCTCAATTACAGAACAGGAGCTTTGCCAGTTCGCTGGACGTTTAGAAATTCACCTCTCTGGTCCAGCAAAGCAGGCATTAGGGGGCCTATAAATAATCATCTTATCCCACATCTCTGCAACAGCCCAGAGGCGGGAGCTGCGAACAGATAAATTGGCAGTTCATAGACAATGCAAATGAATACTGAAGGGCTATGCGTGCAGGGTGCATTTGGAAGTACAAGCAGCAGGCTTTGGGGGTTTTATTGGAGGACCAAAAGACGAACCTGCCTTCTTTCCCTCCCTCAGGTTGTAAGCTGAGGCTTTCATTCCTTTCCTAGCACGAGGTCCATGGCTAGGTTTCTCTTTTTCAGATGCTGAAGCAAATTCTAGGAAGGAGAAAGAAACCCTTTGGGTCCCTGGATTGCGGGATTCTGTCATCTATCAGAGCAGATGCAAGCTGTATAAACACCCTAAGCTATTTAAGTTTGCTGTGTGAATGAAAACGAAGCTGCCTTGTTCTCCCACCACCACCACCACCCCCCCAGTTTTCACCTAAAAAAAACAAAGGAACTAGTCCTAGCTGGTTTTGCTCAGTGGATAGAGCATCACCCTTGGACTGAAGGGTCCCAGGTTCCATTCTGGTCAAGGGCACTTGCCTGGGTTGTGGGCTCGATCCCCAGGAAGGGGCGTGCAGGAGGTAGCCGATCAATGATGTTTTTCTCTTTCTCTCCCTCTCCCTTCCTCTCTGTAATCAATAAAGATATATTTAAAACAAACAAAAACAGGAACTAAAGCCAGATGGGGGGTTTGGATAGGTCCAGGAGCTGCTCCTTAGGGATTTTCATTAGCATCTTTGCTATAATATAAGGTCTTCAGGACCCTCTGACTCTGTTTTTTTTAATGAGGATGAGTATTGCTATGGACGTTGTTTTTCTCAGTCTAGTCTTAGAAAAATGACCTTTGCTGCTTACTCCCTTTAAGACAGAAGACCGAGTATAGTAATTAATCATTTTCTACACCTGAAACAATTGGGGCCAGAGCCTCAACAGTTGACTAAATGAATGCCTTCTGCAAGGTGCCAGAAATACTCTCTTTACCAGCAGAAAGGATTATTTAGATTCTAAATTTTAGAAGTTTCCATATGGCCTGATGAAAAGAATGGAGATAAATATACATATATAACTTTTAAAAATTTATTTCAGAAAGAAAGGGAGAGGGAGAGAGAATCATTGATCAGCTGCCTCCTGCATGCCCCCACTGGGGATCAAGCCCACAACCCAGGCATGTGCCCATGACTGGAATCAAACCCAGACCCTTCATTCCACAACCAACTCTATCCACTGAGCCAAACAAAGCTAGGGCATCACCTTTTTGATACAATAACCAAGCAGCCTGGGTTATTGAGAGAATGAGGCTCTCTGCTTGGTGTTTTCCGCACAGTACCTCACTCGTCCCTGCACACCAGGGACGAGTACCTCACTCGTCTCATACCACCAGGGGTCGGATGAGAAAGGGGGCAAAATAATGGAGGAGAGAACATAAAAACAAATAACTCACCCTATAATTATACCCTCACATTTTCCATTGGAAGCCTAGATAATGATGGGCTGTAATCATTATAAAAATAACAATCTATTATCACCACCATGAAATTAACAATCATTACAGAATTCACATTGGCCTGGAAAATCTCTCCTTATTACAGTACCATTGTCCCTGCCCCCACCCCCTTCTTTGAACCAGTAGTAGAAATAAGTTTGTGTGGAAATTACATAGGCCATATTATATAATTGGGGATAGATTGGAGAAGGAGGATGGTAAACAGTTGGATTCAGTCAACAATCACTTTTTATCTAGATGTCAATACTGCTCATCTCCCCAAAAGGACAGACTGGATCTGCTAAGAGTGTGATGGTGTAAACATAGTCGCTGCATGCAAATAAGCGAGGTGGTGGCAATGTGGGCGTGCTTCTGCCGTGTCCATGTTCCTGTGTGCAAATACCTCTGCTCCTTGAACCACTTAGCCAAACAAAACACCCACCATCAACAAGAAGACAGAAAGTTTGTCTTTCTTCAAAGCTTTGCCAAAAATATTTGTTTTACCGCCCAATTGAAACACACAGTAGCTTGAAGAGAATCTATTTCATTCAAGGCGGTCATTTTCCTGTGGAGGGACTTGGCACCGAGGACACACACACAGTCTCACGTGGTGTGTTCTTTTAACCAAAGACCCGGCCACTCCGGCGTTGGGTTGTGGGGGGCGCAGGTGTGAGTCTGGTCTGTGAACACCACACTCTGGCTTTCACCAACTCCCAGGACACATACTTTTTTGTAGTGTCACTGAACCTGTCCCCGTGGAAGAAGGCGTCCCCTGTAGAATGCTTTCTCAGGTGCATCTGAGACCTGGTGATAGCTTCAGAGGATGCAAGTTCCTGTTCAGGCTCCCAGGGCAATCTACCTCTTCTTAATCCTTTTTGGTCCTTATTTGAAGTTTAGACAAACATAGGCTGATCCCCAACCCTACCACATATTAGTTTTTGTTTGTTTAATTGTGGTGTACTTGACATGGTTTCAGGTGTACAGCATAATGATTCAATCTTCCTGTACATTGTGAAATGAACACCACAATAAGTCTAATTAACATCCATGACCTTACGTAATTACAAAGTTTTTTTTTCTTGCCATGAGAACTTTTAAGATCTACTCTCTTAGCATTCAGATGTGCAGCACAGCTTTATTAACTACAGTCACCGCGCTGTACCTTGCATCCATTTTACCCACACCCTACTCCTAGCAACCACCAAACTGTTTTGTCTGTGAGATTAATTTTTCCTATATTTCACATATACGTGCAATCATACAGCATTTGTCTTTCTCAGACTCATTTTACTTAGTATAATGCCCACAAGGTCTATACCACATTTTCTTTATCCATTCATTCATCAATGGAAATTAGGTTGTTTCCGTATCTTGACTCTTGTAAATAATGCTTCTATGAACATGAATGGGCAGATAACATTCTGAGTTAGGGGTTTGGTTTTGTTCAGATAAATACCCAGAAGTAGAATTGCTGGATTATAGGGTAGTTCTAGTTTTAATTTTTTTCAGGAATCTCCATACTGCTTTCCACAATGGCTGCACCAATTTACAGTCCCACCAACACTGCCCAGGGGTCCCTTTTCTCCAAAGCCTCCCAAGCACTTGCCATTCTATGCATTGTTGACAATAGCCATTTTAACACGGTGAGATATTTCAGTGTCGTTTTTATTTGCATTTCTTTGGTGATTAGTAAATTTGAGCACCTTTTTCTTATCCATCTTAGCCATTTGCATGTCTTCTTTGGAAAAATGTCTGTTCAGATTTTCTGCCCATTAAAAAAAAAACAAAACACCTGTTTGGTTTTTTGGTCTTGAGTTATATATTTATATATTCTGGATATTAATTCCTTATCAGACAAATGATTTGTAAATATTTTTATCTCATTCTTTAGGTTGCTTTTTCATTTGTTGATGGTTTTCTTTGCTGTGTAGAAGGTTTTTAGTATGATGTGGCCCAGTGGTTTGTGTTTGCTTTTGTTGCCTTTGTTTTTGGTGTCAGATTCAAAAAATTATTGGCAAGACCTATGTCAAGGAGCTCCCTGCTAATGTTTTATTCTAAGCGTTTTATAGTTTCAGGTTTTATATATAGTTTTAGTTAATTTTGTGTATGGTGTAAGATAGGGGTCCAATTTCATACTTTTGCACATGATTATGTAGCTTGCCAAACACCAGTTATTGAAGAGACCTCCTTAGTCATATATTAATTGACTATATGGTTCAGTTTATTTCTGAACTCTTTATCCTGTTTAATTGATCTGTGCATCTGTTTTTATGCACATAGCATACTGTTTTGATTGCTATAGCTTCATAATATAGTTTGAAATCGGGTAGCATGATGCCTCCATCTTTGTTGTTGTTTTGAGATTGCTTTGGCTATTGAGGTCACTTATGGTTCCATACAAATAGTAGGTTGGTTTGTTCTATTTCTGTAAAAACTGCCATTGGAATTTTAATAGGGATTGCACTGAATCTGTAGTTCACTTTGAGTAATATGAGTATTTTAACAATATTGAGTCTTCTAATCTATGAGCATGAAGTATCTTTCCAACTATTTGTGTGTTCTTCAATTTACTTCATTAATGTCTAATCATTTTCAGCATATGAGTCTGTCACATCCTTGATTAAATTGAGTGAGGTATTTTATTCTTTTTGGTGCAGTTGTACATGCAGTTGTTTTCTTGATTTATCTTTCTGATAATTTATTCTTAGTGTACAATGATGTAACAGATTTCTATATATTGTACTGCAGTGAATCCCAGACTCCTCAATGTGGTCCAAGCTGCTTCTGCACAATCTATCCCCAGCCTCTTCTGCTGCCATTCTCTTCACCTGCTGTGTCCCAACACATCAGCCTTTTGGTAGTTTCTCCAAGAATTCAGTCTCTTTTCTGGTTGCATTAGCTGGGCAAGGAGGCTTAGATGTTGTGTCAGTGTGTTTGTAAACTGCTTTCTGATAAATGCGAAGGAAGGAAAAAACTGGAAGTGTATGCACCCATTGTTCCCAAGATCAATGGTTCAAAGCTGACCAAGTAGGCGGCCTTAATTAGTCAGGGACCTTTTGATGTGGAAACAAGAAAAATAATTCTAGACTGATTCTTACAGGATAGGTGTCCACACCCACCCGATTATACCTACTGGGCTTATTTCCTTCCACCTATGTAATCATCACCCATCCATCAAAGTGTCCGTGAGCACTGTGGGAGACAATGAAATGCCATGGAAATATTAGGACAAAAGGAGGATGCAATGGACAGCTCACCTCTGAGAGTATATGGTAGTAATTCAGTGCTGAGACCCAGGCTCTTTCCTGCCTCAGCCCTTGAAAATGAACTCTGGGGTACAGACTACATAACTCCCTGAAGAAGTGCCACCCTGACTAATGAAACAGTTAAGCTGTGGAATTTTACTTCTTTAGAATAAGAAGGTGTCTTTTTATTTATTTTTTACCAGAAAGGTTTTTCATCCAGAACCATTCACTATCCTCAGAGATTCTAAACTCACCCTCCCTCTTCTGATATATGCACATAGCTTTTCCCCTGATTGTCTCCCAGCCCCATCCCCCAGTCATCCCAGAGGGGAGGGAAGGAGAGAGGGAGGGAAGGAGGGAGGGAGGGAGAGAGAGAGAGAAAGAGAGAGAGAGAGAGAGACGTGGCTGCTTCGTCAGGCATTGGAAACCAGGCAATGACTGTTGACAGCAAACAAGCAAGTCCTTGGCCCCACGTGTATTTCATGACACTAACAGGGCCTATCGAGAAGGTGGATATTGGATCTGACAGGATTAAGTGCCCTGTGATGGCTTGAAAATAGACTGTGGCCCACCCACACACACACCTCTGAGCAGGGTGAAAGCACGCAGTGTGACAGCTGTGCATGTGGACCTGGCACTGATGCAGGGACTTTTTCTCCTGTTAGATTGGGACCTTACTCATCAGATTTAAGCCTAAACCCAAGGGAGAGAAAAAAAATAGAGCAGTGTTCTGATAGATACTTACATGTGTTTTTGAGCGTTAGCAAAAAGACTCTCTGATTCAAAACAACCAATCATATCGCCACAGACAACTAGCGTATTTATGCAGGAGCTGGGTGTGGTAAATTCGGTCTCAGTGTACTCCGAAATAGCAGGAGGCCTTGGACACCAAAAGGGAAATTGGGGTCAGATTGGGGAAGATTACCACCTGCAGAGGCTGCATGTAAAGGCTGATCGCTCAGGCTTAGTCACAAATAGGCCTGAGTGCTCACTGACAACCCCCCTCCCGGCAGCACAGAACTCCACAGCGGCTCCCACACTGCGCTCCAGGAGCCACATTGCATGACTTATGACTGTGCCTCGTGCAGGTTGGCTTGTCATTTGGGTTTCATGGGTCTAGAAGACAAAGAATGGTGACTTTTATTTTTTTACATTTTTCTAGGGGTTGGCTGCAGGAAATACGGTTTCTTTGGAGTCAGCTTTGTATAGTCTCTTTGATCCATCTCTGAGTTAAGGAAGGTTTGAGGGGGAGGGAAGTGGTCAGAGGTGCCTGAGGCAAGGTCTGAGTTCTCCTCCCTAAGGTTAAGAAAGGCTCATCTGGGGAACAAGGCAGGGAGAGCTGGAGCGGGGGAGGACTTAGGGAGGTGGAACCTTGCTCCTTTTCATCCCCCACTTCCAGGCTGACTCTACAAGCTGAGCAGGCTTCTGAGGAAAGGCGCACCTGGCGAGAATGAGTCTGTGAGGGCAGCCATCTGAGTCCAAGCGGACGTCCAGGCAGAAGGGTGATTGGTGGGGAACTCAGCAAGGACCAAAGGGAGGTTTCTACCTTCCAGTCCTCACTCAGAAGGGGGAGTGGAGCCAATGTGAATTCCTCTGGAGAAAAGAAACAATTATCTCTATGGGCCAGCAAATAGCATAGGCTACTGATACACTGGCCAAGTGTTGGGGGCAACTTTGCAGATTACATGGGTCTAAAAATTTCTCTGGGTAAATTCAGATAACTGGTACCAAAGGATTCTCTATGGTAATTATCAGGAGAGCTGGTTCCCACTCATTTTCCCCAGTTGGCCTCCCAGCACTGTCCTTTCATAGACTGTGAAGTAAGATAGCGTTGTACAATGTTCAGCACGGTGAAGGATAAAGGGGTAGGAATAAAAAGGCAGAAAGTATTGTTCCTCAGTTCTGTATCTTTTAATATTCTGGAAACTTGTCTGGAAGGCAATTGAATTATGTAGATGACTTGACATAAGGAATAAAGAAAAATCATGCTAGTCTCTGATATAATATATATCAAATGGTGGCCAGGAGATAACTGAGGAATTAGGTCTGTGCTATTTAAACGATTTCCGCAAATTCTATTTTTAGATCTGTAGTTATAGACACAGGTTCCTGCATGTCTATAGTTTCATCTCAATCCCTCTCTTGTGTTCTATTGGTACCTCGGCATTACACATACTTCACTATGCTTTAGAACCTCAACAAGGATCTTCTCCCTCAGAAGACCATCTAGTCACTTCTCCCAAAGGAAGAAGATGATGAGGGAAGGGGCATTCTGCATCTACTGTCAGTGGGTCAATGGACTTTTAAAGGAAAAATAGCCCCCCTCTTCACCATGGAAAACACAGACACTGGAGTATGACAATTATGATAATGATATTAATAAGCTCTTTTATGTTTATGATCTATGAAGTTCTTTTACTTACATTATCTCTGACCCCTGCCACACAACCCTCCATTTTACAGTTATAGCGGAAAAGATAAACACTGTCAACACTTTAAGACCAAGTCTATAATCTGGTAGCCACCTGAGAGCTCCTGGCCCACAGAGCGGCGTGCACAAGGTGTTCAAACATTTTCAATGAATTGCTAATATTCAGCTCTCAGTGCCGCTAATTATGTCATGGTTTTATTATTTACTTGTTTCTCTCTTTAGTCTATGACAGTGGTTCTCAACCTTGGCTGCACATTAGAATCACCTGGGAATCTTTTTAAAATCCTGATTTCTGGGCCTCATCCTCCGGAAATTCTGTTTCTTTGTTATGGGGTGGGGCCAAAACATTAGTAACAAAGAAACAGAATTTCCGGAGGATGAGGCCCAGAAATCAGGATTTTAAAAAGATTCCCAGGTGATTCTAATGTGCAGCCAAGGCTGAGAACCACTGGTCTATGAGATGATATTTTTTGAGCTCAACCCAAGACTTTGAATAATATTCCAAGTTCTCTCTTCCAACTATAATTCCTCTTCTATCTTTTCCTTTTGGTTGCAACAGATAACTGGTGTGGCATATTCCATATAACTCATTATTGTGGTGGTAAAGGGGCAGGAGGTAATAAGTACAAGAAAGTTCTGTAAAAGAGATTAGCAAGAAGGGATTGGGTTTACTGCTTCATTTGTGAATAGTCACTAGTGGAAATTTAGCTTTTCATGGACTAAATTGGTTAATGATTAACTGAGTAAACTATTCAGTTAGAGAGACTCAAGCACAGGCTTGACAATAATTACCAGAGAGGCCCGCAGAAACTTCCTTCCCTGTCATTCCAGAGTCTCTAAAACTCTCTTGTTGAACAATTTCGCTATTAGTAGTAGTAGTATTCCTCTAGCAATAGTTCTCAACCTTCCTAATGTCGCGACCCTTTAATACAGTGCCTCATGTTGTGGTGACCCCCAACCATAAAATTATTTTCATTGCTACTTCATAACTGTAATTTTGTTACTGTTATGAATCATAATATAAGTATCTAATATGCAGGATGTATTTTCATTGTTACAAATTGAACATAATTAAAGCATAATGATTAATCACAAAAACAATATGTAATTATGTATGTGTTTTCCAATGGTCTTAGGCGACCCCTGTGAAAGGGTCGTTTGACCCCCAAAGGGGTCGAGACCCACAGGTTGAGAACCACTGCTCTCTAGAGTCTCAGGTGCTCTGTGAATGGACAGAGGGGCTCTCAGAGGCAGACACACCTCAGGGTAATCTCTGTGATGGCCTAGTTATAGTAGAGGTCTTGACATTGCATTGTATAATCCTGACTTCAATTTGGAGACGATGGGAAAGGCCCCTTCCTCACACAGCAGGTGACATCACTGCAGAAGGCTTTCAGCCTAACTTCTCCCATTTTCTGTGCCCCATTGGATTGCCATCCAGTCCTATGACTTTAGAAGCTTGAAGTACCACACTCTAGCTATCGCTATAAATAATACTTCTCAGCCTTCCTTTAGATTCACTCTACATATCAACTAAAAGGGCAAGTGGTATATGTTTTCCTTCTAAATATTTGGCTAAATGGCATTCAGACTTGAAATTATTTAACTTCATCAATTCAAGACCAAAGAGAATTTTTGACATTTCTGTGCTCAACATCCACAGAACCCAGGGGGTGGTAATCTACCCCCAAACCTATGCTCACATCAAAATGCAGAGTTTCCCTAAACAAGGCATTGAATAAGATATTATAGACATCGTTCTGCCTTCCTCTTTACATCATGCCGAATAATCCATCATCTCTATACGATACTTGTCTGGGCATGTAGTCTCAGGTTTCAAATTCTTTAAGGCAATACCAACGTGCTTTCAAAGATCACCCCCTGAAATGATTTTCCTTCTTGGTTGTGCAAACAGTTTACATACAGTGATAGTGGCATGATGACAGTGAAAAATCGAGCTGTCCAAACACTGGGTATATGTTTGACTCAGAAAGGAAAGGGGGAGCCATGGGGTTTTGTGGGACAATAAGAATCTGAAGAACCAGGGGGCTTCCCACCTCTGTCTCCTCAGGTTGTGCTCTTAGGAAAAACTTGTAGTTTGAGCTTTATTTTCCT
>NW_006286675.1:1041448-1046280 GCF_000327345.1 Myotis davidii | reverse complement strand
CCTGCTTGTTTGGGAAAACAGTTTACATACAGTGATAGTGGCATGATGACAGTGAAAAATCGAGCTGTCCAAACACTGGGTATATGTTTGACTCAGAAAGGAAAGGGGGAGCCATGGGGTTTTGTGGGACAATAAGAATCTGAAGAACCAGGGGGCTTCCCACCTCTGTCTCCTCAGGTTGTGCTCTTAGGAAAAACTTGTAGTTTGAGCTTTATTTTCCTCTGAAAAAGAGAATGCCGTCTACCTTAGAGAATCCACTAAATTAGTTGGTGTCAAAATGCATTAAACTGCAAATCACTGAAGAAAACTGTGTAGTCGTTACTGCATTTAATAATGGTGAAGGCCCTGTGGAGCCTCTACTGCCTCCATCACTGAATGTGTTCCCAGGACACTGTGAAAGCCCATTAACCTTTGCAGAGATTAATGTGTGATTCTGGAACCGGGTCTTACCATCTGCTAAAAAGATGTGTGTCTATTTGAGTGAGGAAGTGTGGAAATGAATGAGGAAGAGGTGGATAAGGAGGAACTCATAATGGAATATTCTTTCGGGGGAGTTTTCTTTCTCTCACTTTCTTACCCTGCGTCTCAGTTCTCTGGGGTATGTCAGGGAGATGTCATCCAGCTTTGCTCAAGAGGATTCTCCATATCTGGACATGGTAGTCCCTGCAGGGAGCAAATACAGCTTTTGGAGTCTGATGAGGTCGTTGTCAGAATTGTCTGGTCAGGTTCCGTGGCTGCAGCCTGTGACTAAAGAGTGTGGCAGAGGCTCCCCTGGGAAAGGCTGCTCAGAAACACAGCCTGTCAGTCCGCGCCTTTGAGTTTCCCCACGGATAGTGCACTATCTGATGCTGTCACTTCTGCGGCAGGTTCACATGCTGCGGTGACAGGGCACAGCCACTGTTCGGGTTGACCAACCCTGTCACCACGGCAAGTGGTCTGCCATGAGGGCTCCCCGGTTAGGTGCAGCCATGTCAAATGAATTCAAGTCTTGATTCAAAATCTAGGTGTGCCCCCTTTTGACCCAGTAGGGGGCATGCTCTAACCAAGCCATGTTAGAATTTCCATAAACCACATTCTATTTTTTACTGCTTTCCTTTAGATCAGGGGTCCTCAAACTACAGCCCGCAGGCCACATGCAAATACAAATATTGTATTTGTTCCCATTTTGTTTTTTTACTTCAAAATAAGATCTGTGCAATGTGCATAGGAATTTGTTCATAGTTTTTTTTTTTTTTTTAACTATAGTCCAACCCTCCAACGGTCTGAGGGACAGTGAACTGGCCCCCTGTTTAAAAAGTCTGAGGACCCCTGCTTTAGATCTTCAGAGAGGCTTTATGTCTGACTGACCTTTTAATAGGGATTGATGCCTGGGCACTTCAAAATTGCTCTTCTCAGGGAAAGCTACTCAAGAAAGGAATACCACATATTCCTTGACCAAATGGCTGGCCAAAGGTGATCAATTCTTTTGTAGGAAACACATCCTGATCGAGACTCCTCCTAATACATCTCTTTCTAGTCTAAACCTTCTTGTTTGGGGGTATAGGTCTGCAAATATTCGTCTTCCTAACCTCTCCATTACCTTTACTCATGCAGTTCTGCTAACCACTCTTTTGAAGACATTTGGAAAAAACAAAACAAAGACACAGACTGTTAGTTTGGGCTGCTTCAATATCCTTATGCCTTGACCACTAAAGTAAGGGCTCGCTCCATAATCAAACAGAAAGACCATTCCAGGGTATGCTCTCTGCGGAAATTATTCTATTACAGACACTGTTGGTTTTAGTAGATAAAATGCTTAATGTTTTCATGACTTGCCAGACATGCTGACAGATTTGCAACCTGAAGTGGGGCTTGGCATTTCCCATGGTGCACTGAGAAGTTTCTACATGATCGAGTAGTCAGTATGTGTTCTAAGCCGATTACCTAGTACTCATATCACCATGACTCCGATATTCTCTCTGCATCTACACCCACCTACTGTGGAGGAGAATACTCTATGCTAAGGGGGCATCTGTGATTAGGGGATTCTCTAAAGCATCTGGACATCTTTATCTTGAATACCAAGGTCTACTGCATATTTTTAAGATAAAACTGCTGAAGAATACTTACTACTACCTGCATGATCTGTCTCCCTACTTACCGCCCTGATTAAGGCAAGCAGGTACCTGATTATTACCTTCACTGAGACCTGACCCTTGGAACTGTTTCAGCATATTACCTGGAAATGTTCTCCTAACTTTTAGAATGAATAGGTATTACCAAACATTTACAGTGTGCTCACTATGTCCAGGCACCGTTAGACTCTCCGGAAAGTAAACATGAGTGGGTCCGAGTCCCTGTCTGACCCATTTAGTTGAAGTTTAATGGCAGAGAGAGACAAGGGCAGTCGCTCCTGTTATCTTACCATGATTTCCTTCAACAGCTAGGACCTGGGAAGTGGGGCACGAAAAGATGTTATCAAGTAAGTGAGACTCAACTTAAATCTTGAAGAATAGGAGTTGGACAAGATAATGAAGGGTATTTCAGGCAAGAGTTAAGTATGCCTGAAGATGAACAACCTATCGTTAAAATGTTGCCAACGACTAATTTTGAAGAAATCCCCATTCTAAGATTTGCTAGGTGTGACCATGTAGCACATTTTCAGAATGATAAAGAAGTCAGATGTACTTCTGTGGCCGAATGAATTAGCTCCTACAGGTCTGTAGCAAGTCTGACTCCTTAGATCAGGATGTTGTTACACGGAGGACTCTGGACCTCAGGTCAGTATGAACAAGGATCGAAGTAATTATCTACTGAAGATGCTACATGCAAAGGCAGTAGGACAGTCTGGCTTTCCATTGAGAAATAATGAACTTCAACTTAAACACTAGTGACCATATCATCTAGAAAAAGTTAATTGAAGATGCAATTTCATTAAAGAGTTAGGCTGGGGTGACAGCCACATGCCACAAAGTTCTTGATGAAACACAGCATTCAACATCCCTCCAGTTCTGCTTGGCTTCAGTCATTGGAGAGATTTAATTCATGTACACTTCCCCATTCTCTTCATGATTTTCTAGTTCCTTCTACTCACTGCCAGTTGTTGTTTTAGGAGTAATAAATTCCTGGCTACGTCCTCTCACTTTTATTCCAGAAAACTATTAATACCTCTGCTGATCTATGTAGTAGTCACCAGCCAGATGTGCTATATAAATTTAAATTACATTTAATTAAAATGCAGTCATTTATTCCTTAGGTCCATCAATCACAGAGTAAGTACTCAATAGCCCCATGAGGCCATGGCTACCATAGAGGGCAATGCGGATATAGGAAATTTCCATCACAGAAAATTCTATTGGGCAGAATAGAATTCATTGTTGTAATCAATGAACACCCATGATCAATCCCACTTACCCATTTTATAAAAGTATTAGGTTATGCTTTTCAAGAGCTCTTTTGTATCTTTTTACAAACTATTGATTTCTGTGGATAAAGCTTCAAAATCTGGATAATTTACCAGTAACCTTGTAAGATCCCCAGATTTTCTGCAGGAGAAAAAGTGCATAATTGAATCCTAACCCTTTCCACTGTTAGTGAAAATTTGACAATGTGTTTAATAGCATATTCTTTCAGTTTGCAAATGGGAAAAAGACTTGTCGATGTTTTTGTTGCTGTTTCTTTCAACTCAGGAAAGAATAAGATGATATGTGACAATTTAGTTGATTATAAGCAGTTGGTGGTGAAGAACACAGATGAGAAGTTTGGCTACACCGCCTGGAATAGAATGAAATTAGTATTTAGTTCTGAGCTGAAAGCTACTGCTTCTTTTAGAGGATTATTTCATCCAAATATCACTGACACAGAGAATGAAGGGAAACAGGAGATGGACTTTTGAGTACGATAGCAAGTGTTAGTCCAATGTTGGAGTTTCCATGTATCTGACTTTATTCCAGGTGAAGTGAGATCTACAATGCTGTTTGAATACTAATTAATAGGAGCATCTTTGTGGGGGAAAAAAGCAAACATATCACATAAGACAAATCGGAATATTTTCGCTTAAGGTACTGGCAGTGTCAACTGTTATACATACAACCCAAATGCAAGGAGTAGGACTTTGCTAATGAAGAAAGAGCCCTACTTATTGAAATGTCATTAAATTGATGAGAATTTGCTTCTAACAAAAGAAGCAAAATAAAATAATTAAGAAATGGTCACCTCAAAAGGGTCTTGTTGATAAATACAAAGAAGTTAAAGTAATGGGATGCCTTGCAGGGGAGGAACACTGGTGGTCATTTTGGAATTTTTTTTTAAAATATATTTTATTGATTTTCCACAGAGAGGAAGGGAGAGAGATAGAGAGTCAGAAACATCGATGAGAGAGAAACATCAATCAGCTGCCTCCCGCACATCTCCCACTGGGGATGTGCCCGCAACCCAGGTACATGCCCTTGACCGGAATCGAACCTGGGACCCTTCAGTCCACAGGCCGACGCTCTATCCACTGAGCCAAACCGGTTTCGGCCATTTTGGAAAATTTTGTTAGCAGCTTCCAGGAGGTGGTCGTGCATCACACACTGGATGAATCTAGTTGCTCAGGTTTTTAGACTCTGTCAGTGGTGGAGGATCAGAAGGGGTTTCAATATTGAGGTTTCCAAAAATTCCAGTTATATTTCTCTCTATTCCAGTGATGGCGAACCTATGACACGTGTGTCAAAGGTGACACGCAAACTCATTTTTTTTGGTTGTTTTTTCTTTGTTAAATGGCATTTAAATATATACAATAAATATCAAAAATATAAATCTTTGTTTTACTATGGTTGCAAATATCAAAAAATGTCTATACGTGGGGCCTG
>NW_006286675.1:1016403-1040784 GCF_000327345.1 Myotis davidii | reverse complement strand
AAATAGAACATGATATCTACATGTGAGAAGTTATTTAAAAAAAAAACAAAACAGGACCAAAATATACTTGTTTATGCTCAGCGCACATAACTTAATAACAGTTTCAGCCCAAGAGATGAAAATTAAACAAGTCAATCAGAAATCACCTGTTCAGCACTAATTAACTCCTCTGCCTGATCAATTGAGCTCTGCCCTCCCTAGGGACAGTGACCTTGCAATAACCAACCCCCTTTGTTCCTAGTATAATGTGCTTGTTCCTGCCCCCCTTCTGCCTATAAAAGTCTTTATTTTATACAACTCTTTGAGCTCATTTCTATCTGTTAGATTGGATTCTGCACAACTTATGAATTGTTGAATAAAGCTGATAAGATCTTTCCATTTTACCCAGTTGACATTTTTTTCACAGTTTGGTGACAGTGATGGGGGATCCAAAAGAGACTTCTGATGGCTCAAGGACAACAAACAACACAGGGATTGGCATCCATGAATCCTTTGATTTCTCACTGGAAGTCTCTGTACGTAAGCTCCTCTCAGATCTGAGCTCCACTTTCTTTACATTTAGCTCCTCATCTAATTGGCTTTCCTGTCCAAGTGTTCATCGGTCAGTCTAGAGCAGGGGTGGGGAACCTTTTTTCTGCCATGGGTCATACAAAATTATCAACTTAAAAATTAGCCTGCTATATTTGCTCAAACAGTTAACTCACCCTTAATGCCCTGGCAGGGCCAGACCAAATGATTTCCTGGGTTGAATGTTCCTCATCCCTGGTTTAGACTGACAAGAGGCTTTAACTGAGTGCCAGCCCTTAGTTAGTCCACAGAACCCATGCATTGGGGTCTGCTGGTTCAGTCTGCACCAGCTAAGGCCTTCTCTTGGCCAGTACCATCTCTTTAATTGCTGCTGGTGTCCATAGTTCCTCAGTTACTGTTGGTTTCTATTAATGTGGTAAAGAAATAGCATGTCTATTATTGTTAAGTAGAGGCCCAGTAAACAAATTCATGCACCAGTGAGGTCCCTCGGCCTGGCCTGCAGGATCAGGCCAAAACTGGCTCTTCGACATCCCAGGAGGGGTCCCGGATTGCAAGAGGGTGCAGACCAGGCCAAGGGACCCCACCAGTGCATGATCAGGACCTGGGAAGGACTGCCGGAGGGCTCCAGGGCGTGTCTGGCCCATCTCACTCAGTCCCAATCAGCCGGACCCCAGCAGCAAGCTAACCTACTGGTTGGAGCATCTGCCCCCTGGTGGTCAGTGAACGTCATAGCGAGCAGTATAACGGCCATAGTATATTATGCTTTGATTGGTTGAACAGAAGACTGGACACTTAGCATATTAGGCTTTTACCATATAGGATAAGCCCAATTTACAAAATTGGTGGGCATGGGTCAGGTACTTAAAACTTGTTCGAGTGCTCATCATCTAACTCTAAGGTTCCCATGTTAGATAAGTTGGTTACTTATGGGTTAAATTGACATTGGGCTACCTGCCAACATCAAGAAAATGTCCATGCAATAAGGTACGCCCCTCTAGGTGTAAATCTGACCCCAACAGACCCAAGGCTTAGCCAAAGAAATGGGATCAAGTCTCAATGAATTGATTCACCACTTTCCAGCACAATTGCTTATTTCATATCTAAAGAACTACAGTTCCAGAAGCTATAAACATCAACAAAAATGCCACAGTCTCACCAAGAGAGGCTAGAATTACAATAACCATTATGGAGAATGTTCCAACCAGACAAGACGGTTCATTTAGGAAGTACACTTGAAAGCAAGGGCTCCTGAATCAAACAAACAGAATGCGATACCTATTAATTGGGATGCAGAAGCCTCCAAAAATCTTCCAGATGCTAAAATAGTTTTATTGAAAGATTCATTTCTATAGCTAATGAAAAACTAAAGACTCAAGATGTACCTAAAACAAAGACTATAAAACTGATAGGACTCTTCTCCTCCATCCTCCTTTACCTGAGTACTCAGTCACCTAATCCACTGTCTGAATTGCCTTTGCACTCTGAAGAGACTACAGGACCAGAAGCTAAAGTCTCCCAAATTAGTGGCCTTACAGACACCTCCCTAAATGCCGTCTAGGGTTGACAGGACTCTGAGCGGTTCTTCGATAGGCTACTGTTAGCCCCTTAAAAAACCAAGGGGAAAGGAAAACTACAATTGATGGAAAACCTTTCCCGATTCTTGTAGGTGCTACACTCTCTGAACTCCACTCACATCAGAACCTGCGGATGGAATCCTGGGAAAACAGACAACAGGTAGGAAGGAAAAGGTGAGAATCCTCCCCAGAGCCAGCTCTTTGCAGAACCAGTTCATGAGAAAAAGGTAACATCTCTCCTTGTCCCTCCCCTTCCAAATCCAGACCTATTAGTTACGGATCCTTTCTCTCCCAGGGACCGTCCTTGCACCTTGTGTCCTGAGAACATGACAACCGTCAGGTAGGGGGCCCCAACACTATGACTTGACAGAAATGTGGGTTGCACTCCATTTGTAGTTGGGGCCCTACCGACTGTTGCCAGTTCTTAGGGAATTGAAATCTGTCTATTTGGAGGAGTGGATCTCAATCTTAGGAGGGTAGCATCTTTTGTACCCTCTTTGGGGATGTCTCCTGTGTCCGAAGGGTTGTTTAGTATTGCCAAAAATATTTACTAGTTGTCCCAGAGTAAACCTGACAAGATATTTGAAAGCTCTATGGTAAGAAGTTGGCCAAATCGAAGCTGCTGTTCACAGCCTGATAGGACTTTGTGTAAGTCTTCCTGCTAAGCTAAATTAAAAGTATGTACACACCCAGAGAGCAAGAAAAACACTCTAAACACAAAAGCTATAAATCTAGAACATAGAAACCTTTTGATTTTTTTTTTATCATAGTCAAGGTCTTTTCCCAGAGAAAAAGAAACACACTGGAAACAATGTCGCTGGATGGGTGTGCCAGCCTCTTGCTGTTACTCAGCTTGCCACCCACTTCTCTGAGGAATTAAAAACAACTGTTCTATCTGATAGGCTGAGTCTTTACAAGGAAAGAAATGCAGGCTTATCCTGTTTATCTCAAAAGGCTTGTGGATATCCTAAAAGATCCAGACTCAGGGAAGGAAAGTCCTTATTGGTGAAACTTAATTCTTTCTCTGTGCCTTTTGAGATGTAAGCATTTTGCCTGGTCCTCTCTAGGAACCAAATTGAATTCTTACCAAAAAGGGAAAAAACGTTATTTGAAAACTAGGTCTATGAAAAATCTTTGCCCCAAGTTTTAATAAAAAAGTTTCAGCCAGCTGAGCAAGTAACCTTAATTTTCTCCATCTGCCAGATCCAACTGGTCTTTCATAAACTAGTAAGTTTTTAATTATCCTACCATCACATGGCTAAAATTGTAAAATGAAGCTATACCATCTCTTTGTCCATGGGAATGTTTATGTTTGTCTATATATGTGTGTACATTACAGATGGGTAATATTTTTTTATCTCTGTGTGGTATTACCAAAATTAACTTGTAAAGAGGCATGTCTTTAGACTTAACTAGAATTAAATGATACTTTTATTCTACCAAGCTTTACTAAAAATCAAATTAGGTCATATTATCTCTGTTGTAGAATTTGTCAGCAAGACAGGCACCTTAAGCGGATGGTTAGCTGTTTAACGGCTCATGAAATTTTCATGAGTAATTAAAACATAATGGTTAAGAATAAGTTAAATTGATGTGTCATAAAAGTTTGTAAATAAAGTTTTTAATAATCATGGTATGTCAAAAGATCACTTCTAAAATATTTTTGGTAACTACAAACCTTAAAGTTATATTGATATAATTTAAACAATGGATATTCATTAATCATTGAACGTAAGTTTATCCACTTTTCCTTGAAGAACTAACAATATATGGGTCTATTAGTAAACATGTTTTGTGCCACACTAAAATATTTACTATGAAGAATATACTACTATAAATTATGAAATGTACACAGTGGGGCAAAAGTAGTTGTACAGTTGTTCATATGGAAACTAATATAATACAAGAATAAACTGTGTTTCATGCACTCACAACTGTAAACCTACTTTTGCTCACCTAATACTTAAAAATTTGCCATTCCACAAAACACTAGTGCAGCAGACAATTGCTTAGTTCTTAGTTTTCAGTTGCAATTAAAGATTCCAAGGGTAAAGCGTTCTAATTAATATATATGTAATTAAAACTACTTAGAAATAATCAGGATGAAAGGAAACAGCCAAGTATAAAAAATAGGTTAGGAAAGAAAAATGGTTGTAATAAACTGAAAAAAAATAGGACAAAATCTAAATGGATATAAAAATGTTTTGCGGAAAAGGGGTCTTGGGAAAGGAATTTCATGTGCAGTCAATCAAGCTGGCAAGGATTGGAGTGAATTTATTTAATGTTTAAAAAAATAAGTTTTAATATCAAAAGTGTACTGTTATAAAACTAGAATTTAGTTTTCTGTCTGCTAAGAGGACAACATTTTCTTTTGGGCCCCAGGAAAATCTCAAAAGATTTGTCTCTCACCTAGTATGATGTCAAATAATTAGGTTTATTTAATACACTTAATTATATGGGAAGCACTATCAAATAGAAGTGATGTTAACCTTAGATTATATTTGTATGGGTGCATCCTATATAATAAAAGCATAATATACTAATGATATGCTAAGGCCACTCAACCACTGACCACCAGGGGGTAGACAGTCAATCAGTCACTATGATGGCACTGATCACCAGAAGGAAGACACTATGACCGGTAGGTTAGCTTGCTGCTGGGGTCCGGCTGATTGGGACAGAGCGAAATGGGCCAGGCACAGCCTGGAGCCCTCCTGCCAGCCCTCCCTGGCCCCTATCGTGCACTGGTGGGGTCCCTCAGCCTGGCCTGCGCCCTCCCGCAATCTAGGACCCCTCGAGGGATGTCCGAGGGCTGGTTTCAGCCCAATCCCACAGGCCAGGCCGATCCCCACTGGTGCATGAATTTGTGCACTGGCCTCTATTGCTGTTATAATAATTGTTCCAGAAACTGTATGAAATTCCTAGAAATCTGATATGGCCTACTGTTATCAGTTATAAGTCTAGTTATTTTAAAAGGTTACAATCCACAGAAATAACCAAATATCCTTATCGATTCCATTATAATGCACTCTCAGCATTTCTTTAACCATGGGTATTTTTAAGATGACTTTTGTCATTTACAGACAGTTATTGTTTTACTCTGAGGCTTTTGTAAAAGTGAGATTCCTGGGAAGGACCCTCCCAGTTACCCTGGACACTACTACTAGATTTCAAGGTGTCAAACCTTGGGCGCATAGTGCACAACTGAAGGAGGCTCCACCTGCCACCTGGTCCTTGCAAACCCTGGAAACCTCACAATAAAATTGACTAGGAAGCGAAGTAGCTGACATCCAGGTAGACTGCTTCCGCCCAAGAAGTCAAATCGAGAACATTTCTTTCCATTCCTCATCCCCTCTATTAACATTATTTTCCTAATTTTTCCACTATGCTGGTCTTTTTGACCATCTTTTGCCCTGATCTGACCTGGACAGATAATACCATTGTTCACATATCTCAGGCCGCTGCAAAGGGCCTTAGTCAACCTCCAAGCAATGGTTGGATTTACCAAAATACTGGTGACCCTATAGTCTTTTGCGTGTCACTAACTTCTCCCTGATTTTCACTGCCTCAGTTTCTCTGCAACAAACTCAGCACCCTCTATTTTGTGCCATACTCCCTAACTCTGGGGTCCTTTTCCCCTCTCTGGTTAACAACTCCTACAACAGGGAACCTCATGTCCAGGTTCTGTATGAAGAAAGGGAGGTAATGCAAGGCTCACCAGAATAAAACCACCTCTGTAGGCTACAGACTCTTAAACTTAGAGACCTCCAATGCTCTTACTTTTCTAGTATTCAGTCTTGAGGCAAAGAATTTGTGATTTAAATTACTTCCTTTGGCAGATATATACTCTAGACATTGGGAATTATCCTGCTTTGGGCCGTCTCCCTGGTACACTGCATTCTCTCAAAGGCTTTAAATGCATGTTCACAGCTGCTACCCACCAAGTAAATGATCTCCCTAAAACCAGAGCAGCAGACAAGGAATGAGCAGCTTCATGTGAGCCCGACATCACAACGTGTAAATACCAGACAGGGATTCATCAGAGTCATTAGAACAGCAGAGTGGCAGCTGGGAGTAGCACTGAGGCCTTAAGTTTTGATCACATCCCACCGTTAAGTCAGAGATTGGTCAAAGGGGGAGAATTGTTAAAACCAAGACAAGAGACTCAAAATGGAGTTGCTTATGCTGTCCCACATTACTAAACCAAGACGTATCTCAATTACAGCTTTGGCTCTCCTAGAAATAGAATTGTAACCCAGGCAATCAGGAATTGCTTGATCAGCACTAGATTAGGTAATCTGCCTGCTAGAACCCTGCCCTCTTCTAGGAAGGTAACCTTACAAGAACCCACTTGTTTATCTAGTGTAAGTTTCTTGTTCCTGTTCCCTTCTGCCTATAAAAGCCTTTCATTGTGTACAGCTCATTTCTATCTGCTAGATTAGATGTTGCCTAATTCATAAATCATTGAATAAAGCCAATAAGATCTATAGATTTTCACTCAGTTGAATTCTGTGTTTTTAAACAAAGTTAATTATTTTAATTATTGCTATCAAGAAAAATCAAATTATGTCCATAACTCTGATTTTTCTTGATAGCAATAATTAAAATAATTATGTCCATAACTATCTTTGTTTCTGTCATTGGAATTAGGCTTTACTTAAGCATCTCAATCTTCAGTAACACATGTTGAAGGCATTCTACTTTGATCTTCATTTTACAAATTGAAAAACAGTCCCCAAAGCAATATTCACATGGATCTTAATACTTAGCCATTTTGATGTTGGGCCATCATCATTTCTTCTTTATTCCATTATTTAAGATTAGGTTTTGTTGCACATTAATTTCCTTGTATGAGGGGTTCTTCCATATTGTCTTTGGTCTTCTCTTCCTTTACTTTCTACCCTCTCTAATCACCTAGCATAAGTCAAACATGCAAAGAGCCTTCACACAATAGAAAGAGAATAATAATGCTGACTTAGGCTCCACTATACTTCATCTATGCCAACTAGATCTTCTGTACCATAAGGGGAAATTGGTTGCTTTTAAAACGTCAGCCAAATCATGTATCTTTCTTCCTTGAAATTCACCCAAGTCTTCCTACCACAGTTAAAATACAACCTGTACTCCTATCACAGTCCCCTAAGCCCTTCATTATGGGACCTTCGTCTCCCTCTGGCCCCTCCACTCACACTGGCCTGCCGTGGTTCCATGAATGGATCAAGCTCTGCTATGCTCTTTCTGGAACACTCCTGTATTCCATGTTTTAAATGTCACCTTTTCAGAGACTGTCCATAACCATCTAACCTAAATCCATTCTATAAATTTTTCTCTCAGCTAGTGCCGTATTTGTTTCCTTTGTGATGTTTATAACCTAAAAATACCTATATATACATATAATTTTTGTTAGTTTCTTACAGTTTAGCCTAGCTCAACTGTAGAAAATTTTGCCCTAACTTCACGTATCCGGTAATATCTGGAGACAGGTTTAGGTGGGTTACAAATTGAAAAACAGTCCCCAAAACAATATTCACATGGATCTTAACACTTAGCCATTTTGATGTTGGGCCATCATCATTTCTTCTTTATTCCATTATTTAAGATTAGGTTTTGTTGCACATTAATTGATAGCAATAATTAGCTACCGACCAGGGAAGGTGGGTTGCTATTGGCATCTAGTGGGTAGAGGCCGGGATGCTGTTGTACATCCTACAATGCCCCGATCTGTTCTCCCCTTCTCCACCCCAACACAATGTCAGTCATGCTCAAGTTGGAAAACCCTGGTGTATTCCCACCGTTACAATGAAAGCTTCCTGATCACTGTTGTCCCAGAAGCTAACAGATATCCCAGTAGGTGAATGGGTGAATTATAATAAAGTAGAGGGACAAAAGCCTCTGACAGCTAGAGGCTCTATAAAGGCAGAGGTGTCAGATGCCACCAGGAGCCCCATTCTGTTGGGAATGGCCCCAGGGACATAAGCATCCTCAGCTGGGATCCTCTAACATTCCCCATTGCAGGCTACTTCTACCCGAGACACCAAGAGTTCCTCTGCTGAAATCCTCATCTTATGCAAAGCCAGGGATTGGTCACAGGAACAGACTTCCCCAAAGGTGTGGACGGCAGGGCAGAAGAGAAAGCACTGTGGGCCCTGGCCAGCTGCCTGCTCACCAGTGGCCCGGTGCGGCACCCCCCCTCTATATTAGTTTGTCATTGGAGTGGCCAATTATATCCCTGCAGCTAAAAAGGCAATGGTCTCTGCTGCAGCAGCCAGAATGTTCGCAAGCACTTGGCTCTGAATCACAGCACAGGTCCAGAGGGGACTGGAATGGCGACTTCACAGTAATTTTACCTTTTACAGCACTGGAGGGTGCAGTGAGGGTTGCATTTGTCATTTCTAGAGGAGTCCTGTCACCATTTGGCAAAGAATTCCCCCTCTACCTATTGCACTGGACACTTGGTGGCAACACAGATGAGAAGCTATGGAACTTGCATCAAATGCTTCTGAATGGCGCGGAACGTCGCCTATCCAGCTACTCCCTGAGTGTCAACAGTTTTCTACCAAATTCATCTGTTAAATTGTGAAATGTGGCATGTGCTTAACAGTTCTTGATACAGGGTCAGGCTGTCCTCCTATAAAAAAGGTTATTTGGCTCCACCGATAATGTCAAATGTTCTCATTGGAAACTGAGGTCGGCTCCCTGAATTCGGGGGGTAGGATGAGGCCGCCTTCTAATGAGTCATAAGGGACAAGCTCCACCTGTCTTCCCTGTGCAAGCGATTTCTAGAAGCCTTCGGCGCAGTTAGGACACACTCTTTGATAGTGCTCCTCTCTTTCTCCTGTTTTCTTCCCCCTGTCTGATCAGGAAAAAGTGCCTGTGGCCATGCTGTCAGAGTGCCATCAGTTCCTGCCGCAGATCACCAGGGAAACCTGGTTTTTGTAACTCGGCACAGTGTCCAGGTGCTGAAAATCCGAAGGCAGCTCAGTGGGTTCTGCGGTCATGCTTCTTAGTGCTGGTCAGGCCTCGCAGGGAAGATGTTTTAGCTTGCTAGAACAGAGAGAAAATTCCTCTTCCTCCACCCTGCAACCTGTATTCCTAAAGGGGCTTTCTTTCATGAGTCTCCCCCACCCTCAAATGATTGAACCTTTAGCTTCGAAATCGACCTTGTCAGCTGATGTTTTAATGCTAAAAATATGTAGAGTATCAAGCTTAGGTATGACTGACTGCACCTCGGGCTAAATTTTATGTGTCGCGTTATACTAACAATATGTAACTTGCTTTAAATATCATCTAATTTCTAACTCTGAAGAGAGTCTAATGATTATTCAAATTAAACTACTCCAAAGCCAAAGTGGTATGTGTTATAAAACATCGAAGTGAGCTGGCTGAAAATTTTTAATTTTCCCTACTTATTAGCTATCTGTTCTGGGAATAAATTGAAGGTGCTAATTTCCTGGGTTTAAAATCTATTTTAAAATGCACTAGGCTGCTAGAGGGGAGGAGGGAAAGGAATGTAGAATAATTTTCTCATCTTTCAGACAGAAGGAACCTGGTTACTTTAAGAATGGTGCTGGCTTTTGAGATACTATTTTAGAGTTCATGGCAAACTCCTATGATACTTAGCATAGGGCAGTGCTTAAAGCTCTCTACCAATTTGTTATGGACTAAACTGTGTCCCTCCCCCCCCCCGCCCCCATTCACATGTTGAAGCCCTAACCTGCAATGTGACTTTATTGGGAGGTAATTAGCATTAAATGAAGTCCTAAGAATGAGCCCTAATCAGACAGGACTGATAAGAAGAGGAGGAGACAGCAGGTAGCTCTCCCTCTCTCCAGGCACACACAGGAAAGGCCGCGGGAGGACACGGCAAGAAGATGGCATCTGCACACCAGAAAGACACATCTCACCAGATCCCATCCCAGCTGGTACCTTTCCCGCCTCCAGAACTCTGAGAAAATAAATGTCTTTGTTGGAGCCACCCAGTCTGTGGTATTTTGTTATGGCAGCCAATCTTATATACAGTCTACCTAATTCTCTTCTTTTGATAGTTTATTACAGTACAGTCTCATCTACAAAGAGATGTGTTTCTGGGCAATTTTATCACCCTGGGAAATCCAATATTAAATCATGAAAACAGCTGTCCTAAAGCACATGCATTTTGAGCAGCGATAGTCACTTCCTTAGCAGAGTTTTATAAATAACATTATCTATGAGCCTACTATTATCCTCCTGTCCTTTCTAGATTATAGCAAGTTTGAGGGGTAGGGTTGGTGGAGATGTGGAATATATATCCCCATGCACACTCTAAACAGGATAGCAGTAGAGGGTGAATAAAAACCAACCACCACCATTACCTAAAGGCCAGCAATCTAAGGTGTGCACAAGTAAGTAGCCACTGTGTGGCTTGAATAATGCCTCTGCATGTTCCTGAGTGTGAGCAGACTTGGATCCCAATGCCAACATGGTGGCCAGGGCTTGGGCCACGTTCTGGGAGCACACTAGGTTTGCTATCAGTTCTGATCCTTCCACTGTCCTAAATGCCCCTCAACTAACTCTCACAGGATGATGAACCTCAAACGCTTCCTCCTCCAAGAAGGCCTCCCTGATTCCCCAAGCCTGAGTTAGACATAGAATTAGTGAATTGGAAGTCCCCTTAGAGATTCACAATATAAATGACACTATTTTACAATGGAAGAAACTAAGGCGAGAGAGATTGTTGGCCAGGCTGCACAGGACCAGGACTTCTGGCCCAACACTGGCCTCCCCTCACTACACTGAAACATTTATATCCAAATGGTTTGTAAGTTGTAATTGGAAGAAAGAAGGGGACCAGTTTGTAATGAGTGCTAAGTGCCAAGTAATGGGGATACAAACATGCAGGAGAAATGGCTCCAGGTCCCTCTGAAGGCATGGCCTGGGCAAGCTGGGAAGTACCCTGGCAAGCTATGAGAGGGAGAACTGTATCTGAAGATCCTGGGCTGGCACAGGGTAGAGCCTCAGGAAAAGCATGAGGAAGAAATGAGCTAATATCTATAATAGCATCCAAGTGCACACCGCCTATTTTAAGAGGAAGGAGAGGTGACCCTAAATATCTTGATAAGTCAAGAAAAAAATCCCTCAATTATAAAAATCTTTGGAGCTGTGCTTTAGGTGTCTAACGTGGACTGATAGATATATTCTGCCTGTGAGAAGGACATGCATTTGGACAGGTCAGAGGGCAGAGTGTTATGGGCTGAATTGTGTTCCATAAAATTCATATGTTGAACTCCCAACCTCAGCATGTAACTGTATTTGGAGATGAAGTCTTTAAAGAGGTAATTAAGTTAAATGAGGTCACTGAGGTGAGCCCTCATCTAATAGGACTGGTGTCCTTAGAAGAGGAAATTTGGTGCAGACATAGACTGCGCAGAGGGGAAACCATGCGGAGACAGAAGGAGAGGACAGCCTCCTAAGAAGCCAACCAGCACCTTGATCTCAGATGTCCAGCCTCGCTAATTGTGAGAATATACATTTCTGCTGTGTAAGCCACCCGGTCTGTGGTGCTTTGTCATGGCAGCCTAGCAAACCAATACAATTGGGCACACATACCTTGAGATACAAGTTTTCCAGTAAGCCATAGCCATGAGCCTTCAACTAGGACAAATCGAGATTTTGTGGTTTTTCACACTACACGAATAGCTGTCATGCTGACCTTTCTACACCGACAAAGGACCATTTCATTGTCTTATTTCCTTATTTCAACAGAGGATAATTATTTCCTAAGATATCTAACTTTAATAAGCTAACAAGAACATTTGAAGCAGGGGACATGATCTCTGTTCTATATCCACAGAAAGCTAGAGCATTAATTTCTCATCCAGATAACATTTTTTCTGAGACTACTTTGCCACTTAAAGCATGTGCTTGATTTCAAACATATGTTGACCAATAAGGGGGGAAAAATGACTAGCTTTCTTTTTGGTTTTGTAGTTATAAACGTGAAGTGACCAAAATAACACTGTGTGCTTTATAGCTTTTCCAATCTCTTTTCACATTTTATTTGATTGGAACCACAATCCTTTGAGGAGGAAGGATAAAGTTCCAATTTATAGACGAGGAAGGTGAGGCTCAAAGACTTACTGAAACAGCCTACTAGAGGTTGAGGAGGAACTGTAGTCCAATGATCCTTCTCCCGACCCAACCACTGACCTTTTAAGCCAGCCAAAGAAAGGGAACAGTTATTATCTAAGAGTTTCTAGAAAGAGAAAGATGAACGGAGGCGTTTGTCTAGGCTTTTGGACCTGGGCTGCTATGAAAACAAGCTAATGTAGGATCCTGACATGACTAAGCATCTGGACCTCCTTATGGGCTGATTCGTGCTTCTCCTGCTCTAATACATGAGGAAGCCCTGACCCTCCTGCCTCAGCATATGGCCTTATTTACATGAGGGGTCACTGTAAGTGTAATTCGTTAAGATGAAGTCATGCCTGAGCAGGGTGGGTCCCTAATCCAATATAACTAGCGTCCTCAGGAAAGAAAGAAATTTGGACCCAGACAGAGAGGTGATGCCATGTGAAGATGAAGCAGAGGATGGAGTAGTAATGCTTCCCCCAAGGAATGCCAGAGATGGCCAGCCGACCACCAGAAGTGGGGGCAGAGGACAAACAGGTTCTTCCTCAGACTCCAGAAGCAAGCAACCCTAGCGATACCTTGCTTTTGGACTTCTCGCTTCCAGAACCATGAGACAATAAATGTCTTTTGTTCAGGCCACCAAGTCAGTATCCCTTTGCTGGAACAGCCCTAGCAAACCAATAGGTCCCATTAGCAAAGCTGCCCAGGTGACGAGTTTAGAACCAACAGGCCCCGTCTGTGTCTGGCCCGGGAACAGCAGTTGTCTCCTCGACATTTCGTCCTGGAGGCTGCAATGTAGCCACATAGTCCCTAGGACTTCAATTTACTACCAAGTAGAATGGTGAGCTTCTAACAAGTTCCCATGAATGAGCCACAATGTCCAAGTTAGGTGCTGGGAGGAAGGGTCCAGGGCTCAGATGGCAGGGACCTCACAGTAGAGAGAGCTGCCCCCGAGTAGCCAGCTCCTGACATGGGCCCACTTTACCTCCACTACTCTGGACCCACTACTCTCCTCAAACAGCTCCCCTTCTCCCTAGAAAACAGCTCGATGATGCCTACTAATGTGCTTCCCATGGTCTTGAAACAGCCTTTCTCTCAGCAATAACAATATGTAACATGCGTGTCTTCTCCCTCCTCGTCCTGTGTTAACCACATGTGTGTGCTGATATTGTCAGCAAAATGCCTTGATGCACATGGCCCTCTCCAGCCCGACGTCTGTTTAGAAGTCCTAACGTTTGAACTGTCTACAGCACATTCCCATTCGGATGTCCAGTCATCGCTTCAATCTGAACCTATAAAGGCAGCAGGTACAGAAGACGGAGCAGAGGCAGAAAGAGGAGACCTTCCTGTTCCAAGCTCTTTGTGACAGGAGTTGTGTAACTCTTAGAAAACCATTTTTGAGCCTCAATGTTCCCATCCAAAAAAAGAAGCAAATGATTTATAAGGGCTTGTTAGGCTGTAAAATTCAGTTTTTTTTTTAAAAGAACCACCTAGCTTTTTGCTAGAATTTCATTATTTTTTTCTTATTCTCCAGACTTTGAACTTTGGGTTCTTCTCATTACTGCTTTTTCCAGCAAATCATGTTCATTCCTTTGAAAGGCCCTCTGCAGCATTTGACTCCAAATTCCAAATTTGTCACCACCAGCTGGCCCTTATCACAATCTGACACAAGTTTTTCCGTCCTGGAAACTTATCCCACTGCCCACTGTCTGCAATGATATGTATAAACCGGCCTTCCTAAAGCTTTGCTTTCTTTTCATGCACAAATCCTTCCAAGGTTGCCAGGCAGGTGAAGTTCAAACTTTGAAAGAACACAGCGGACCAACCAGAAGATTATCACTAATCTCATCTGTAGTTAGAATTCTAAGATATATTAATGTTTATTGAGGTTATAAATATTTCAGACTCTAAGCTAGGGAGTTCCAATGTACTATCTCATTAAGTTTTCTTAACAATTCAGAAACAGTGGATTAGATCACATTTAGTACAGATAATTATGTGAATAGCCCAATCTGCAGAGCCCACAAACTCTTCTAGTACTTTCCATACATTAATATTCTGTAGTGTTTGAGAAATACTATGCAAACTGAAGTCAATGTATAGGTCTTGTTAGGAAGTGTTATTAGAAATTCCTATATTATCAGATACTAGAGTGCTCATACCCAGTAATTCCATAGCTATTTGAATGCCAAATAGCAATGATCTGAAGTTTTTCGGTTTTTCAGAATGTGACATAGATAGGTACATTTATGAATTCCTATGCAGAGTCCTACTTCAATCCTTAATTCATGAAATGCACATAGTATCTCTCATGCTAAGATGGCTTCTCAGAGAAACCCTCCTCATTCTAATATGGAAACAGCAACTTTCCATATCTTTGCTCGAATGTGACCTCTAAGACTGTTGACTTTGTTTGGTTCATTGTTATATCTAGTTTTCAAAACAACCTTGACCGATAGACATTATCACGTCTATATTATAAAGGGCTAATGTTCAAAAATGGTTTAGTGACTTGTGCCAAGAATCTAACCCAAATCTGACCAACGAGGCCCATGGATGCCCCATAGGCAGTTCAATAAAGTTAACATGTTCTTCTCTCTGGAACTTCAGCCCAACCCAGTCTTGGTTGCAGTGGAACCTCCTACCTAGGAAATTGTGTACCTTGCTCTTCCAGGTAATTTGGCTTCTACAGTCAATGAAGGAAAAATACCACATGATCTCACTCACTCATGGATAATTGAGACCACTTTTTTTTTTTTTTTTTTGTCTATAGAATAGACTCCGCCCATCTTGTAGCGCCCTCTGCCTTTCTCTGGACTTGCAGATCCTGGGGCTCATTCTGCCACGTATACATATTCTTTTGCTTAAAAGTTGCACTTGCGCCAAAACCGGTTTGGCTCAGTGGATAGAGCGTCGGCCTGCGGACTGAAGGGTCCCAGGTTCGATTCCGGTCAGGGGCATGTACCTTGGTTGCGGGCACTTCCCCAGTGGGGGCTGTGCAGGAGGCAGCTGATCGATGTTTCTCTCTCATCGATGTTTCTAACTCTCTATCTCTCTCCCTTCCTCTCTGTAAAAAATCAATAAAATATATTAAAAAAAAAAGTTGCACTCGCGCACATCTGATCATGGAGGATCATGCTGGGCCCTCATTTCATGCTTGCTCTTCCCTCCCGGGCATGCCCTTGGTATAGGAGGTGCTTCAAGACAGATGGTTGACTTGATTGGTAGTCAGCCAAGAGTAGGTTGACTGCATTAGCCAAACTTACCAGTACAAAAGCCAGAGTTTATTCCTTCATTACGTGCATTCGGCGAACCTGAACTTGGGGTCACTCAGCTTAGAGGAGTTTTTATTCCATTTCATCTTGGTCTAGTGTTATGAAAGTTCTGATAAAGGGAGTCCGATATAGCACTTAATAAACTGTAGTATGTTTTGGTAGCAGCAGAAATTAAGGTACGTGAAGCAGGGCTCTATCCCCCAAATCTTAATGAAGACACCAGATTAGAAGAAGAAATCACCTCTGAGAGTGAATGGTCTGCACGCTGGTTCTTTTCAGTTCCTCAAGAGTCACATGCCATCCTCCACACCAAGGCTTTGAATAAGTCAGTACCTCTATTTCTCACATCCTGACTTTGTAATGTGGCAACTTGCCTAGGCTAGCCTGCAACGTTTCTCAGACTTGCCTTCCCTGGATGTTTGCAGTTAAGGTAACTAGACCACAAGGGAGGTTCTTTCATGAGACTTAAAAGACAGGAGTGAAGCACCACCATTTGTTAGTTCATGCCCATAATTAACTTATCTGATGAAGCTACATCTGCCCCTACATTCTTCTGGATCCTCCTTCATGCAGGTGTGGGATGTGTGTGTCTAGCTCCATGACACACCACCAAGGTCAGAAGTACCACACACCAACACAAGTGCCTGTCAGCCTGTATGGGTTCCAGCTTGTCCCTGTTGTCTCCCAGGTTACACCCTCTTCCTTATGACACCGCCTGCCCTGTGGGCTTTGAGTTCCAGCATCAAACACCAAGACAACCATCTGACAGACACTACTTCGCTGGCTCCTACAACTGCCTCACGGTCCTGCCACTCATACGGAACCTTGGCTAAGTCTTTCATGTTTCAGCTCCATCCCGCTTGAAACGAGGCCAATCCTACCCTGTTCCATGCTCCACAGTCCCACATCGCTCTCCAGAGCACTCATCACCATTGCAATTTTCCATTTATTATTTGTGGGGTTACATAAAGAATGGCTGCCTCCTCATCTGACCACAGCTCTTGAAAGCAAGGGCCATACTCATGTCCCATAGGCAGTTCTGTTGTACCCTTCACTCACTGAATGCATTCAACTGATCTTTGTGGGATGGATGAGCAGGGAGCAGATTTGTCCAAAGCAAAGATGCTCCACTGCATTTTGAAAGGAAGGGCAACATGGCACAGCAAGGACAGTATGGGAAGAATGTTTCATGGCTAGATGTTGCTCATCTTTTCATCCCACATGCCTACCTCAGAATAGAGCCTTCATAAATATATACATTGAACTATATACACGGACACCCTAATGTCCATCCCTGGGCTATTTATGAAGTTCTTCTCTAGAACCTCGAAACTAAGAATGCCCTGGTGTACTGCTATGGGATAAATCATCTTACCTCTCCAAGCACCAGTTCTCTTATCTGAAATATGGAGCTCACCACACCTTCTTCCCAGAACTGAATACTAAGAGAGCTCATAGATGCAGACGTACACTTACAAAGCCTGATGGGGGAGAGCATTTCCCCAGGTCATAAGCAAAATTTAACAACCTCTTCCTACTTTATCTCAGTCCAATCCATCACGCTCTACTTGCTTCTCTTGGTGACAAACCCACTAGGATTTCAGTGGTGTCAAAACATAGCTGGGCTGCCACAGTTACGCCCGTGTCAGCTTTCCCATTATAAATTCCTATTTTCGAGAGCTCGGTGTGTTAGTGGAGTCTCTGTGGTTTCATCATTGCTGTAATTGCTGTGAGCCACCACTCCCTCCCGGGATGTGGGTAAGAAAGACATGTTTGGAATATACAATAAGCATTTCGTCTCCCTGTCACTCTCATCGGACAGGGCTAATGCCATCCACATTTTACAGGTGCATTCTGGTAGGTGCTAATTCCACCTATGGTTCTTTTGGCAGGGTCCACGTTTGTGTTTAATTAACTAAATGGCTTGAGCCATCCAATTCTTGCCTCCAATGTAGCACAATTAGAGCAAATGGTAGCCATGGAAACCGTTGGCTCCATCATAATTCCTAAAACAAGGATGGCTTACATTTGAGCCCAACCAATTTGCAACTCTCCACAGCACACGTTTATGGTTATTGTTAAATGGGGATTTGGTCACTTTGGAATGTGATGTGTAGCTCCTCATTTCAAACGAATGCCATCAGAAGGAGTCTGTCATTTCACTTATGTCTGCCAAGTTCCAATCATTCCCAGATCCCTCGTATTTATGTTCAATTAGGGAGAGATTGCAGTCCATAAAGAAATGGATATGAATTCTCGGTGGGGGTGGGGAAGTGCATCCCTTTTTCCATGATATAAAAGGGGGAAGATAAAAGTCTGTGTTGAACTAAAAACGGTGACAACCTTGAAATTAATTATTCACCTCCTCCCCTAAGGTGGGCTGTTCTCCCTACGCCCTTGTGGTTAGAATATTCGTTTTGGTAATTTTACCACCAGGGTCTGCCCCACCGGAAGGAAAATAGAGGCGCCCTGTGGGAATTCTGGACAAAGCTGTTGTAACATACCAGCAAGGAGATGGAATTGCCTTCTCCCGAACAGAAGTTGCTAAATGGGAGTTTACAAATTGGGTCATTTTAAAGCAATTTCTATACTCTATGACCATATATAAAAAATAAAGAGAAAAGTAAAATACTCCATTCCTCTACCAGTATGTAAGTCATTTCAGAAATAAAGCCAATATATGTCTACGTGTACCACTTATAGAACACTGGGGCTGGCCCCGGGGCTGGTACATGGCCTTGTATGCTGTTAAGTATAAACTGACCGTGCTGCCATTCTACTCACTTCCCACAGCTCTGTTTCTGGAAAGAACTATGAATTTAAGTCATCATAGTTCATTGAGACAGTCACTTAATTATCTAAAATCCTGAAAAATAACCTTCTATCTTCAAAAGGTGTTATACTTAGTTGAGTTGCCAAATAAAATATAGGACACCTAATTAAATTTAAATTCCAGATAAACATCAGATGCATTTTTAGTAGATGTCTCAAACAGTGTCTATTTTATACTAAAAATGGTTCACAGTTTACTTAATATTCAAGTTTAATTGTGCATTCTGCATTTTTATTTGTTATATCTGGCAACCCTAGGAGCAAGATTTTTGTAATTTCTTTTTTTCAGTCCTCAAACACTATAAACACTACTAATAATGCTAAAGGTCTCTCTCTTTTTCCACTTTCTCATACTAGTGATGAATACTCAGCTCTCCTCAGAGGTCAGGGAACAAGGGGAGTGGGCAAAGGCATGTGGGTGAAGGAGATCTAAAGACCGCTGGGGTTTCTGTGGTCTGTAATCAGTTAGCTGCCCTTTCTAGAAGAGGGGGAAGACAGAATTTTTAAGAAAGGTGGCATTGGGCTGCTGAAATATTTTTCCAACATCTGCCTCACTCATCATGCACAATTAAGGTGAGATCTGATGGAAGATGAAGAAAGTGAACTGAGACTCTAAGACAAAATGTTATGAGACCACTTTCAACAGTAAAGATTTAGGAAATAAAAAATAGACAAGTATAAAAAACGTTATGAGACTATTTAAAAACACAAGGCTTAGTGTAGGACTGCAAGACATTTGTTCCAAGGGAGACCTTTCTGATAAGAAGTTGCCTTTTAAAAATCTACCTGAGTAAACCCTCTACACATTGACCCCACCATACGCAGGCACATGTTCCATGAATAAATTCGCTTCATTAAAAAGAAGTCCCAGCCCTGACCGGTTTGGCTCACTGGATAGAGCGTCGGCCTGGGGACTGAAGGGTCCCAGGTTCGATTCCGGTCAAGGGCATGTACCTTAGTTGCAGGCATATCCCCCGTGGGGGGTGTGCAGGAGACAGCTAATTGATGCTTCTCTCTCATCTATGTTTCTGACTCTCTATCCCTCTCCCTTCTTCTCTGTAAAAAATCAATAAAATATATTAAAAAAAAAGAAGTCCCAACCCAGCTGGTATGGCTCGGTGGTTGAGCATCAACCCATTGAACTAGGAGGTCACTAGTTCAATTCCTGGTCAGGGGACATGCCCAGGTGGCGGGCTTGATCCACAGGAGGGATCATGCAGGAGGCAGCCAGTGGATTTTGATGTTTCTCCCTCATCGATGTTTCCATCTCTTTATCCTCTCCCTTCCTCTTGAACCATTTTTTTTTTTTTTTAGAAAAGAAATCCCAGTGTAAAGTTCAGCACAGGGAATACAGTCAATAATATTGTAATAACTATGGTACCAGATGGGTACTTGAGTTATTGGGGGGCTCGTGTCATCAATTACATAACTATCTAACCACTATGCTGTACACCTGAAACTAATATAACATAATATTGAATGTAAAAAAAATTAAATTAAAAAATTAAATAAAAAATAACATGTTTGCACTTGAAAAAAAAACAAAAAACAAACAAAAAAAACCAGAAATCCCTGGATAACTTCCATGTTTTGTCACTCTTGCTCAGAAGACCTAGGAACAACAATAGCAGTGAACAGTGATCCGTGCAGGACTGACCGTGTCACAGAGGCTTTTGAAGTCACCCCTAAAATGTTCACTTTGTTCCTAAAATGAACTAACTCCACTAAGTCAGACTGTTTCGTACCCAGGTCCCGGGTATCTCACTTTTGGTCTTCCCGGAACCTCCTGAGACCGGTCAGACCTTCCTATGCAAAGACGGACATTTTCCCACCATTTCTTCCTGGCTTGTCAGTGCCCACAGGCTGGCTCAGAGCCATCGCACTCTCCAGTTTAGACTTATATTGACACCTGACATTTAAGTAATATCCCAAACCTTCCATTTCATTAGGTAAGGTCAATTTAGTCTTCACATGAGGTTGCTAACCTGAATTGTTAGCAGGAGCTGTGTCATCACTAGGGAGGATAAACTTGTCTTCAAATGACATCTAATTACCCTCATTAAGGACGACAGCATTCCGTGACATGCGTGTGCAAAGTAGGCAGACGAAAATAGACCTCGAGCATCTTGCATCCTACACCTCCAGACTTCCTCTCGCCTCCGTCCCGCCTGTGTCTATCCTTGAACTCTCTCGCATTATGGTCACAGGAAACACTGCTCACATACTCCCCAGCTGAAGATGCCATTTTCAGAAAGTGAATCCTTTTTTTGGTCCGTGGACCTCTGATGAGAAAGACTTACCTAAAGCTGTGCTCTTGATAGATTTGCATTTTCCTAAGGGACTGAAAGTGGTCATTTCTGCTTGGGGGTTAGTGCCCATGGTCAAGAGAATTGGCCTTCAAATGGCCTTTCTGTCTTATTATCAGGAAGCAACCGGGGCCAGGTCCCGCCCACTGTAATCGTTAACCTCCAAGGTATGATCTCCTAAATCAGTGAGTACATGAAGCAGGTGATGGCAGCTCCTGGGAAAGAGATGGCATTTTGAGTTGGTTACTCAAGCAGAGGAAACTAGGTTATAGTCAAAATAGACATTTTTTCCCCAAATGACAAAAGTTTATTTAGAAAGTTACAGAAGTAACAGTAGCAGTGAGCCAGCTGGGCTGCGTAGGCTCAGGAAACAAAAAAAAGTTCCAGAAGCAAAAAAAAACAAACAAAAAACAGGGGCCAAGTGATTGGGGGGGGGGGGTGGAGCTAAGGGAGGGAAAGGGAGAGGGAAAGCTTTCAGGGGAAGAAGAAGCAGAAGGAAAGGTGCAGGGATCATCCCTAGAGGGGGAGCCCTAAGATAGACTTTTTGAAAGAAGGTTGATCCAGACGCAGTTCAGTAGAGTCTGCTCTTACTCTGTGTGACATTTGATTGGGTCAAATTATAAAGTTACCATTGGCAACAGAAAATAAACTACTCAGGTCTGCATTCACTGAAACAAACAAACAACAAAAACAGCTCCCTCCTCCCTCCCAGCCTGTCTCTGACCACTCAGAAAGCATCCATTTCCTAAACGCTCCTTTTGATAGCCGAGCACACAGCCTTGATTGCCGAGACAGTTTTGTCCAGCTAGACCGGTATTTGGGAATGAATGTATGCTGTGCAAGTTCCAGAGGCCAACATGCTCTCTAAGTAAGAACTCACTTAAGGATCACAAGACCCTACTATGTAGAGACTACAATCGCTCCATTTTACAAATGAAGAAACTGAGGCTGGAAAGGTTACATGATTCTTCTTTTTACACAAGAGAAAGAACGAAAGTTAAGGACTGAATCGGCCAACAGTGACCATGCACTTGCTGTGTGCCTGTCCCTGGAATTAAGCTTCAGCCACTCTTCTCTCCAACATTCGGTGCTCTCAGTATTCCCGCTCCCCTCCACCTCCTCACCCTCCCGTCTGGGATGTGAGACACCAGAAGGCACGACGCAGGCAAAGGGATTTGCCCAGGCACCACAGAACAGGATCAGACTCCTAAAGGCAACGCTTGGAACCCTGCTCCCACCACCCCTCAGCCCCAGTGCCCTGAGGTTTACTACTAAATTGAAATGGTTTTAATTTATATACAAATAAATCCTATTCTTGAAAACAATCAACATTTGGAATTGCTTGTCATAGAGACTCTCCCAAAATCTCCTCCAGACCCTTGATCTCTGGTGAGACGTTAAGGGTTTGCTGCTTTCCCTGTCACTTTGTTCGCACGACTCTGTTGAGGACCCTGTCCCCTCTGTCTCAGACCCTGTCCCCTCTGTCTCGGACCCTGTCCCCTCTGTCTCGGACCCTGCCCCCTCTGTTGAGGACCCTGTCCCTTCTGTCTCGTACCCTGTCCCCTCTGTCTCGGACCCTGTCCCCTCTGTCTCGGACCCTGTCCCCTCTGTCTCGGACCCTGTCCCCTCTGTCTCGGACCCTGTCCCCTCTGTCTCCCTCTGTCTCGCACCCTCTCCCCTCTCCCTCGGACCCTCTCCCCTCTGTCTCAGACCCTATCCCCTCTGTCTCGGACCCTGTCCCCTCTGTCTCGGACCCTGTCCCCTCTGTCTCGGACCCTGTCCCCTCTGTCTCAGAGTTGTTTGTATTTGATGGTTTTCCTCCCTTTGATTTATGTTGTGTTCCGTACTTGCAAGAATTCTTTACATTTTCTCTTCTCTTTGGTTTGCTAACTAGACTTTGGCCCGTCCTGTCAAGCTTTTGCTTTACGGTTCCTGAGTTATTGTTTTCTTAGAAAGTTCTTCCCATTCCACTGTTTTTCAAGTTTATATTACATATATAGAGATTTTTATTTTAGCTGTCTTATCTCTCTCCGGTTTCCCTTTGTGCAAGATGTGAAGTATGGGCTGAAGTAGTTTTTCCTTCTATAATGGACATCCAGCTCATCCCACATTGTGCACTGAGCAGAAACAGCGTTACTCCTTGAGTTGCAATGACACTATGATTAGAAACCCAATTTTCCCAACACACCTGGCTGTTTCTGTACTTGCTACTATATCCCACTGAGCACTGTATCCAACCTTATAACAGCATCACAGCATTTTAATTACGGTGGCTTTAACGGCAATCTCGCCATGTAGTCCGGGAAGTCACTGATAATGCTTTTCCAAACTTGTCTTTATTATTTATTTTTTTCTCCCAGATTACCTTTAGAATTGGTTTGTCTAATTCTATTAACATTCTTATCGGTATTCCATTGAATCTATATGTTAATTTGGCACTGACAATCCTCCTCTCCAAAAGTCTATCTCTCCATTCAATTTTTTAAAGCACTGAAGTCATCAATTATGGCCATAAAGCTGAAGAAAACCTGTTGCCAAATTCATCAATAGCTTCAGGATTTTCCATTGTTTTTGATCAAATGATTTTTGTGGTCCATTTATATGTCTTACCTACAGCCTAAAAAGTATACTATAAACATGTAGGAGAAACCAAAGCTATCCCCATTTGCTAAGGAGAGCAAAACATACAGACAATAAACACATGGTCCAGAAGCTAATGAGCTCTAGATGGTGGTCGCAGGAAAGTTCTGTGGCCTGAGTCAGGAAGGACTGATTACCAACTCCTTTTTTCTGTCAATGACCATTTGGATATTCATAACATTATTTGAGGGCCATACGGAATTATCAACTTAAAAATCAGCCTGCTATATTTGGCCAAACAGCTAATTAACTCATTCTGAATGACATGGGCCTTGTAACGGCCCCCGGCCTGGACGTTCCCCACCCCTGATACACAGAGGATGGGAATTTAGCTGGGTCCTGATAGACCTATTGGAAGTTTTGAGCAATGAGTGAAATCACCAAGGTATTAGCTTATATACATTCTGAGTTAGCATTTTCTGATTTAAAGTTCAAGGATAGTCGATGTTACAAGCACACGAACTACAGATTTATGTACTTGAAAATATTCTAAGCTGTAGAGAAAACTTTGTTTTCTTTGCGGGGGGGAGTAGAGCATTTAGTGTAGAAAGAGCTGGACACTTTCCAATTTAGAAGAGTCAAAAAGTTTGTGCAAAATGTTGCCAGCAGTTAAGTCTGCTAGCATAAGACATTGTATTTTCTGCTTAGAAAGTAAACTTTTTTTTATTTGACCTTTAAGTAGTAGCTAAATATAGTTTCATTAAAAATTACATTGCAGGGCATGCCTGCTTATAGCAAACTAGGCCCTTCATTTCAACTCTTCCACTGAGGATAATTAGAGAAACTGAAGAAAAATTTTAAAATTTATCTATCTAGCTATCTAATCTATTTTAAGACACTGAAGAGTTAAAAAAGCAGAGAAGAAATATGGGGAAAGGGCCCTAAATAATTTGACTCAGTGGATAGAGGGTTGGCCTTCAGACTCAAGGGTCCCAGGTTCGATTCTGGTCAAGGGCATGTACCTTGGTTGCGGGCACATCCCAGTAGGGAGTGTGCAGGAGTTAGCTGATTGATGTTTCCATCTCATGGATGTTTCTAACTCTCTATCCCACTCCCTTCCTCTATGTTAAAAAATTAATAAAATATACTTTAAAAAAAGATGGGGGCAATGTGTAGCTA
>NW_006286675.1:1013997-1016209 GCF_000327345.1 Myotis davidii | reverse complement strand
TACCTTAAAGGCCTTAAACTAGGACTATGGGCTACTTAGAAATACACCAGCATTCATAGGGAATAGCTTAGGCTTGCTTAGTAGTGAACATTCACCTTCTCTGGGGAAAATATTATCTAGTTCTAATTATCTATATGAATCATCCATATGAATCATTAGGTATTAATTACTAGGTATTCAAGGAAATGGGATTGACAAGTGCATAGACCTAATGGTAGATTAATTAGGACACAGCTCAAAAGAAAACAGATGAATTAGAAAATTATGGAAAATAAGAGATGCGTTAAGGCATTCCTAGTTACTTAAACTTAAGAGTCTTAGTATAAATTGAAAGTGAGAATGGGAAAGAAGTAATATTTAAATAGAGAATGGCTGAGAGTTTCTAAAACTGATAAAAGATGATGAAAGAGAATAACACACAGATTCCAAAAGTGTTAAAAACCCTACGACAGGATGGGCACACGCGCGCACACACACACACAGAGTTTATGAAAACCAAAGAGGAAATCTTGGAAATCATGAGAGAGGGAAAAAGAACAACCGTAATACTTTCAAAGGAGGAAAAAAAATAACTTGTATCTCAACAGAAAAACAATAAGTCTAAGACCACATAACGCATCTTTAAAGTGGAACTAAATTCCCAAACAAAAACTAAAGTGCCCAGTGGGTACGACACAGGCAGAAGGAAAACTGAGTTCAGATTACAGTTCAGAGATTTAAGAAGAAATGAAGGATCAGAAACAATAAATAAATGGGTAGATATACAGGAATCTTAAATTTATTATACAGTAATGGTGTCTTTGGGGGTATAAAATGCAAGATCGCAGTAGCATTTAAATAAAGGAGGAAATTCATGCAATTGTTATTCTAAGACACCAGCATGATAAGAAATGTTAAAAGCAATAATTAATATTAGAATTCTATTCTATACCTGTTGTAATTGTTCTAAACACTCACATAAAAGGTTGATGCAGAAGAGTGAAAGGAAATACACACACACACACACATATGTACATATATAATATTCTTTCTTGCTGTACTTTGGATTAATGAAAAATGACAAACTCAAAGTGAACTGAAAGGAAAAGAATAAGCTCACCTGATAAGATTATAAAATGCTTTCCAACTGCTATTTTAAATATAAGGGCATGGAGATTTGAAAGTAAAAGAATAAAAAATATATCTTCCTCTTGAGCTCTTGAAATACATTTGGGGAGTGGGCCAGTCAAAATCATGGATTCTAGGTTTTTAGTGCCGATTTCTCTAGCACAACAACCATACTGAGGAGCGAGGGACAGGACGAAGGGAGCAGGGGACTTCTGGGACGCTAGAACTGTTCTGATTAGTGATTTGGATGCTGGTTATCTGGATGTTCATTTTATGAAAACATCTGTGCCTATATGATTCAGGGACTTAATTTATCACTTGGTTATTTTTTAAAGTAAGGTTTTCTACAAGTTCACAGTGGTATTATCAGAAATTATAAACACAGGGTAGGGCAAAAGTCGGGTTATAGTTGTTCATATGAAAATATAATAATAAATAATAATACAAGAATAAACTCTGTGTTTCACATACTCATACCTGTGAGCCTACCTTTGCCCTACCCTATAGAAAAAATAGGTTTTCCCAGACTGTCCCAGTTCCTGGACTTAGGCATGGTATGCAGATCAGTCCAAGTGTCAAAACATGAGCTTTTGATGTCAGAGGTTGAGACATTAGTAAAATTAGTACCTTCTGCAGACTCAAGGGTCCCAGGTTCGATTCTGGTCAAGGGCATGTACCTTGGTTGCGGGCACATACCCAGTAGGGGTTGTGCAGGAGGCAGCTGATCAATGTTTCTCTGTCATTGATGTTTCTAACTCTCTATCCCTCTCCCTTCCTTTCTGTAAAAAATCAATAAAATATATATATTTTAAAAAATAAATATGGAGAAAGGATCCTAAGAAAAGTGTGTGTGTGGGTCGGGGGAGGAGTGGGGAGTCAGAGAAGTAATTCTTGTATTCTGAGAAGTTTTTTGTTGTTGTTGTTTTAACTTTTCCCTCTTTTATTTGTTTTCCCAAGAGCCATCTGATTATGGAAAACAATATATATATATATTCTGGCTGAGCGGCGCTACTCCTTTGGGAGCACACTGACCACCAGGCAGCAGTTCCTGCATTGAGTGTCTGCCTCCTGGTGGTCAGTGTGCATCATCGTGACTGGTCATTCC
>NW_006286675.1:994708-1012682 GCF_000327345.1 Myotis davidii | reverse complement strand
TCAGGGACTTAATTTATCACTTGGTTATTTTTTAAAGTAAGGTTTTCTACAAGTTCACAGTGGTATTATCAGAAATTATAAACACAGGGTAGGGCAAAAGTCGGGTTATAGTTGTTCATATGAAAATATAATAATAAATAATAATACAAGAATAAACTCTGTGTTTCACATACTCATACCTGTGAGCCTACCTTTGCCCTACCCTATAGAAAAAATAGGTTTTCCCAGACTGTCCCAGTTCCTGGACTTAGGCATGGTATGCAGATCAGTCCAAGTGTCAAAACATGAGCTTTTGATGTCAGAGGTTGAGACATTAGTAAAATTAGTACCTTCTGAGTTGGTTTAGATGATGCTAGCACACAGTGTTTGTCTGGAAAGGGTCTTAGAGAGGAGACTGAGGCCCGGGTCTCCTACTTGTCCAGGCACAGGACATGGGTTTGGGAGAATGCGGAAAGATGTTCTTCTTTGTCAAAGTAAAATGTAAACATTCTTCAACTTCTAGGGAAAAACAGCAACTCTGTATGTACCCTGGGACCATGTGGACATTTTCTCCTCCACTTCCCTGTCCTGGGAGAAGTGGTTGCCTTATGTTTATGTTCTGAGTGTCAGGGATGAATAATGCCACATATTAAAGTGTTCATCAAATGTCCAGTCACCATCTGGGCTAGAATCTAGCTGCCTTTCAAATGTTTGGTCAGCTATAATTGAATCGTGTTGAAATATGCCTGGCATATGTACATTACGGTTGGGATGTTCAATGCATAGAGTAAGTCTTAGTGGAGAACAATAATGGAGGCATGCTTTTTTTATTGACAAAATAAACCAAACACGTCTATCTGTGCCTTTAAGCAAAATCTCATTAATCTGGTAGTCACTGATTCCAAACTCACTTTCATTCAGACTGAATGACATAGGCAGAATTTAACTCGGTAAATGAAGAGTATTTCCTAGGTAAACCGAAAGGGTAAATGTATTGAAAAATTGTTTTGAAGGTCTTTACATCATATAAATACATTTTAAAAGACTTAGAGACACCAATTATATATTCATGTTGCTGATAATTGTATGTTCATATTATCTGTTCATTAAAGCAGCTCATTAATGCACTCTGAAAGAATAATTGGTTTAAGTTGCTATGCATATTTAAAAGAAATGAAACTCTGCTTCCTTAAAGATAAGCAATGGCTCTTTCACTGAATCTAATTGGTCTTCTCCACAAATTAATTCAAATTCACACAGTTTTACTGAAGTTGTCTTTAAGACAACTTGGTGCCAAGTAAATTACTTTCTCTCTTCTAAATCTAAATCTTCCCAGAAATTAACAGGTCTGAATGTCTAGCTCCAAAATCGTTAATAGTCATCCATCCGCAATCCCTTCTAACCTTCCTCTTAATTCTGCTATTATGTCTCTTCAGCTGTCTTACTTTCTTCAAGTTTAATATATTCCATTTCCTCCCAGAGTCAGAGCTTAGTTTTTCCGTGATCCTTTTGAACTTGGCCACCCACTCCAAACCAGACCTACTCTGACTTGAACGGATCTGGGAGTTTCAACCCTCCCCAAAAGCTGGGCTCCTCTTTGACTTCTGCATATCTTAGCCGGGGGCCTGGCATATGGAATACATATCACTCAATGGTTTTAAACACTTCATAATATTATCTCAATTTAATTCTGAAAACAAATGAAGGAAGTACTGCAATTATTTGTATGCCCATTTTATAGATGAAGAAATTGAGGCACAGAGAGGTTAAATAAACCTAAGTATTGAGCAAACGGGGCCTTTGAAGTCTGACTCTGGAGGTAGGCTCTTTACTGCTAAGCTACCAACGACTCTGCCATGCTGTATCATTAATACTATGAACACGGATTACACTCCAAGACTTTAAAAGGGTGTAAGAAAGCAATCCAGCAAAGCCACACAGATTAAGGGAAGAGTCTAAGAAAAGTCAAGGGACTTCAAGGTGACAAAATTAGATTAAAATTCCAGGATACTGCCATAGTACAAAGCTCTTTCTATAATAGTCTTTATGGAAATTATGAATTTACTTAAAAACTGTCCATCGCTATTGATTGATGATTTTGCACTATCAAACTGTGAATTGACTTTCAAATCCCAGCTCTCTAGACATATCTTCTGTTTGTAGGACTGGGTGCATAAAGCTGTGCTTTTCTATCTTTAATGGGCACATACGGATCACATGAAGATCTTGTTAAAATACAGATTCTGGTTCAGGAATCAGGCCTAAGATCCTTCTGCATTTCTGCAAGGCTCCTACACGTGCCAATATTATTAGTCTAAGGGTCCAGATTTAGGAGCAAGAACACACTTCTTCCAGTTCTTTTGGGCTCCATTTTCCATTTCCTGTCATTGGGAGGCTTGGCCTCAGGTATTAAAAATCCCCATTGGGCTCTAGTAAGCCTATGGCAATTTAACTTGTTTCTCCCTGACCCCTCTCTTCTGATTTCTTTATCCTTTTGGCTGACTTTCCAACTTGTCCTATGGAACTAACTAAGCAGAACCATGTGATCTACAGTGACCTGGGAGGCAATGACTGAGTAAGAATGAGAGCCACTCTTCATAGCACAATCATGGAGGGCTTCTCTGAGTAGGTGACTTTTGTGCTCAGACCAGAAGTATCAGAGATACTTAAGAAAGAGAGTTCTGTACTGATCAGGGGGTCATAGAGAAATAAAGTGTAATAGCAACCGAGCATCACGTGTTCCACAAATAGAAAGAGAAAGCTTGGGGAGGAGGGCAACACACTGGATGAGCATGGTTAAAAAAGCAGGGACCATGCACAGTGGGTCTTTGTAGTTTCTAAATTCTATATTTTCTACATAGAGTGGTGGATGCAATGAGAAGCTACTAGAAAGTTTTAATTGGGTAAACCATAGTCTTTTACATTTCAAAAATCACTTTCACACTTTTGTGGAGAAGAAAGGATGCGAATGAGGATAGAATTGGAGAGCCCAGTCCAGAGCTGTCATGATGGCTAGGAAGGACGGAGGTGTGGACTCAGGTGGTAGCAATGAAGACCCGAAGAGCAACGGGTTAGAGATATATTTTGGTGTAAGGACTTGATCAGAGGCCATTTCCTCTTCCCTAAAGGGTGCTCTGCATCCCCACGTTTCCTTCCTAAATTCCCTGTTTCCTCCTCACCACATCACACATTCATCTGTATATCATAGCTCACTCTTCTCACCACCACCCTTCTCTATCAGTTACATGCCCCTTGATATAGTAAGACAACAGTTTTCTATAATGATTATTCATCACTATTGGTCAGGCACTGTTCAAAAAAAATGCTATTGGATCATTCCATTTAATCCAAGAAGGTAAGTACTAATAGCCTCTCTACTCATAGCTGAGGAGTATGAGGCTCAGCAAACATACTGTGCACAAGGTTTGGAATATTCATACACATTCGCAGAATTAAATTAAATATGATCCATGAGGAAATGCACAAGTCCTTTCTACACATTCTCTCAGATTGCTTTGCATACAAATGCTATATAAATATTTGAGGTTGACAGTACTCCATTGACTCAGCTACGTCTAGGGAACAAAAACACTATTAGTATACATTCAATATCTTTTTAATGGCATTTGTTTTTTAGTTGCTCAGTTGAGGATGGTCCAAGCACAGTTTCAGCTAACCATATCCTGTTGGTTATAATCTTCCATTCCAAGGCGCAGTGTGATGACTACAGGAGAAAACAAAAACAAAAGCAAAAAACTTGCACCTCGAAGAACATGTGGCCCTGGGGGTTATCTGAAAGCTGTGACAGGTGACCATTCAGATTGCTACTGGGACAACAGAATAGGCCAGATATAATGACCCGAATCATGATTAAGAAACAAAGTCCCAAAATGCTCCTTGTGCCTACTCCATTTTGTCACCTTTGCAATGGCGGACTTGCATTTTTCTGTTGCTTCTTTCTGTTAGGCTATTACCCACTGGAAACTAAAAATTCTCCCCAAATAGATAGGAGGTCATTTAGTTCTCAGTAGTAATTTCATGGCCATTGCCATGTATTTTAATAGACATTAGAACATAAATGAAAATGCCTTATGACATGGCAGAGATTAGAAAATGCAATCTGGTTGTTTCATCTGCAGGGTAATTGCTTCATTGGACTAGACTGAAACCAATGTCAGCAGGGCTGCTGGAAATTTCTGGTAACGGACTGTCAAGTCAACTGGTATTAGAGCAGTGTCCGAATTACTTTGTAAAGCATCTCTATTAAGACTAAATCTTTATTCAGTAGATAATTCCTGAGTGGCTTTGCATATCTTTAAAGAAATAATTCCTTAAGGTAACTGCCACCACCAGGGATCAAAATCCTACACTATTTTAGACTTAAAACCAAAGCAACCTTTTAACCCAAGTTAGTTGGCCAAGAATTCTCCCAAGTGCCTTACATTCTGTTTACTATTGTCTGTGGCAGTTTTTGTACTACAGTAACAGAGCTGAGTAGTCATGACAGGGACCTTATACCCCAACAGTCTAAAGATTCACTCTTTGACCTACAAAAAAAGTTTACCAATGTCTGGGATGCTGTTTATAATACATAATTTCAGTTATTATTTAAAGTGTTTTTTTGGCCACAGCCTCACATCTTTTATTTAAATCTAGTATTTCCTAGGACAATGGAGTTAAGTTAGGGCTATACACCAGCCCTACCTATGAGGTTTTGTAAAAATGCAGATATGTAGGGCCTACTGCAGAAGGACTTAATCTCATTACTTGACGTGCTTACCATATAGTTGCTATGCCATTGGTATCCATGTATATGCTGTCTCAGGATTATTATATGTTATCTATCAAGATGTTTTCCTCTATAAAATTATTTTCATTTAATTTTTTTACAAATGATAGGTAGCATCTCTTTTCTTTTTTTATATATATTTTATTGATATTTTACAGAGAGGAAGGGTGAGAGATAGAGAGTTAGAAACATCGATGAGAGAGAAACATCGACCAGCTGCTTCCTGCACACCTCCTACTGGGGATGTGCCCGCAACCAAGGTACATGCCCTTGACCGGAATCGAACCCGGGACCCCTCAGTCTGCAGGCCGACGCTCTATCCACTGAGCCAAACCGGTTTCAGCGTATCTCTTTTCTTTGCAAGTAGCATTAATCATTATTCGTAGGGACATTTGTCTAAAACTTCTTTGGATGGGCTTTGTTATCTTGCTTAGCATGCTGCAGAAACAACTAAAATTCCTAGTGAGTTGCAGTATTCTCAATATGAACGCTATTCAGACCTCTCACATTTGAAAATGGCCCATAATAAATAACCGTGGCCAGTGTAAGGCTCATTGTTTTCCTCTGACTTTTCTAAAGGCTTTGCAATCAGCTATAGTCCCTCTCAGAGCCCCGAGGAAAAGGACTGTGTCAGACTTGGATGGCATCATTTGGACAAAACCAGGATTTCCAGGACTCTTTTTCAGAAAAAAACAAACAAACGGCTTCAAGAGACTACTACCCAAGAGTACAAAGGAACAAACATTAATTATCTAGGACTGAATGAACTAATAAGGGAAATTTTATTATTTGTTTGCAATATTGTTGATGTTGGCTTCCTGTCCTATCATTTGAATAGATAAGGAGTCCCTTTTCTTTCTTGTTAAGCTATCTGTAACTCATAACAACGTGGGAAGCTCTGCTTTTGTAAACTGAAATTAAACATCTGATTTTCAGCTTTTCACACACTCTCCCAACTCCAATTCAGAAACTTGTATTGAATTTACTTACTTTACATGATTCTTGGTTGTTTGCATAGATTCAATATTAGTCTTCCCATCCCTTTTACCAAAATATTGGTTATGTGACCAAAGCCTTGCCTGGCGTATCATATTTGAGGATGACGTCTACTTAATCAGGCATAGCAAGCCACTTTCAAAGAAGTAAGATTGACTTTCATGTGGGATATGAAATTGAAAGTAACAAATGAACAAACAAGGAAAATAAACAAACAAAAACTCATAGACACAGACAACAGTATGGTAGTTCCCAGAGGGAATGAGGGTAGGGGAGTGGTAAAGGGTAAAAGGGGCCCAATGTATGGTGATGGAAGATGACTTGACTTTGGGTGGTGGGCATACAACGCAATATAAAGATCATGTATAATAGAAATGTACACTTGAAACCTATATGATCTTACTAAATGATGTGACCCAATAAATCTAATTTTAAAAACTTGACTTTTATGGAGCCCTCACAAGAACACTGGCCTGTACCTGGCATAATAGGGGCTCAGCATCACAGGTGGTAAAGAATATCACTTTCTGACACGGCAAAAATATTTGAATAATTTGGGAGACTCGAGTAGAGAGAAACCCACATTTATAGATACTGCAGGGAAATCTGGTAGAGTTTTTGGACTTGGCCTTCTAGCTTCAGAATGGCAAATGTTAGGGACTTTCAAAGCCAGTCTGAGATTTCTTATGGAAATTTCCAGAAAAGCCAACTTAAGCTGTCTTAAATAGCAAACTAATACTTGTTGCACGTATGTAAATAACCAAGCTAAACCTACTGAGACCAGTCTTATTTTTTAATCAAGAACAACCTCTTTATTTTTTGAGATTACTATTGGTCAAAAGCAGGGAAGACTATAAAAAATTGGGAATAAGCAAATTATTCTGATGTTTCCCAGGGAAAACTATGTACATTTTAGAGCAAGGCATCCTGGATTATCTCGTCTGTATCATAGACATGTACCCTTGAAACCCACATAATATTAAGTAATGTCACCCTTTGAAGCCTTTCAACGATTTCACAATCTTTAACTTATAGTTAACTCACTGGAATGAAAAATAATCTTTGTCTTTCGTCAAACAGATAAATTTTGTCTATTATGTCTTTTTTCTCTGGGAGGTAGCAGAACCTAGAAAGATGATTTTTAAAATTCTAGTGTTACTAGTGGCTTATCAGAAGTCTTGATCTCTGTGACATATATCACAAAACAGTAGAAAATTTGGGGCTGGGGACACTTAGAAAAGCAAAGAAATAATTTCCAATAAAGTACATACCATGTTAACCAGCGATAACCTTCTCTTCCCCAGATTACAAAAGGCAGTTTCAGATATGTGAATTAGGTTTTTGATTTGGCAGATAGATTTTTTTCTTTCATTAAACAAGTAAAGGGTTGCCCTTGAACATGTGTATGTACAGGTCTTTGGGAAAAGAAACCTGAGCTCTGTTGTACCAACTAAAAATAGACAGGTTGATTGAGAAACACATATGTGGGTATTAGGGCAAACTTCAATGGTGGTTCTAACTAGACAGAATTTCTTTCAAAAGTAGAGTCTACATCACAGATTTGTCGGAAATCACATGGCTGCGATTTTACGTCTGATTTACCAATATCATCAATTCACAAGATATCACCCTTTTGTGCTTTGCTTATCAGAGTAAGTTACAACGTTTAAAAGCTTGACTGACTAACTCATACCCAAAGCCAGCAAGGCTCTGGAAACAGTGTATGTGGTTGGATTACTCATAGGTGGTAGGTATGGCAGAAAACCCTGATTTCCTGTTAAAAACATCAAAGCATGAAACTCTTCTGCTTCAAAGAATTTCACATTGACTGCTAGCCTACCTTAGAGAATTCTAATTTACGAAAACGTAATTTCATGTGCAATAACTTTCTTTATTATGAACAGAAGCAGACAAATTGCATCTTCATAAAGATTTCTATTCCAAGAGCTCAAATCTCAGAAACTCAATGAAAGGCTAATTATGCATGAGTAGTCCTGGATGCTGAAAGCAAACAGGACACAGGGGACGGTGCCGGAGAGACGTGAATTGTTACCTCTGTGAGATAGTATCTCTCTTTCTGGTAGCAGGCATATGAATCTGTCAGTAATTACAGGGAGACGCATTCTGACATCCAGTTCTTTCTTTTTTATCTCTTCTGTAGATGATAATCAGAGAGATGGATGCTGAATGAATATGAAGAATAAACTATGACAAAACAGAACAGAGCTGTGTTCAGTCTGGGTGCTCATTCTGTATCCTTTCTTTCACGGTGTGGAAAGCCGGATTCGCAGTGTGCCACCTGACGCGGTGAGGGGAGGGTGGTGGTAATGCAGAGGTGTGGAATGCTGCTACCTCCCTGCATGTGCATGTGTGAAATTCCACTCTCAAGGCACCAAAAGCAGGTATGCTTATAAATATTATCTCCTTACAGACTTGCTCTCCCCTTATCTTCTTTCCCAAAGATAAGTGTTGAACAAACACAGTGATTTTTTTTTTTTTGTCCTGCAGATACCTGTCCTCCGATGAGCCTCCCTAAGGAGATATGGGTCCCTGGCCCTGCTGGTTGCCTACCCAGCATTCCCCCTGCCTGTTACCAGCATGGCTTATTGTTTGTTCATGTTTTAATCTGCCCCACTTGGGCTGCCAGATGGACACTGATCAGTCTTACCCAATCAGCAGGTGGCAGTCCCCTGGCCGCCACTCCTGGTCCAAGGACTGACATTCCTTCTAATTTGGCTCAATGAAATTGAGGGGAAGACTCTAGGTCAGTGGTTCTCAACCTTGGCTGCACATGAGAATCACCTGGGAATCTTTTTAAAATCCTGATTTCTGGGCCTCATCCTCCGAAAATTCTGTTTCTTTGTTATGGGGTGGGGCTACAACATTAGTAACAAAGAAACAGAATTTCTGGAGGATGAAGCCCAGAAATCAGGATTTTAAAGAGATTCCCAGGTGATTCTCATGTGCAGCCAAAGTTGAGAACCACTGCTCTATGTCCTGTGGTAGCTGAACAGAGACGGAGCAGCACATGGCCTCAGTTGCCACTGGGGGCATCTTGTGAGTGTGACTGCAGACAGTAGGGTAGAGACATAGAAAAAAACCTGAATTCTTGTTGACTCATGGAGACACTGACACAGTGCCTGAAGCCTGGCCACCGCTGGATTCATGAACGCACATCTTCTTGGTATTCAAGCCATCCTGAGTCAGGTTTCTGTCCTTCGCATTCCAAAACATTCTAATTAAATGCGAGGTATAATGTATCTCTTCTCCAAGAACTCAATGTCCCCAGGTTAAGTAACTAATCCTGAATGAAGGCTTATCATCTCTAACCTTCTGTGTTTGCATTTATTCACTCAACAAAAATTTATGTAGCACCTGCGGTCAGCCACAAACTTTGATACACAAAACCAGATACAGGCCTGGCTCTCTCTAACATATAATCTAATACAGATGTTCTCAAGCTTTTGGGTACCAAAGGCTTCTTGGGCAGTCTGGGGAAACCTATGGACCTATTCTTAGAATATTACCTAGAATAAGACACATAGCATTACAAAGGAAGCCAGATGTGTTAATCTATAGTTATCAAATCTATAGTTATCAAATTACAAATTGTGACTTACACACACACACACACACACACACACACACGAGGCTTCTTTGTCAATGCCTTAAATAACAAGATAAAAGCAATGGGTTTAATGGCCTGCATAACTTTGAAGTAATCATGAGCATAAATGACATTTTGAGGTAGCTGCAACAAGTATAACATGAGTTGAATATGTCTGTTGGTTTTTTTAACACGTGCAAAGACCCTGTGGCAGAACAAAACATGGGAAGTATTAAGGACTAAGGCTAGTGTGGTTGGATCACAGGGTGATGGCAAAGAGGGGTATGAATGAGGTTGCTTTGGTGGAAAAGGGTTGTTTCTCTCTCTCTCTCTTTCTTTCTCTCTCTCACACACACACGCGTACACCAAAATAACTGTAATAAGGAAATAGCACATGAAAGGGCTGAAACAGCACATGAAATGGCAATGAAATAACTATAGAAAAGGAAATTGCAGATGCAGTTTTTGAAATGAATGGGTCTACTGATCAATTCAGTTAAACAAGAATTTTCCCCAGGGACTATAATCTATAGTTGATTATAATAAAAAACCTTGGTTGAGAGGATATAGGCAAATTATAAGACATTTTCCCAGTTAACTGAAGAATCACGGGCTTGCAATGATGTTAAATCCATTTTATGGATGGGGAAACTGATGGGCAGAGAGAAGAAATAATTGCAGGAAGCCATACAGGTAGAGCTAGACCTGAGCCCTGGTCCTTTAACTGTAATCACTGCATCCTGCGGTTGCTGCTGCTGCTGCGGAACACCCAGCTCAACAGCACAGGCACAGCCAGGTCATTTGTGTTGCTTACCGGGAGCTTTTATTGACAACTAAGAGCTCTAAGGAGAAATTCAAACTGAATTATCAAAATCTAAACTTGTCTGACTACCAGCCCCATCTCCCCACCTCAACCCCTGGGATCAAGAATGAGAATTTTATTTGGTGTGTCTCTCATCTATTCTACATTACTCTGTGATAAAGAAAATCCATTTCCCACTAAATTACAATTGCTTTTTCATCCTAACAAACACTATACCCCTGGTACACACCAGAATAAAAATAAATTGATTTTTAAGTATTCCTGAAAAAAACAACAAAAAAAACAATAACAAGCAGAAAAATTGTGGTGCCATTGTGTGCCTTTGGAACAACTTAGCTATGAAAATGGGTTCTGTCCCTGGAGACAGCAATTGTACCTCTATGAGGGCATCATTTCTGGGCAGTTCAGTAGCTGAGTAAAAACTAGTTTTCCAGACAGTTTGCATACATGATGCTAAATGATGGTGTGCTTGAACTGTTGCTAAGAAAATAGGACAGTTAATAAAAGAGAGGGGCTTTTCTCCTCACTGGAAATCCTCACAACCCTTGCATGTTAGGGTCTGAAAACTTAGCCCTCAACAGCAGGTAAGTGACAATTTTATCTAGGGCTTCATGGGCTCAGGTGGCCACCGATCCACTGAGATCCTATGTCAGTTACTCTCTGACAATCCCCACTCCATCATCACTTCCATAAAGACTGCTTCCTCATGCAATGCTCTGCTGGTCACTGAGCCAGCCTCTGTCCTTTGGTACTGAAGCAAGCACAGTTGTCCCTGCGTCAGCCTAAAGCTCCCGCACCGCGTGTCAAGGCAAAAACTGAACACTCATGTTTTGAGGAGCAAGAGTTCTCATCACTCACCAAGACACAGACACTGAAGTTTAAACAGATGTTCACCACCTATCACCACGTGGTGCTCAAAAACTCTCTGAGGATGAACAATAACCAGCGTGAATGAAGCAAATGTATTTCAGTGTCTTAAGAACAAAGAACAAAATGATAATTAAAGTCCCAAGTACTTAATTTTGTATGGTAAACATCTAATCTAATAATAGACAAACATGGTAATTGGCCGTACCTTCGCTACACCTCCCATTGGCTAATCAGCATGATATGCAAATTAGTCACCAACAAAGATGGTGGCTAATTTGCATACTGCAGGCACAGCAGGACAGTGCCATCCCGCCTGCCCGCCCCCATTCGAGCCTGCTATCTGTGACCAGGGGTGGCAGGTGTACAGTGTGCAACCTGACCTGTGGGTGGCGGGCAGGATCCCGGCGATCAGGCACCCGCCGCGCCCTCATCTGGCCCTCCTGCAGGGGACCGGGGGCTGGCGGGCTGGAAGGCGGCTTCGGCTGGAGCGAAGGCCTGGGTCCCAGGTGCTGGAGGAAAACCAGTGCCGCCAGCCAGGGGGAGGGAAGGTGTATTGCACAAATCTTTTCATGCAACAGGCCTCTAGTTAATTTATAATAAAAAACAACAATTAAAAGCACCTCTAAAAATAGTGAGAAAAACACCTATCTAAAGATATTGAGATGTAAATCAGTGCATTATGGGAAATGTAATTTACATGCATCCTATTGAATGAAATCGATGATGCCCCTGATGATGGGCCCCTAGCAGGTCACTTTAAACCTGAGTCTCTGCTCTCATCTGTAGAATGAAAGGGCTGGACTAGATTATGTCCACAGTTCCTTCCAGTTCAGACATCCTGTGGGTGGGGATTCTCTTCCAAGAGGCATACATGAAGATTTAAGAAAGAAGAATTAGGTCCCTGTACCCTTGCCCTTTGCCCTTTGCCCTCATGAACTCCAGATGTCTCATTGCATCCAAGCGTGTCACCCTTCTGGAAAGACAGATTAACATTTCAGGTCAGCACTGCCCCACTGTTCATCACCATTGTCATCTCTGGTGATATCACTACTGATGGGAATGCTTGTTTGTTTCTAGGAAGTATCTCTGTGTTGGCCACTCGGAAGTGTGCCATGTTAAATCCAGAATTGCCAGCAGGATTTTTGGAAGCTTGAGCAAAGGTCACAACTGTTTAAATGGATCTTACGATGATGTTTCCAAGGATGAAAAAGTCCTGTATGATTTAATGTCACAGGAAGGACCACTTCAAGACCTTTGTAACCAAAGCTCGTGATTGAGACCCCTCTTATGATCATTGATACAACTGTTTTAAATAAAATTTCTTTCCTTTATTATAAGGGTTGGGCATTGTGGCTTACTGAGGAGGCGCTATCAGTGGGTAGGGCATGTAAGCTGAATGTGCCTGTGTGATCAAAGTGCAGGTTGTTGGCGACCGTGTATGCTGCGGCACAGACAGTGCTCAGCAAATGTCCGTGGACTCCCTGCCATCTCCCATTCTCTCTCCTCCCCTGCTACTGAAGCCTCAGAAGCATGTGTCCCAGAGAGCATAGCTAGAGGACAGACATAGCTGCCCAACCTCCATGACACTTTCCTTTGTCTCCAGCCACTGGAATAGGGGGATTTGTCTGACTGTGTCATCCCCCCAGTGGTGGGCAAAATGCTAGCCTATACTGACAAATGCAAGTCTTCATATTGACATGCCCAGGCATATGTGGCCACTGCTCCTCCCCCTAAGTTCCCCAGCATTGCTCTCCTATCTGTGATATGTTAGATAATGCTGAGTGAAGGACAGAATCCTGAGATCCAGACAAGGTTGTGATCTGCATGCAAATTTCATGCTTAATGAGGCTCGAAACCCTGCATGAACGGTCAAGGGAGTTTGTTTTCTCGCCTTCCAGAGAACAAATCTCTCTCTTCTCTCTTCTCTCTTCTCTCTCTCTCTCTCTCTCTCTCTCTCTCTCTCTCTCTCTCTCATAGGAAAGGGAAAGGGAGCCTCGCTGTCTCAGCTATAACCAGGCTCTGTTGTCCCTCCCAGAATGTCCCCTTTCCCTCATCTGTGTTATGTGTGGTTTTCTACCCTAGGCTTCCTGCACTTCTGGTATCTGCCAGCACCGTAAGATATATTTTGAAAGTTGCAATTCTAAGTCCATCCATGGATCCAGCAAATAATAATATTTTTACATTTCATCCTCGTGTAAGAAAACAAAAATAAGGTGAGCCACACCAAGGACAAAGGGATCTTGGATCAGAAGCCTTACTATGGACACCATTCACTGGATGGAGACACCATACCCTCCACACAGGCAAGCGCCACAGGAATTGATGTGCTAAAACCATTATGTTCAATTCTAGTCAAGGAAGATAACATACCAGTCCAACAGACTGCAGGGGTCAGAAAACTAAGGCCCTGAGCCAAATGTGCCTTGTACTCAGACTACTTTTATATGGCCTACAAGCTAAGAATGGTCTTTACTCTTTTAAAAGGTTTTTCTCTATGTGTGTTTTGTGTGTGTGTGTGTGTATGTTTAAAATCTTTATTGTTGCAAGTATTACATATGTCTCCTTTTTTCCCTATTGACCCCTTCTAGCCTGTCCCCACCCACCAGACAAGGCCTTTACCACCCCATTGTCTGTGTCCATGGGTTATGCATATATACATGTAAGTTCTTTGGTTGATCCTTTCCCACCTACCCACCTACCCAGCACAGTTGACTAAGAAAGGAACAAAAGGTGGAAGGGTGAGAGGAAGGCTAAAGGAAAGTATCTGGCACCTCAGTGTGAATGAGTTTAACAGATCATGTCAGCCCTCTGGATCCTTCTCATCACTAATTCATCTTAAATATCACCTCCTTGCTGAAGCCTTCCATGACTACCATATCTAAAAGTAGATGTGGTACTTTTTCCAGCTGTTCTCTATTTGTTTACCTGTTTTAGTTTCTTCAGGACACACATTACTATCTAAAATCATCTGTTGATTATTTTTTCTCACTAGAATGTAAGTTTCATGAAAACACTGACCTTGTCAATTTTGTTCACTATCCCCAAGGCCTAGAAAGTGCCAGGCACAGAGATGATATTCCTAAATACAACTGACTAGATTATTTCTTTGCAATAGAAGGTACCAGAATATATATGATGAGAAAATCTGGTCTAGGTCAGAAACACACACACAACACAGAAGGTCAGGAACTAGAAGGCAACTTTACCACTCCCCCACCCCCACTCGGCCCTTCCACAGTGAAGTTAAGGTGACACTTTTAACCCCATGATGGGTCAGGCAATTCACCATCTGCTGGCTGTTTCTAGACCATACATCTCATCTTGCTTGCGGTGTGAGGGCTCTGAGCATTGAGGAGAGACTGCAGATGTTTCAGCAGAGGCCCAGATGGTGCTCAGAGAAGCGTCTGGAATCTCAAATCAGCCTCGGCTGCAGCTCACCTCTGCTACCTGCTTTGATCTGCAATGCTTCTGATAGGTTTCCAGAATGAATACTGCCAGAAGCTTTCTGGGAGATAGGTTTAGAAGTCCTGCCTTTTTAGAAACATACCCTGCAGTTAGACTAGCCACTTCCATTTCTCCATGAAAGATGTTGATAAGAATAGGAACCCTTCAAAAGACAAGACAAGGTTAATTGCTATAACTTAGGCTCTTGGTTAACTGAAAAAATTATATCTCCATCATCTCTATTCCCAGTGCTTAGCAAGTGGCAGCCTACAGGTACAGCTGTGCAGGCTATGCACATGCAAGGCTATGAAGTGGCATTCTAATCCCAGTCTTTGTGAACAGCAGCCCCTGGCACTGTGAAGGATACAATCCTACATTGTGATCCCGATTCATGGCATATGGCACACTAAGGTGCTCTGTAAAATGTGCCGAATAAATGAGGGAGATAGAAACCTGGGAGGCTCATTAGTTTTCTGGGAACTCTATCAGATGGCCACTGGGCAGGTGGGTGGAGCTTGAAGTACCCACATCTTTTCGGAAAGAAGGAAAGAACTGGGATCTGTAGTCTAGGAACATTGCCTATAGGATTTGTTGAATTCAAGGAAGTTGTAGAGCCTTGCCTATCTAACTGATCTGATAAAATGGGTTCCCCAAAGGCAGGAAAATGTGATGCTTCCGTTGTGAGTAAATCAATTTTTGCTACAGTTTTTTCATGTTGCTTCAGTTTTTTCCATTGCATGGATTGTATCAAGAGTTCTATAAAATGGGTTGCTGCTTTTATAACTTCTCTTTGGTCTCTCTTCCTCTGCTTTTATCCCCTTACAGTTTTCTCCTTCCAACAAATCCAAGTTGTCTTTCTAAAACATAAATCAGGCTCTGAAGCTCCCTATTTCCCCCCAATCTTGCTCAGAATGAATTCAAAATACCTGCATGCACATCCCCTGGCCCACCCCATTCCATTTTCTACCTCTAATCTTTACACTCCAGCTTATATTTATCAAGCCAATTACACGCTCACCTGAGTGACTTTCCCTCTGCTATGTCATTTTATGCAGATTTCGGCTTGAAAAGCACCTTCTCCAAGAAGGCCTCCCTGACCACCTCCATCTAAAACAGAGGCCCCTGTAATGTCTATTTCAGAGCCCCCTTTGCTTCTCCCATTTCTTCTTATATTTTCCCCACTTTTTCTTGTACTTTGTCTCATTGTACTACTAGAATGTTATCCTCATAAGGGTAGAGATTTGTCTGCTTCTCTGTTCTGTCCCCAATACCAAGAAAAGTACCTGGCACATAATCAGTTTTCAAAAAATATTTGAGAAATGAATGTTGGAAACTGAAAATTGTCAAAAACAGCAAACTGTATAAACACAGAAAATCATGGGAAAATAAAGCTGTTTCTTTCACTATTTGCTATTAATACACACACACACACACACACACACAAAATAGAAAATTACAAGCCAATATCCTTGATGAAAATAAATGCAAAAAATCTCAAAATATTAGCAAATTGGATTCAACAATACATTAAAGAATTCTACACTATGACCAGTGGCATTCACCCCAGGGATGCAAGGATGGTTCAACATTCATAAATCAATCAATGTCTTCTATTACATTAACGACGACAAAAAGTAATCATCTCAATAAGTGCAGAAGAAGCATTTGACAAAATTCAACATCCTTTTATGAAAAACCCTCAACAGAGTAGCTATAAAAGGAACATATCTTAATATAATAAAGGCAATCTATGACAAACCCACAAGTAATATCATACTCCGTGTTAAAAAGCTGAGAAAGCTTTTCCTCTAAGGTCAGAAACAAGACAAGAATGCTCACTATCACTACTTCTTTTCAACAGAGTATTGGATTTCCTACCCTCAACAGTCAGACAAGGCAAAGAAATAAAAGGCATCTAAGTTGGAAAGGAAGAGGTAAAACTCTCATTAGTTGCAGATGATGGATTACCATATAAAGAAAACCCTAAAGATTCCATAAAAAACAAAACAAAACAGAACTAATAAATGACTTCAGTAAAGTTTCAGGATACAGAGGCAATATACAGCAATATGTTGTGTTTCTATACACCAATGACAAGTAATCAGAAGGAAATATAATTTTAAATCTAATTTACAATTGCATCAAAAAATATTGAATGCCTAAGAATAAATTTAATCACAGAGAGGAAATAGCTACACTCCGAAAATTGTAAGACACTGAAGAAAGAAATTAAAGAAGATACAAATAAATGGAAGGATATAGCTTGCTCACAGATTGAAAAAATTAATATTGTTCAAATGTCCTTACTACCTAAAGTAATATACAGATTCAAAATACCAATGGTATTATTCTCAGAACTAGGAAAATTGATCCTAAAAGTAATATGGAACAACAAAGACTCCTAAGACCCTCCAGAAAACCTGGAGAAAGAACAAGGTGGGAAGTATCAGGCTCCCTGACATCAAATTATACTACAAAGTTACAATAATCGAAACTGTATGGTACTGACATAAAAACAGATATATATATATCAGTCGAATAGAATCAAGAGCCCAGAACTAAATTTATGCTTATAATGGTTAATCTATAGCAAAAGAGGCAAAAATATGCAATGAAATAAAGACAGTCTTTTCAATAAGTGATGTCTGCAAAACTGGACAGATAAATGAAAGAAAAGAAATTGGATCACTTTCTAACACCATATACAAAAATAAACTCAAAATGGATTAAAGACAAAAATGTTGGATCTAGGGAGAAACCAAGATGGTGGCATAGGTAAACACCTGAAATTGCTGCCTCGCACAACCACTTCAAAAATACAACTAAAAGACAAAATGGACATCATCCAGAACTACAGGAAGGCTGGCTGAGTGGAAATTCTACAACTAGAAGGAAAGAGAAAAGCACACTGAGACTCAGAGGGGGTGTGGAAGTAAAGTGCAGAGGTACGGAGGCATACATGGAAAGGGCTGGCAACCGAGAACGCAGTTGGCTTTTTCAATCCAGAGGGAGTTCAAGTTCCTGACTGCTCTGAACTCCAGTTCCAGGCAAGTCTCTGAGGACCCAGACTCATACGGGGAGAAACTAGACTGTCTGGCATCGGGGACGGCTTTCTCTCAGAGGTGCTTGCAGAGATTACCATGGGACACTGAGAGATTACCTCGAGACACTGAGACCCGGGGCCTCTTAGGGCAGGGCTGAGGATCAGCCATAGGTGTTTGCTCCGCCCTGTTGATTCCCTGAGACCCTGCCCCAGCCAAGCTGTGCACAGAGGCTTTTGCATATGAATGGCCTGGCCCTTTGCAATCTGAAAATTACCTGACAAACTGCAGCTGGATCAGAGACCCAGAACATCCAAAAGAAGGCCCAAGGCCTTCACAACAGCTTGCATTGCTTCATAGCTGGGCCTCATCTGGGCACCTCCAAACCCCAAACAAAGAAGAGGAATCTGCAGATCTCTCTGTAG
>NW_006286675.1:970850-994320 GCF_000327345.1 Myotis davidii | reverse complement strand
AAGATACTGAAAAGTTATTTGAAGACATAATGACAGGAAACTTCCCCTACCTGGTGAAAGAAATAGACTTACAAGTCCAGTAGGTGCAGAGTACCCCAAACAAGAGGAATCCAAAGAGGACCACACCAAGACACATCATAATTAAAATGCCAAGAGCAAAAGACAAAGAGAGAATCTTAAAAAGCAGCAAGAGAAAAAACGTTAGTTACCTACAAGGGAGTACCCATATGACTGTCAGCTGATTTCTCAACAGAAACTATGCAGGCCAGAAGGGAGTGGCAAGAAATATTCAAAGTGATGAATAGCAAGAACCTACAACCAAGCTTACTTTACCCAGCAAAGCTATCATTCAGAATTGAAGGTCAGATAAAGAGCTTCACAGATAAGAAAAAGTTAACCAAATTCATCACCACAAAACCAGTATTTTATGAAATGCTGAAAGGTATCCTTTAAGAAGAGGAAGAAGAAGAAAAAGGTAAAGATAAAAATTATGAACAACAAACAAATACATATCTATCAACAAGTGACTCTAAAAATCAAGTGAATAAATAATCGGATGAACAGAATAAACTGGTGAATATAATAGAATCATGGGCATAGAATGGGAGTGGACTGACAATTCTCAGGGGGAAAGGGATGTGGGGGATGTGAGAAGAGACTGGAAAAAAAATCGTACACCTATGGATGAGGACAGTGGGGGAAGGGAGGTAAGGGCAGAGGTGGGGTGGGAACCCGGTGGAGGGGAGCTAAGGGGGAAAAAAGAGGAACAACTGTAATAATCTGAACAATAAATTTTTAATTAAAATAAAAAAAAATGTTGGATCTAAAACCATAACACTCCTAAGAGAAACATGGGCAATGAGTCATAACTTTGTTCTTAGCAGTACCTTTTTTATATGTCTCCTTGAGCAAGACAAACATAAGAAAAATTTAACAATGGGATTATGTCAAACTAAATATGTTTTTCACAGTGAAAGAAACCATCAACAAAACAAAGAGACAACCTACTGAATGGGAGAAGATATGCACAAATGATACATACAATAAGGATTAAATCCCCAAAACATATAAAGAACTCATACAACTTAACACCAATCCAATAAGTAATGGTCAGAGGACCTGAATAGACATTTCTTCCAAGAGGACATACAGATATCCAACAGATATATAAGGACATACTCAACATCAGTAATCATCAGGGAAAAATCACAATAGTCAGGATGGCTATCATCACTAAATCAACAAATGACAAGTGCTGGATAGGATTTAGAGAAAAGGAACCCTTTTACACTGTTGGTGGGAATGTAAGTTGATACATACAGTCACTATGGAAAATAGTGTGAACTTTCCTCAAAAACATTAAAAATAGATCTACCATATAATCCAGCAATTCTACTTCTGGAAATATATCCAAAGGAAACCAAATCACTACCTCAAAGAGGTATCTGTACCTCCCTGTTCATTACAGCACTTGGAAACTACCTAACCATTCATCAATGAATGAATGAAGAAACAAATTAGGTTGTGCGTTCTCTTACTTTCTCCTGTGGAAGGGTGCAGCACAACACACACAATGGAACATTATTCAGTTATAAAAATGTAACCCTTCCAACAACAGGGATGAACCTTGAGGGCATTATACTAAGTGAAATCAGTCAAATACAAAAAGACAAATACTGTATGATCTCACTTATATATGGAATCTAAACAAACAGAAAAACTCATAGAAATAGAGAACAGATTGGTGTTTACCAGAGGTAAGTTTTGGGGACTGGTGGAAGGGGCCAATAGGTACAAATTTCCAGTTTTAAGATAAATAATTTCTGGAGATGTAATGTATAGTCAACTGTTGTGACTATAGTTAACAATACTTATTGTATGTTTGAAAGTTGCTAAGAGACTAGATCTTTAAAGTTCTCATCACAAGGAAAGAAAACTATTTGAGTTAATGGATGTTAACTAAACTGACTGTGGCACTCATTTTGCAATACATAAGCATACCAAATGTGTATACTTTAATACAATTCCAACCACATATCAATACAACTGAGAAAAATGAGATATAAATATTTACAATTTTTAAAAAATCCAACCCTCCCCCAAAAAAGGATTTGATCAGTTTAGACATCCATTTGCAGTTCCTAGGAACATCCATTTTTTTTTCATGCATTCACTACCATGGATTTTTTGTTATATGTACTATTCTGAAGACTAAAACTGGGGTATGAGATTGGACATTTTTATAGATTCATTGCAAATCAATTTCAATAAAGCACTTTCACAATAAATTAATTCAGTTTAGAATATTTATCCATCTAACAATGCCTGGTCATTCTTGAAGATCAATCTGGTCTGTGTAGTCTTTATAGATAAACTCTTCCCAAGACTGATTTCTTTCATTTATTGCTATAATCCTACTTTCCTATGGCTTTATAGTGTAGCACTTTTCACAGATATTAGTTTATAGGGCTCTCTGTGCTTTTAAACTATTTGTTGATGGCAAGGTCTTTATCTTACTCTACAACAGATTCATTCATTCATTATTTCATTCATTCATCTCAGAGATTTATTGAATACTTACTAAGGCCAGTCACTCACTGGGGCTCTAGGGATCCAGAGAAGAGCCAGAGCGAGCAAGTGCTTGCATTCAAGATACTTATATTTACAAGGAGACAATAACCAACTTCAGTTAGTGATGGACAATGGCAGTCGGAAACAGAACTTAACTGGGGTGGAGATAACTTTAACTTGGATGGAGGAGAGTTAAAAGACTCCTCTGTGAGCTGAGATCTGAATGATGGCAGAGGCAGTATGAGATGTTCTGGGTGACAAAATCCTGGACAGAGGGCACATCTGTGCAAAGGTCCTGGGAAGGAAACTGTCTCAGTATGCTGAGAGAAAGAAAGAAAATCCCAAGACCGAAGCAAAGTCAATGAGAATGAGAAGGAGAAGCAAAAGAAATGAGCCTCTGAGAGGTAGGAGGCAGCAGCTCACCTAAGGCAAGGACAACAACCTTTTTGGTAAAGATGCAGATTAAAAATATTTTTCAGCTTTGCAGGCCATATATCCTTGCCCCAACTCCTCAAGTCTGACCTTGTAACCTGAAAGCTGCCATTGGCAGTATGTTAATGAATGAACATGGCTGTGTTTCAATAAAAATTTATTTATACAAACAACCAGCTGGTTAGATCTGGCTGGTGGCCCATAGTTTATGACCCTTGATCTTAGTCTCGCAGGCTCTAAGGAAGAGTTTAAACACTATTGTCATTCCAATGATGGCAGAGAGGTAATGAATGATGATGATATCAATGGAAGCCACTGGACGATTTATTTTTAAAAGGGAGTGATGTGATTTGCAGGTGTTGTGGTCCATGGACCTGACATGTAACAGGCAGATAAAAATCACCTGTTAAATAACAAGGCCATTCTAAAAAAAAAAAAAAAAAAAAAAAAAAAAAAAAAAAAAAAAAACTAAAAAAAAAGCTATTTTAAAACTCTCTCCCCTAGAATATTAGCTCAGGGGTGGTATGCCACTGGAGGGAAGAAAATGTCATGATGGGGAACAAAAACCTTTCCTATTTGCTTTTTCAGTACATCTACTAACCTGCTTTCTTAAGACCTGTGTGATGGAAGGCCCTGGATCAGAAAACTGACTGGTTGTTCTAAGCCAAGCAATCAATTATAACATAGAGCTGAAAGGAGCGCATGGGACGTGTGACACACGATCTTCCACTTTAGACACCTGAGGACCCATTCCTAAAGCCAGTGCCTCTGAGTCGGGCAGATGGGTTGCCAGTGTCTTCATTAAGGAATCATCTCCTTACATTTTCTCTTCCCAGCAGAGGTAGTGGGGAACTGCCTTCTGCGACAACATGAAATGATAGGCCCGTCCATTTTGCAGAGCTCTGTATAAGGACCCAAAATTTAATGAGTGTATGTACCAATTATCCACACAGCTCTTAACCCCAGAATCAGGCAGTGAAGACACAGGCAGTCCTATAGTTTTCAGTTCAATTTCTGGGTCGGCAGTTTGCCTCTATTTGCTGTTTGTTAGCTTTTTATGCCTGGTTTTCAATATTGGAAAAGCTGAAGATTCCGACCCTATTCCCCACTGCACTGTAACCAGGAAATGCCCCAATTTAAAAACTAATATAAAAGATCCAAGGTCTTATAAAACACATACCTCTATCCCTGTCCGGCCATCTGGCAAGGATTCTGGGGAAAAATGGATTAAAAAGCAAAGTAAATTTTACTACACAAATTGGAAACATCTATGTGGTTCCTTGCCCCTGTTAACCGTCTTAAAAAAAAATACACAAGAAACTTCAGGATCTGCAACATTAAACAAAGAGGGAACAATATGATTTCTGAGTTAAAACTAAGTGCTCCATTCATCTGGTATTTGGTCCAGCACAAGGCAGCAACCCAGGCCTCATCAACAAGGCAATTTGGCCATGGAGTTTCAACCCAGTCACTTTGACAGGGCACTGGGAAGATTACCAGACAAACAATGGAATTGAAGTATTGTAAGGCAGATTCAGCCAGCCTCAATATCGGTCTTTGGACACTAACATCCAATAATTACAAACTGATCTGGGGCTTTAGGTCTGTTTGCCAGAATTTCCCAGGTGTGAACAGCTGACACCTTATATATAAATCAAGCCTCTTTGGAAACAATATTAGCTTCTTGCAAGTGATAAATTAGAAAAATGCCACCACATCAATGATCTAAGTGACGATTAGAGAGTCTGCAATACAGAAAATACAACGGGACTCTGTTTTAGTCATTCAACTATCTGCCAGCAGATTTTTACTGACGGCCCTCTGTGCCTGAGGTTCCCCCTTCAGGTATATAAAGACTTTTGAGAACCTCAAGGAATTGTTCATTTAGTGGCACTGACTTGTATTTTCCCTTCTTTGCCACAGTGTACTCTCAACCTTGCCCAACAATTCTTCTGTTGATTAATTGTGTTCCTTTCTCTTCCCTAATACCTTCATGTGGGTGAGACTTGAATGTGAAAATGCAACTTTTGTTCAATCAGAGACATTCCACACGAGCCCTCCTTAAAGTCTGTAATTGGATTATCATTTATTTAGGCTATTTCACTCCCTGATGCACTGGCTTATCAATTGCTTTGTGGCCAAACCCAGTCAGATCTGGGGAGCCCAATGTGGTGCTGAGCTGGGGTAGAGAGCTATCAAAGACATAGGTTAACAAGCTGGGGTCTTAGGGGGTACATAACCCCATAGCAGATGTCATGCACTCTGCATTATCATACCCAAGTGCCAATCAGCTGAGAACAGCTGTATTCATTAGGAACTACTTACGGTTGAAAAGCTAGAGAAACCCATTATCCTTGGGAGAAACTAAAGTAGTGGCAACACAGTGACAATACCCAAATCAAGGGAGACTGTGTATGAACAGTAATTCTAGTATATAGATACTCTTCAAAACCATCTCTGATACCTATATATATATATATATATATCATAACTGCTGTATTGCAGCCTCATCCACGGGCCCCTTTCTGTACTTGGAGAGAGAGTGTGTATGTGGAAGGCAGTGGTCCCAAGTCCCATTCCTACTATGACCTTATGGAGAATTTTAATTCCCAGGTCCCCACTAACATTCTACAGTGTGGGAGGTTTGCTGGCCCCTTTACTGAACAGGTGGAGAAGCGGGGTAGTACCACTGGCTATCAGCTCTGATCCAATTTTTTCTTCCAAGAAACTGTTCTCAGCCTTCCCCATCCCCCCCAGTTCTATATACTATTATGGGTCTAAAAGTCTGAGCAGAAGAAAAATCCCTTTAAATCATCATTAGTAACCAATGTCTGTCTTCCCAGAATAGAATTTTACATATTCAGTTTAAAAGATTCTGTACCCAATTATACATATTAAGTTTAAAAGATTCTATACACAATTTCCCCCACACAACCACACAAGGGTACCCTACACTTCAACTCAATTCTGACTCTATTTACCCAGAGATAACTTCATATTCCACAGGTTAAGGATTCAGTCCCACAAGACTGCTCCCCACCTAACTTCAGATGACAATTCCAAGTCTAGATTGTCACCTGTGCTAGGACCTACCAACTATGGATTGGAGGTTCCAATCACTGCTTCCTCAGGTTCGATTAATTTGCAAGAGCATCTCACAGAACTCAGAAAAACATTTTACTTACTAGATTGCCATTTTTTTTTAATAAAAGGGTGTAACCCAGGAATAGCTAGCTGGAAGAGATGCATAATATACAGGTATGGGGGAAGGATGCAGAATTTCTGTGCTCTCCCAGCCCACCACTCTCCCCAAATCTACAAATGTTCACCAACCCAGAAGCTCCCAAATCCCATCCTTTGTGTTTTTATGGAGGCTTCATTACAGAGGCATTATTAATTAAGTCACTGGCCACTGACAATGGATTCAACTTTTAGGCACTCTCTTCTCCCTGGAGTTGGGGTTTGGGAGGAGGGGGGTTGGACTGAAAAGGTCCAACTCTGTAATCACTTGGTTGGTTGTCCTAGCAACCAGCCCCCATTCATAGGTGTAGTCCAAAAGTCATTTCATTAACATAACAAAAGACACCTTTATTACTCTTATCACTTAAGAAATTCCAAAGGTTACAGGAGCCCTGTGACAGAAAACAGACAAAGACCAAATACTAGAATATATATTTGATATTATAAATAAAAATATTATATGCCCTAGCCTGTTTGGCTCAATGGATAGAGTGTTGGCCTGTGGACTAAAGGGTCCCAGGTTCGATTCCAGCCAAGGGCACATGTCTGGGTTGTGGGCTAGAACCCGCCCCCCCCTCCCCCCCAGTAAGGGGCATGCAGGAGGCAGCCAACCAATGATTCTATCTCATCATTGATGTTTCTATCTATCTCTCTCCCTTCCTGCATACTACCTCTTCATTATATATATATATATATATATATCACAATATTATAGCTATCATGCAAACTGTTACTCAGAAACAATGAACAATCTTTGTAAAGCATAACTCCAACAATGTCATACTTCACTGCCAACTCACTGAAGCACACTCCTCCCTTACCTAAAAAAGTCAAGTATACAGGGTCCTCCAAGATTTCACCTCTACCACCTCTCCAGAGTTTGATCTTGTCATCCCCTAATCCATATTATAGCCTGTACTTATGATTTCCCAAGTACCTTCTGCCAATGTCTGACAGAAATTGTTTTGCTAAGAGGAGACTACTGTGGAAGGACATAGTTCTTTACTGAGCCTTTACCATGTACCAGAGAGTGTCTGAAGCCTTCTTTATACACTAATTCATTTATACAATTCTAGTTTCAAGAGAAAGGAGGAAGAGGAGAGAAAAAGAAAGGGTTTCTGTGCAAAGCATTTTTTCACGGTTTTATTGATGTATACTTTGTTAAAAAAAAAAAGCAACGGGCCTAAAATGGAGTCACGTGTGCTAAACCAACATCACCCAACTGAGACTTAATATCTAACCTAATTGTGGTTTCAACTTCTCCCAGGAATGTAATCTCATGGAGAAAGTCAATACTAGTCAATACTAGTAAGGTAGTCCACCTGATAAACCACTGTTTTCCCCCCAAGGAAGGTGACCTTGCCTGAAACAATCCACTCTTTGCTTGTTTGAAGTTCGGTTATCCCCAAGATCACAGCAGGAAGCAGAAAGGAGATGGCTAGTAACTTCCTTGTCCCAACCTCTTGTGCCTACAAGTCTTTCACTTACACACTCTTCAGCGCTTCTTCCTATTTGCTGCCCAATTCATGGATCATTGAATAAAGCCAATCAGATTTTTAAATTTTACTTAGCTAAGTTTTGTTTTTTAACAAATTGATATGTAATAAACTACACATATATAAAATATGCAATTTGATCAACTTTGATAAATGTATTCATCTGTGAAGCCATCATCAAAATCAAAGCACCCAGGAGGATGACACATCCAAATATATATAATGTTTAGGTTCAGAGCACCATAGAATGATGAGGAGGATAGGCATGAGGCCAGCTCCTAGGACAAGATTTCTTGTGCTTTGAGAAAAGTTCTTTCTCAAAATGATAGGTGGTCTCTGATGCACTGGTAAATGCCACAGGACAGAGGTTTGTTTGATGATCCTGGTATTAGTTCTAAAGGCGAGGCCTGTGTCCCTGAGGATGGATCTCGTGGTGGCTGAATTCTCAAAGTGGAAAATACCTAATGGGAAAAGTGTGCTCCAGGGAGCACCCCAACTGAGGGCAGATTCAAGGTCTCTCATTGAATCTTCCCTTTTAGCAGAACTTTCTCTTGTTGGAGCAACTCTGTTCAAATCTCAAATGGTCAAGACCTTTGTTTTAATGTCATAAGCTCTTTCCTTATCCTAGCTCTGTTCAGTTTTTCTAGCTCTTGAATTTTACCTGCTTAACTAGTTATTCGTGCTAAAGGAAGAGACTAAGGCAGGGGTGGGCAAACTTTTTGACTCAAGGGCCACAATGGGTTCTTAAACTGGACCGGAGGGCCGGAACAAAAGCATGGATGGAGTGTTTGTGTGAACTAATATAAATTCAAAGTAAACATCATTACATAAAAGGGTACGGTCTTTTTTTTTTTTTAGTTTTATTCATTTCAAACGGGCTGGATCCAGCCTGCGGGCCGTAGTTTGCCCACAGCTGGACTAAGGTGATGAAGGCTCCAACTATCCTAGGTGACTGCAGCAGAACTTAGCTGATACATCATAAGGGTATAAAGGTGGACTGCACCACCAAAAGGCATTGGCTAATACCAGCTGGTTTCAGAGGGCTGTTTAGAGAGAAGTTAAGTTACCACCAAGATCACAGCAGGAAGCAGAAAGGAGATGGTTTCATATGCTACTGATATAACCAGAAACAGGCAAAGTAAACAACAGAAGTAAGATCTCAACCACCAGTCTCCACGCCCATCAGAGCATGGGTGCACAGCCTTGTATAAACTATGGATCGGAACATTTCTCTCCACTGTGTTGTGATGCACCCCAGAAGGAAAAATAAGGATTTTTCTTTTAAAAATAAGTTTGTGTATGTGTGTGAATATGTGAATATTTATACATCTAGAAGTAGAGACATCAAACTGTTGACAATGAGTCTCTCTAGGATGGGGCAATGGGAGTCCTTTTTCTTCATTTACATGCTATTTGGAAAAGGTTAAAAAAGAAATGTGACTTTCATAATAATAAAAAAAAGAACCTGGAAAGTTCTGAATAAACACAGCATCTGTAGGGTGTCTCAGGTTTGGGTTGGGTGGCCTGTGTCCTCTGGACCTGAAGGTGCTTTTTTGCTAGGTGGCATGCAAAACTCTCCCAATAGATGTATCCGCAAGCCAAGCCTTCGTTTCTCATGGAAAAATAATCTAGTCCTCCAACGAACAGTGTCACTATTTAACAATGGGCTATTACCACAGGTCACTAAGCCAACTAGCGCCTACCATGCTACTGCCCTACCACTGGCGATCTTCTCAAGAATCATTAGTCACCTAAATAGAAATTCTACAGCCAGGAATGGTTCTTTATGGCTTAGGCTTACATCTTCCCTCCCCAGCCATGTTGTAAGATACTCATCCTAGAGCAGTGATGGCAAACCTATGATGCACGTGTCAGAGGTGACACGCGAACTCTTTTTTTGGTTGATTTTTCTTTGTTAAATGGCATTTAAATATATAAAACAAATATCAAAAATATAAATCTTTGTTTTACTGTGATTGCAAATATCAAAAAATTTCTAGATGTGACACAGCACCAGAGTTAAGTTAGGGTTTTTCAAAATGCCGACACGCTGAGCTCAAAAGGTTCGCCATCACTGTCCTAGAGGGTAAATTTGAAACAAAACTGTTAAACCTAAACAAAAAAGGAGGGGTTATGTTTGCTATCCTGGTAAGAATGCCTTTTGCTGTGACCTCTTCACTGCATGTGTCACCTTCCACAATTTAAAGTCCATGGTTTTATGTCCATTAAATATAGGGTGTCCCCAAAAGGTATACATACATTTTGAATAGTTATAAAGGCAGTGTTTATTAAAACATATTTCATTCTTCAAAATTGAGCTGCTAAAGTGTGTATACATTTTTTGTAAATAGTTATTACTGAATTCACTGCCTAATTGCCACCCCCCCATTATAATGAAATGTTTCAATTTGAAACAAAACTGTTAAACCTAAACAAAAAAGGAGGGGTTATGTTTGCTATCTTGGTACGAATGCCTTTTGCTGTGACCTCTTCACTGCATTTGGCAGTTTGTCACCTTCCACAATTTAAAGTCCATGGTTTTATGTCCATTAAATATAGGGTGTCCCCAAAAGGTATACATACATTTTGAATAGTTATAAAGGCAGTGTTTATTAAAACATATTTCATTTTTCAAAATTGAGCTGCTAAAGTGTGTATACATTTTTTTGAAACACCCAGTATTTTTAATTGATCACTCATGCTTGTCTAGTTATATGCCTATTATTGAGGTGTGTGCATTTTCACATAACAATTCACTATTCTCATTTGACAATTTAGTACCTTTGTGCCAATCAACCATGTAGAACACCATAACCCACTGAGGATGTACAAAGACGAGTATGTTGCCATCTAAACTCTAGGATTAAAAAGCTCATTGCTTGAAGAAAGCTTCATTTTTTCCCATAGTCCAGTGCTACCAGCATATTTACTAGAACAACCAGAATACATGAATTCAATTTCTAAAATTTTGTATCATTTTCAGGTTTTTTAATGAGTAAATTATATCCCCTAACCTTCCTGAGAAGATTCATAGTCATGACTGGAAATGGATAGAAATGATAAATGACATGGTAGAGACATACTAGTAGATCGTCACACATGCATTACAAAAAGGCGCATCTATAAAACAACCACAGTTATTCCCCCCTTTTATATTCCTCAAAAATAAATTTTTAAGAAAAGGACTTAATGTTTCCTAACCTCTTGCATAGGGAACTATGTTTGTTTTCATAAGAAAATGATCATTACCTCCACAGGCTTGGATGATGCATATCATGCCCCATAAAAAGTTCAATGGTTATGGACTTACCTGGATACATTTGGAGAATTTTTTTCCTTCTTCTCTCTATTGCATTTCACTACCCTGACTCATATTTTACTATCCCCTTGGCTCAGGGATAGATAGACGCAATAAAATGAAATTCAAGTTGGTTTCACAGACAGTAAACATGCATTATAAATATGAAACATACCATCAGATACATATTATGCTCATTGAGCATACATTTTAGAACTTCCTTCGAGATGCTTTATGACTAAAACCATAATCTGGAACCATTCACTGTCCTTAGCTTTAGAATTCTGCATGGTTTCATGAGATGTTCACTTTAAAAAATGCAGTCCAAACTTATAGCTTTTGAGTCAAACAATATAGGTGAAAGACATTTTTAGTTGAAAAACCAGAAAAATACCACTGATCCTTTTTCACAATGAAACAGAGAACAGAAGTAACAATAAAATATCAGATTCAACTAATAGATTAAGAAATCTGTAGACAGTCCTATTTCACTCTTTGTTTGCCCCACTTGGGGAACTAAGTCCCTGAATGTTTAAGAGACTTCTCCAAAATAACATGGGATCAGGCTGAACCCCCAACATCCTAGCTTCTAATCAAACTATAACTATGCTTCCTCCTACAGAATGTTCAAGCTAGGACTCTGGGTCTCAGTTCTGGCTTCAGTTATATCAACATGTCAGACTGCCTTCACTGAGTGAAGGACACCACATCTTAAGATCAGTATATTCAAATTGCCCAATTTGCATATACACAAAATTATAGGCAGATGGGGGTGGGTATAGAAGTCAGATGTGTACGAATCACATACACCCAAAACCATCACCTTAGTGTAGCCGTATTTGCATGCATGTCAAACCTGCAGCTAGTCGTAAATTAATAGCATTAAGAATCAACACATTAGGGCTGCTTAATTTTCAGAAGCATAAAAACATAATTATACGTGGGGATCATGTGCAGTGACTATATTTAAGACCAACATATTAGGGCCCACTAATTTTAAAAACTTTGAACTTTCACAGTTTGAAGATACTTGTTCTACTGTGTGTATGTGTACAAATTTGAGTCTCTGGTATCACTCTGAAGCACTTGATGTGATTAATATACCTAACAACACAAACAACACATTTCTCAGAATGTATCCCCACAGTTAAGTGGTACATCATGGTATATATATATCCATCCCCACAAACATGCAATTGAGCAACTCTAATAGTTTGTATAGCTCACGTTCTAGATCCCATCCACAGTGACAACCTAAAGAGCCACTGAGGAGAGAGCGAGTGAGCTAGGAATGACCATCCTGATCCTGGAGGATGAGGAACTGTGGCCCCCTTCTCCTGTCCCTCAGAAATATGTGTGTAAATAGAGAGAATGGAAAATTAACTATAGGAAGGATTACTTTGAGTAGAGTAGATCATTTCATACTGGACAATCTCTTGCTACATTGAGTAATTCTATAATAAAGTAACTGGAAAATGCTACCACTGGTTGGTTCCAAGTGGCATAAGTATAGCAAAGTTTCCTGTAGGTTGTAGACTTTTGTAGCTTAGACGCTGCTTTTGGCTTTCTCTACTCTTAGGAATACCATTCTGCATATATAAAACCTCTTGCTCTCTACAATTAATTTGGTTTCCATCTTTACAAAAATGAACACATGTGAAATGCATGGTGTGGGGTGCATTTTCACTTACCTTTTCCGCTGACTGAGCGGTGCCAAAAAAAATTGGAATGAAGGCAAGCCATACTATACATGTCGTGTACATAGTGAATCCAATGGGCTTGGCTTCGTTAAAGTTCTCTGGGACACCCCGAGTTTTGATGGCATACACAGTACACGTGACCATGAGAAGAATGCTATATCCCAACGAGCAAATGATTTGCAGATCTGTGATGTCACATTTGAGAACTCCCCTGGCCAGCTCGGGGTTCATTGTCTTATGTTCATCATAGTCTACGATGATGTTGGGTGGGTCAACGCCAAACCAAATGAAGACACCTAGAAGCTGAACTGATATTAAACTTGAAGTGATGGCCAGCTGCGATGTCGGGCTGATGAGTCTGGGAGCTGTCACCGACTTCTTGCCCTGCTCAAATATGCGATAAATCCGATTGGTCTTTGTCAAGAGGGCTGCATAACTGATGCACATCCCCAAGCCCAAGAACACTCTTCGGAAGGAACACACCGCCACGTCGGGCTTGGCTATCATCAGGAAAGTGATGATGTAGCAGAGAAAGATGCCGGTCAGCAGAACATAGCTGAGTTCCCGCCCAGATGCCCGGACGATGGGCGTGTCATTGTAGCGGATGAAAGTGGCCATGACAAAGATGGTGGCGATGATGCCCAGCATCGCTAAGAAGACGGGGATGACGGCCCAGGGGGAATGCCACTCCAGCTTGATGATGGGGATATCCTGGCAGCCAGTCCGGTTCTCATTGGGCCGCTGGTCATAAGGGCAATGCTGGCACGTATTCTCATCGAACTGGTACTGGTAGCCGTCACACGGCTCGCAGGTCCAGCAGCAGGGGGTTCCCTTCTGGGTCTTCTTTCTTTGGCCGGGTTTGCAGGGCAGAGTACACACGGAGTGAGGGATCTCCCGGACCCCTTTACCCCATTGCATGTCCTCGATCTGCAATGTAAGGGATACGAAGGCAACAGCGCATTATTCGAGAGAAAAGGGAACGACTAGCAACAAACATAAGAGAAGTATTTGACCGCCTGATGAGGTCATGTGATTTACTCCTCTAGTAGGATCTACAACCAAGATTTGACCCCCTACCAATCCATTGCAACATCCTGACCATTCACATAGTCGTAGAGTATGTTCCAAGCATACTTGATTCTAAGAAATTCCTGTGACAATTTTAAAGAATACTAGTATAAATTCTTTGTCTCCATTCCTGACCTCCCAAATAAGAATATCCTGAAAAAAGGTCTTTGGATCTTTACTTTTAACAAGTGCCCTGGGGAGTCCTACGATTAGATAAATTGAGAAATACCCACATGCTCTCTACTGCCTTCTCCGGGATAAATGCAAATGTCCCAAACCACAGTGAGAAACACACACACACACACACACACACACACACACACACACACTGAATATATAAAGCTAAATTCATCTCCACTATTAGGTGCTTTAAAAATGTTTTAAAGTTATTTTAAATTCTGTAGCATCACTGCCATTGTCATTGAGAAATTGTGAAGCAGAGTAAGCCTTTCATTTCATTTATCACCCAGGAGTGAAAAGGTTCGCTTTGAGGGCTTTCATTCTAGTGGAGGATATCCTAAGAGGTCAGGAAGCATTTGATCAGAAAATAATACGGTCTGGAAACCTTTCAAGATTGGCTATGTACCTATTTGGAGATGAAAATTAAACTAAAGCACTCTAACTTAGAAGAGGATAGACAAGTGTTTGCTTAATTAGAATATTGATTTTCTGGAAGGGAATCCATAATCAACTGTGTTCTGAGAAATAATGGCATTAGAAATACAACACTTTACTATTGGGCTGGAATTCCTGGTGGTGGATACGGCTCAGCTTTGCCAGAATGGCAGCTACTGTTCTGCTTTTCTGAGGCCACTTTCTCAGAGCTCTTTTCTGTGAGTTTTCTGTGAGTTACACGGAAGCTCCGGGGGCAGCACACAGGACACAAGTGTGGCCAGTGAGTAGACCACAGTGGATCCCAAGCCTGAGTGTGCAACAGAACCACGTGGAGGACTTGTTGCAACCCAGTATGCTGGCCCTACTTTCTAATTCTCAGATGCACTGGGTATGGGGTGGGACCTGAGAATATGTATTTATAACAATATCTACCAATATCTCAGGTGCTGTTGCTGGGCATTCTCTAGGGACCACACTTCACCCACCACTGATACATTCTCCTCCCAGAGCCTGGGTCAGGGATGGGATTGCCTTGGAATGGCACAGGATTTAATTTCATGTTTTTTACTGAGATTGTACAGATTAAAAACTTTTGGTTTTGTTGGACTTACAGTTTCCAGCATGTAGGGATGCTGGCTGGTGCTAATGGCTACAAGAAGGAAGACGTTTGTCAGGAAAAGAGGGAAACACAAAAGAAAGCAATGAAGAAAGTTGAAGACAAAGATTATTCTTGAGCCTGTTTGAGCCACTGGATATAGCTATGCCTGAAGCAGGAATTCCCAAGGTTGTGCCATTATGTAAGCTAATAAATTCTGCTATGCTGAAACACTTTACATAGCATTTCTATCACTTGCAACCAAGAGTCCTAAAAGTTATATGTACTAAATAATTTCAGCATCTACAAGTTGCAAAAGATACACCTACCAAATTAATGAGAGAAGAGATTTAATTCCAATGAATAAATTTGGCTGATATTCCCCATACTTACTTAATTGAATTTTTAATACAAAAATAGGTTAGAAAGATACTAGAAAGTCTGGGGCTTTTTTAAAAGATAAAAATAATTTTAAGAGATAAGAGGGAAAGAAAATTAATTCATAGCTCATCGGAATTTCACTACTGTGTTAAACAGAATGTAATTTATAGCGGGGTGTGATATTTCTATCAAACTTGAATGAGAACTACCTTGAAAATCTGAATCAATGTAGTTGACTCTGAAAAAATATGGCTCAGGGTTTAAACTTCATAAAACATCATATCCTTGCAATGGTTGAATTTAGACTTTAACCAGAGACCCAAGAATATTCAGATGAGTCATATGCACTCATTTGCCTGAATACAAAACCCAATAATTCTAAGTATAAATAAAATAAACTTAACTAAACATGAAACATCAATAATTTTTTTCTCTCAACATCATCATTTTGATGGAAGTAAGTCCCTGGCAGCCATCCCCAATTCATAAAATTAAGGAAATCATTTGTAATAAGAGCGAAAAAGATGCGCATTCACTTCACAAATGTCAAATTTTAAGAACCCGGAATCTAAAAGAGTTACTATTAATACAAAGGTTTTCAAATGTCAAATTAAAAGGTCCTAGGCCTGGTTAATAAGATAAATTTAAAAACTACAAGTGAATTTTATTAGCTAAACTTGAGGTTGCCTATTCCAACATAAGTGACCCAGAAGGGAACCCCCTGCTGCTGGACCTGCGAGCCTTGTGACGGCTACCAGTACCAGTTCGATGAGAATACGTGCCAGCATTGCCCTTATGACCAGCGGCCCATATGCCATGATTAAACTTGATCTTTGGGAACAGATGTAGGGCTCTTACAAATACAGGCACAAATAATCATTCTGTCATATTCTACAGTCAATTTTAAATGTTGCCAGCTCACTACTTCTAGTTCCCCTTGATTAAAATAAAATGCCTACAATGCTGAACAGCTTTTTCTCTCAATTTACCCAAATAAATAAAGAACTGTAACTATAAAAACTGCATTGACTGATTACTTAATTTGTTTTCGATTTTCATTTAAAGTAGATCTCAACTCAATTTAATTGCATATATTAAACCAACAAAGTTGCCTCCTGCTCCAAATAAACAACAGTCTAATTCACTTGCTTTGCCGATTGAAAGAAATATTGATAATATAGGGTGGGGCAAAAGTAGTTTATGGTTGTATGTGAAGCACAGTTTATTCTTGTAGCAATTATTAATTATAGTACTATTCTCCATACAAACAATGGTAAACCTACAAAGGTACCAAGTAACCTGTAAAAGCTCTGGTAAGTGAGGATTTTGTTAAAGCAGCACATATGACTTGTGCATATCTATACCCACATACACAAATTCAGTGCTTTGTTTCATATGAAGAAACAGGCACCTGCAAAAGACTCTAGGCAACTATTTAAGGGAGAATAATAATTTAGCGCTATGAAAAAAACAACCATAATCTCTGAGAGCTAGTAGGGATGCAAATTTCAAGTTCCTTTCTGAACTCTGCAACAAAATTGTCTCAGTTAGCTGGGAAGCCTAACTTATATGAGTAGGTGGACTAATGTTTTAGGAAAAAGAAAATTATAAAGTTCTGGTCAATGAAAGCAACAATAAGCCTGTTGTGAAATCCCAGGAAAGTGTTCTTCATTCTTATAAAAGAGACAGAGAAGGGATATGCTGTCTTCAGCCTTTGAACTTTGATGTGTACAAAAATGATGTGAGGAACTGCAGCAGCCATTCTGTATCCATGAAGAGGCAAGTCTAAGGAATAAAGCCAATATGCTGAGAATAGAAAAAAAAAGATAAAGATAATTTGTGTCTTTGATAGCATAATTATGTCACCTACTTAACCAACACTATTGACTGGTACCACTGAAGTTCTAATACGAAATAATAGCTTTCCTTAATGTTTAATCAATTATTTTTTAAATATATGTTTTCATTAATTTTTAGAGAGACTGGAAGGGAGAAAGATAGAGAGAGAAAAACTGATGAGAGAGAAACATCACTGGTCGGTTGCCTCCTGCATGCCCCCTACTGGGGATGGACATATTCCCTGACCAAGAATCAAACTGGTGACCTCTTGGCTCACGCCCAACCACTGCACGCAACGGCCGGACTAACTAATCGATTCTTCGTGGCAGTCTACTACTTGCAGCCAAACATCTAATACATTCTTTCTTGCTTCTGCATCTGGTGCAGACCTTCTGAATCTGTTAGACAATTGGTCAGTAATGCATGCTCTTAGATGAATAACAGGTAGCTCTGGAAGGGAAGGGGACCGTTGAATCACACATGGTCAGAAACACTTCTCTCTGTCCCCTGAAAATGCTCAGATAGCAGGGTTGTAAAGGCCTGGACTCAGAAAATCAGCTGTGACTCCATTGCTTCTTTCTCAGACAAAAAACAAGGAAAAGCCACCTGTCAGCTATACGTCTGTGCCACATGCGTTTGGCAGAGGAAAACTGGGTTCTGGCCCTAGACGAGAGTGTGTTACTCCACAGGGAACGTGCAGGCCTCATAATCACTGGAATTAAAAAATAAAACCAAATTAGTTGCTGTCTGACTGCCAAATGCAGGAATCAAACAGTGACAAATTTTATAGTGTTTGGAGCACCCATTTTCCATCTAAAAGAGATCTGTTCCTTTCCCCCACACAGTCACTTTCTATCTGAAAGAAAATGTTGTCACTCCAGGTATATTTTCTTTGGTGAAATTGAATTTGCCTATTTCTAAATCCTACTGTGTAGACCCAACTGGCTGCGGCTTCTATTGGATACTTCTCTGTAATATTAGTTTTCCTTATTAAAACCTTAATAGAATGAGATAATTTTAAAAGAGCTTTCTTACTAAAATGCCATTTTTCAATAAAACATATCTGTTGTATCTAATTTATAGAAAAAGATTTCTAGGAAAATGCAGAGAAATGTTCACTTTTTAATACTAGAAAAGAGCCAGGTTTGGGTTCTGGTGGAGGGAGGCTAAGGTGATGTGGCAAAAGCTTCATAGGGAATTCTGTAGCACCTCACTGCCTTTTTTATTTTTAAAGACTCAGCCCCTATTTTTATACCTTAGGCAACATACCTGTACTGTGAAACAACATTTCAGGACTGATGTATTACAATAAAAACACTCATTAATTCACATTCTACTTACTCAACATTTGTAATAGAAATCGGGTTTTTTTTGTTTGTTTGTTTGTTGTTTTTACATGTTCTAAGGAGGAAGCACCACGCACAGTCTGATTCGGATTGGCTTTTTGCTGTGGTGGCCCACAGTCGTTCACGGAGAGCCCCTGGAGGTCCAAGATGGGAATGCTTGGTGTGGTTGCTGAGACTTTATTCTGAGTCAAGCCAGTGGTTCCCGAACTTGCCTGAACATTTGGATCACTTGGAGATCTTCCAAAAATTCCCAAGAGGCATCCGCCTGTTTTAAAGCTCCTTCGGTGACATGGAGACAAGTTTGGAGCCCGTGACCTAAGCTCTCTGACACACTGGAACTTAGAAGAAAACCTTGGTGTTGTTTAGCGAACCCAGGGACTACAGGTTTACTTCTCCTGGCTTCTGTTCCTGATTTGTGATGCACTATCTATCTCATTAAAAGTCTAAAGGGCTCACTCACACTAATTTTTTATATGTTTTTTTGATTTTGAGAGAGAGGAGAGAAAGAGAGGGATAGAGAGGTAGAATCAGTCATGAGAGAGATCAATTGGCCACCTCCAACTGGGGGTCCAGCCTGCAATCCATGCATGTGCCCTGACTTGGATCAAACAGTGACCTCCTGGTTCATAGGTCAATGCCCAACCACTGAGCCACTCCAGCTGGGCTAAATGGGTCACATTAAATACTCAGTTATACTATATTGTGAGTTAACAGGAAAGTCTGAAGCTGTAGTGGAATTATAAATTTAGACCATCAGGAAGGTCTCCTAAGTTTCATAAGATCATTGGCCAAACAACTTCAAATGCCTAGAGTCCCAGCACATAAAGAAGTGGGTGAGAGCCCGGCGGGCTTAGCTCAGCGTCCTGTGAACCAGGAGGTCAAGGTTTGATTCCCAGTCAGGGCACATGCCCGGGTTGCAGGCTTGATCCCCAGTGCGGGGCATGCAGGAGGCAGCCGATCAATGATTCCCTCTCATCAATGATGTTTCTATCTCTCTCTCCCTCTCCCTTTCTCTCTGAAATAAATAAACATATATATTTTTAAAAAAGAAGTGGGTGAGAGTTGTGGACGAAAAGGGGCCACACGTATGCTGACTAGCTCAGGGAAGCCTTCATGGTGGCCTTGCAAACTCAAGAGACCTAAAGTAACCACAACAAACGGCCTGAAATTAAAACTTTTTAAATTAAAAAGCAGTTTATGGTTGGTAGTCATATCCTAGGCTGGTATCTTCCCTGACAAAAGTAAATCTTTACCTTAACTGAGCCTACTGTCTCTTGCATCTACAAATAGCATATTGTTGGAATGTCAAAGTAATTTTACTTTTTCTGGATCCCTCAAAGCACAAGCACCACTCTGGAGACCACGAATCCTTTCATTTTTATTGAGTTAATCGCTGACTGTTAACTATGCTGCACCCACTTAAGTAAAAGAAGTGTGTGTCTATCATTTTACTTTTTATCCAATCCCAGAGGTTTCCCAGCCTTGCTTTCCCTCACCTCCCTAATCTATCACCAGTGGATTTTGTGTAACCCACTTAGGTCTCCTCTTTTGATTGCAATGTGTAAAACCAGGTGCAAACCTGCCATTCTCCAGAGCATCATCTCAATCCATTGAGATTCCGCTTCCTGGCAATTGTTGACAGTTTGGCTCAAATAAACTCACAAAAGTTCTTTACAGGTTTGCACATTCCTTACGTTAACAGAGTAAAAAAATGTTTCTTTTCCCAAAACGACCAAGTCTAAAGGAACACAGTGTCATCATACATACATACATATAATATGCGTTAAATTACATTAGGAACAGATTTCATAATAGTTCTGCCTAAATGATCTGCTTTTACTATTTCTATGTCTGCATTTCCCTTAAGTACAAGGGGCAAGATGATAGGTACTTGTTTTAAACGTATATAATTAAAAAATCCCAGACTAATTGGTTTCTCTTTCCTGACAAAACCTTTCTACACCTCTGACTAAAAATGGTTGACTTCACTTGGTTCCAGAACTATAATTTTCCTTTCTTTCTTTTTTTTCAGAACTGAGTTATTTGGAACCTTCCAGCTTTTTACAATATTGATACCTTTTTAAAAATACCTTACATTCAGATAGCCAAACAATGCACATCTGCTGACACTGGTTAGCTGACTCTTTCTGGAAAATCCTGCCACTGGAGCAACCATCCCCTTACAATTTGTATGCTAACCACAAATAATCGCTTATTCTTCTTCCTCTGGGAACAGTTCCCTAAAATATGTTTACCAACCAAAGACTAGATGTTTAATCTTGTTCAAATTGTTAAGCACATGTAAAATTCATTTTTAAGCCATAGATTTAAGAATAATTTGTAATGTAAACATATTCATGTGAGTACCTAAAAAATACCACAATTTATACTCGTGCAAAACTGAACTCGTGATCTGCACCAGGAACTGGCAAACTATTGCTCATGGGCCAAATTCTGCCCATTCCCTGTTTTTGTAAATAACCTTTTATTGGAACATCACCACAAAGTTCTTACATTTTGTCCAGGGCCAATTTTATGCTGCCATGACAGAGTGGAATAGTTGTGAATACATGCCTGCAAAGCCTAAATAAACTATGTACTATGAGGCCCTTACACAGAATACTGGCCGACTTATATGCAAAGAAAACTGAAGGACAAATACCTAGCTCAAGGCAGCCTTATGTATCCTTGAATTAGGGATTTTTTCATTTTTGACATCTTCCTTGCCCTTGCCCTGTCTCCCCCAACCACATTACCAACAACTTGTGTAGATTTTCTCTCTTGCAAGTCACTCACCCTTGCTCCTGTAACAAGTTAATAGATTGATTCCAATCAGCCCTAAATAATTAATCACCAGCTGTTTTCCACTGGACTACAATAGAACAAGGAAGTCTCAGGTCATAGCCAATGGGAAAGGGAATAACCCCCCTACTACCTGAAAGGGACCCATAAGACTACCCGTCTCAACCAGTCTACAGAGGCTGCGCAGAAAGAAAATTCTAGCCCTAGAGACAACCTTTTGATGACACAGGCCAAAATCTTCTGGGAACTATATGTTAACTGTTCCTGAATTTTACATGTGATCCATGAAGTTGTATGAAGTGCCTGTGCCTATCCATTATACCAGATGATGTAATTCCAATGAATATGCATGACTTCCCTACCTTTAACCTTCTAAATCTCACCCCAAAACCCAGCAGGCAGATTTGTTTTGTCCAGTCTCCTTTCTGATTGACTTCAAAATAAAGCTTTTTTCTTTTCTCAAAAGCCAATGCCATAGCATTGACTCCTCTGTGCACTGGGCAACGGGCTCTTGTGGTAACACTACCACAATTCTTCTGAAAAAACTTTCTATGGAATTTTCTCAGCTCCCTTTCCTTCTGAGCCCTTCCCAATTCAATTTGTTGCCCCATAGCCAGAAGGATTCTTTAGCAATCAGGGTTGATCAACTCACCTTTTGGCTTAGTCTCTCCCATGACTTTCTTTGCTCTTAAACCATTTACATGACCCTGCATAGTCTGGCAGGCACACTCATCAAATGACTTAACGCTCCTGGCCTTTACTGGAGTTTCATGAAGTGTCCTGCCTCATAATGGGTTTTGTGCTGGGATATTCTGCTCAACTCTTGTTCACCGAGTCTTGCTCAGGAAGTCTTTACCCCACTAGATTGGGTCCTCCTTTTATAAACTCTCAAAGAACCCTCTTCAAAAGAGTAACACAATTAGTAATTATGTAAATATGTGACTTCATTAAAGTCTATCTCCCAACTCATATGTAATCAGACATGATGAAAAGATTCATAATTACTTATGTGAGTCTCATCTGTTTTCTGGTCATTTACTACACATCTATAGAGTGAAATGCCCTTGGCATCTTCATGAGGAAAGAAAGGGAACTGAATACGGAGCACTCATTTGCTAGGTAGAGGGAAAATGAACATAATTAACACGCCAGGGAGAGGGAGAAAAACAAGTTATGTGCAATATGCAGCCAAGGACAGAACTTGATTTCAATGGGTCTCTGATTGTTACTTTCTCCATTAGTGAGCTTAGCCTCAGCTCAAAACAGAAAGACAACGAATCAGGGAGACAGACACTAGTTCAGTAACTTCATCATTGTCAGAGAGGAAGCATAAGGCAACTGGAGCATCAGTTTTCCAAATTCATTAGTGGTCATTTACTACACATCTATAGAGTGAATGTTTACAGCTGAAATGCCCTTGGCATCTTCATGAGGAAAGAAAGGGAATTGAGTACGGAGCACTCATTTGCTAGGTAGAGGGAAAATGAACATAATTAACACGCCAGGGAGAGGGAGAAAAACAAGTTACGTGCAATATGCAGCCAGGGACAGAACTTGATTTCAATGGGTCTCTGATTGTTACTTTCTCCATTAGTGAGCTTAGCCTCAGTTCAAAACAGAAAGACAATGAACCAGGAAGACAGACACTGGTTCAGTGACTTCATCATTGTCAGCGAGGAAGCCCGAAGTCAACTGGAGCATCAGTTTTCCAAGTTCATTAGTAATGAAGACTAAGTTAAATAACATTGCAGCTGCTTAAATAATTAATTTCTATTAGAATATCTTCTGGCTCTAAAGATTAACTTAATCCATGGAAAAAAACACACCTTTAAGATGACCATTCCTACTCCTCCCCACTCACTTGAGCTCTGATTTGTCCAATTGAATATCACCAGCAATTAATGCCATAAAAGCATTTCAGACTCTATGCATCTAAAAGCAACATGTCACCTTCCTTCCCTTTTTTTAGATCATGCCACCCCATCCTAGCATACCACAGAAGTTAATACCATGAGCATTGGACTCAGATGGACATGGCTCAAATCCTAGCAGAGTGACAGTGACCAAGTCATTTAAGCTGTCTGAGC
>NW_006286675.1:968276-969895 GCF_000327345.1 Myotis davidii | reverse complement strand
TTTATTTTCTGATTTTTTTCTTTCCTTTCTATTTTGCTACACTTCTGAATCTCTTCCCTTTTATTGAGCTAAAGAAGAGAAACTGTTTTTTTATATACAGATTATTTAGGATAGTTACCCCACATTTCATTGTGAGAAATATTAGCCCTGCAATGTAATCTTTTGAACATAGAAAACATCCTATTCAATATTGCCATATCAGGGGGGGCCCACAGTGCACACTACTTTATTAAAGATGCTGAGAAGTTTTGCTATTAAGGAGAGATTACACTTTGATAAGCCATGGCTTCTAATTCATTTGTACAGAGCAATATTTCTCTCCTGTGATATCTATTAACCAGTCATCCTGCAGCATGTGTACCCCTCCAATAACACTGGAAAACAGTGACACTGGGTAACTAATATTTGGTTGGAATTATAGCATCCTTTTCCAGATCTTTTCCCTAACCTGTGTGGAGTCATGGAATGTCAAAGAACACAACTGGGTTGTCAACTCTCAAAATACTAACTGGGTCATCTTTGGCTTCTGTGAGGCTTAATTTCCACACTAATAAAATGATTAAATATAGCACATGCCCGGATTGTGGGCTCAATCCCCAGTATGGGGGTGGCAGAAGGCAGCCAACTAATGATTCTCTCTCATCATTGATGTTCTCTCTCTCTCTCCCCCTGCCTTCCTCTATGAGAGAAATAAAAATATATTTAAAAAATAAAGACAGTAATAGTTAATCAAAAAAACTATTTTTATTTCTTTTCTCTATTTTTTGTTTGTTTTAAGAAGAATACACTATTCTTTCATGTGGTTGTCAGACTTCTCTTGCTCACTGCCTCCATGCCTTTGCTCACACAGCCCCTCCTGACTGGCAGGGCCTCTCCCGCACACAGATTAGCAAGACTGATCCAGGATGTCCTCCTGGTGAACACGGAGAAGCCAAACTAAAATGCTCCCTCCCATGCTACAGGGGAAAGGGTTGCCGCTCCCTACAGAGTGAGCATAAGTCAGTAAGTATTGATTACAAAGCACCTACTGTCCAGTGATTAATTGGAAATTCATCTCTTTAACAAACCCCTCCAAATTCATCCAAGGAAACAACTCAAATAGTTGGAACTTTAGGCTCAGTTGCCAGCTTAGGATGCAGCAGTGACATACTTGGGTGAGAGGCCTTTGGTATCCTTCATACTACATCTGAGTGGCCACACTGCCACTGAATTCTGTCCCTGGCCCTAATGAGTGTTACTGATGGCTGTTGAGATGTATGTGCATTGTTCTCTATGTCCATTTACATATAAATAAAATCAGATAGACTAAGAAATAAAGTCTATCTCAACCTTGTAAATGCAGGAAGCTAAGAAAGAAGTGGCCTCCAGACCTGAAACATTCTATTTTTGTCTCCTTTAAACACATATGTTGAAGCCTAATCCCCACTGTGATGGTGTTAGGAGGTAATTATGTCGTGAAGGTGGAGTCCTCATGAATGGGATTAATGTCCTTATAAGATCCCAGAGAGCTCCCTCACCCAGTTCAGTCATGAGGAGACACAGCAAGAAGTCCTCTGTCTATGAACCAGGACACAGGCTCTCACCAGACATGATCTGCTGGAGCCTTGACTTGGAATTTC
>NW_006286675.1:938574-966710 GCF_000327345.1 Myotis davidii | reverse complement strand
CCTAATTTATTATCCTGGGACAATTTAATATCCTTGACCTGAAGGCAAGAAAGGATCTGGGAGTGGTACTGGTACTTCCAGACCTCTCCCCACTTTCCGTGTCTCACAACTATTTAGAATTAAAGAGTAAAGCCTGTTGCTGGGTATTATAGACTCCTAAGTGTCCTCCCCAAATTTATATGTTGAAGCCGTAGTCCCTCCCCAGTGTGACTGGATTTGGAGATGTGGCCTGAATGGAGAGGATTCAGATTAAATGAGGTCATAAGGGTGGGGCCCTAATCCAATAGGCTCGGTGTTATAAGAAGTAAAGAGACACCGGGAGTGCCTGCACACACAGAGAAAAGGCCATATGAGGTCACAGCAAGCAGGTGGCCATCTGCAGGCTAGAAAGAGCTCTCACCAGACTAGCCCTGCTGGCACCTTCACCTAGACTTCCAGCCTCCGGGACCGTGAGAGAATAAATCGCTGTGGGAGAAGCCACCAGTGTGTGTTTTTTCCTTATGGCAGCCCTGGCTGACTCATGCCCTGGGTAAGATCATTGGTTTGTGCAAATCACCTAGTCCAGTGATTTTCAACCTTCTTCATCTCATGGCACACATAAACAAGCCACTAGAATTCTGTGGCACACCAAAAAATATATGTTTTTACCCATCTAACAAAAAAATGGTATAATTTTGATTCATTCATATTTGATGGCTATTGTTGTGTTGGCTGTTTTTATTTGACAATCTCCAGGGAAACAGTCAGGTATCGCATGTTTTAGAAATTTTCATGGCAGCACATGGGTTTACACTCACCTTTGCAGAGGAGTGGAGAAGTGACCCTGTAGAGTGACTAATGTCTTAGAGCAGCGGTCCTCTGCCCAGGACATGTTGGGAGCCTTGAAACATACCTTTATCCAGGCCCCACCCAGAGGGGTTCTGATTCAATTGGTCAGGGCTAGGGCCTTGACATCATCGGTATGTTTTCAAAGCTCCCCATCTGATTCCTGTAGGAAGCCAGAGGGTTGAAACAGTGGGCTAAATTATGTTTTTAAAAATATTTCTGGAGACCCTGGAGGAAGGGATGGAGTATAAGGTGTTGCTATATGAACAAACCTGGCTTTCACCTTCCGCAGACCTGACAGGTGACAAGTAAGAATCCAAGCTTCCCTTCCCTCCACGTGTCCAAGCTCCCACAGAGCATCGACTTCATGGTGGGTGAAAAGCCAGGTAGTTCTGTAAGGGCCACACGTCCAGGGGCCCTGAGCAGCAGGCCTCTCAGTCATTGCCCATTTAAATGCCAACAGGAACTGTTAATACATACGCATTATGGAAAAGCACTCTCCACTCTTTTACGCCAACCTGCACATTGCTACAATAAGCCATTCGTTCGGAGCTCAATTATTTTGTGATGTTTGATTAAACAAAATCAGCACTAAAATAATTCTATTAGGGTTAATTGACATCATTTCACAGGAACATTAACCACTTTGCTGGTCACGCTTTCAGTCACAAGCCTCCCAGATTTCAGTGGCCACGTCTGAACACAGTTCTTGAAGATGGCTCCGACGGCAGAGTGCAACCGCACAGGTGGTTTTTATAAAGCAGTTTCCATGTTCAGCCTTAGAGGAAGCACTGCAATATTCATAGGACTTGGCAGCTCGGGTTTACCAACAAAGCCTTGTAATTAGTTTCTTAATCCAGAGCTTGAAAATGATAATAGTTTAATGCCCAGACTATGTCAATAACATTTAGGCAATCCTCGGAGCCCCAATTCTCTCATTAAATACATGAAGTGAAGATGAAATTAGCATGGTCCTGAATCAGGAAAATAAGCTTTTTTTGAACATAATAATAAGCTTATCATTATTATGATTTATCATTATTATTAGTAGTAATAGTTTTTCTCATCTCTCCCACCAGAATAACTGTTCTAGAATTGTGGAATTCTCTTGCAGCCAGAAGCACCACACAGATGCTGGATGCTTCTTTTTGTTTTCTTTTATTTTGTTATCCCAAGTCAGTATTTTTATTTGTAAAACCTTTTCAGACATAAAACAGCCAGAAAAAGTTTTATTTTGTAAAAGGTGAAAGATTTATGCAATCAAAGAGAAACCAGAGTATTTACAATCTATCAAAAAGGACTTTTACTTTTCAGTTATACAATTACTATTGAACAGTCACTCTATGCCCGACAGTAAATACACACTCTCTAACCCTCATGAAAAAACGTGCGAGGGAAGAATCATTCCATGTACTCCGTGAGCGAGGAAACACTCAGATCGTGCCTGAGTCCACAGTCTGAGTCCATCATCTTTCTAAATACAGCTTGGTGGTTTTCAGGCCACAAAAACAATGGACTTTTTCAAATGTCTTTAGTTACACATCTTCTAAAAATTCCAGGGGCACATAATCATATACTGTGTGAAGTTAGTCTCCTTTTCATTCTTGCAACCAAATTCCATGAGGCAAACACAATGACCAGCTTCTTGTGCATGTTGCAGTGGATGTGTGAAAATACGTTCACTAACTGCACTGCTTACACTCATTTTCATTCATTCATTCATTCATTCGTGTGTGTGTGTGTGTGTGTGTGTGTTTCCAGGAATGACAAGGAAGAGCTCAATGCATCAATCATTAAATATTCAACCTGCTTACTTCTAAGAATTATTCCCCTCCTCACCCAACTCTTTGGCCCTCTGAGGTTATGCTCAGATGGGAAAAAAAAAATGCCTCATTTGGAAATCCCCGCCTTGAGGACACAAAAAGGAACTCTGCATGTCCGTGTCCCTGTTCAGAATTATTATTAATAACACTAATTATAAATTATTTAAAGGTTGTTAATGAGCTTATGTTTTTACTGTTACCAACAATGTCTTTACTGTTACCAACAACGTTTAATTACTCTTTTCATGGGCAAACTTAGTTTTCTAAAGATAGCAAAGAGTTGCAGTAGCTCTAACGTGTCTCTTCACACCCTCCTTCCTCCCCCTTTCTCCTCATTATCTGTTCATGAATCTCCCCATCCCAGAGAGGCGAGGCCATGCCTGCCCCTCTGTCCATCCTTGGCCCGGGCTGAAATGAATCTCTTTTCTGACCCAGCTCAGAGTCTCCCATGTCCAGAGGCACAGAGAAATCTCAGGCCTCTCCCCCTAGTGACCCAGCACATCTTGTTCAAGTCTCCTCTGTGGCATTACAACCATCACCTTCCTAAAATTTACATTTACATCTTTCATTTACCCTGAGGGCTAGAATCCCATGTTGTTCCATTTAAAACCAACAGACACTAGGTACAGAGGAAATATTTTGTGGCGGAAAGCTTATAGTAGGTACTGGTTTCATACAAATCTGAAACCAAGCACATACTTTCCTAATCATTACTTGTGAGTTTGAGGCCAGTCATCAAATCCTTCAGGACCTTTTTCTGATTCTATCAATGAAGACAGTATCTGCTTTAGAAGGTTTCTAGAAAAACAAACCAAAATAAAGTAAAAGCACCCAAAACATAGGAGGTGAAGACTTGGTCATTGATTTTCTTTTTCATCCTCCCTCAATATATGTTTTTTTGAATAGACACATATTGCCATTCCAGTTATAAATTTAAATTAATATTAATTACAAAATATAACCTAAAACTTAAATACTCGTTTATAATCTCCCCAGATCTGATACAATTTCTGTGAGTGGCACGATGATCCAAGAGATTTAGGGACTCAGAGTTCTTGGAGTCTCCCTCCACCCTTTCTTTCCTCTCCCTCCTTATCTGATCCATATCTGATGCTCCAAATCTGGTCCACCAAGTCCTGGTGACTAAAACCTCAAAAAGTGCCTATCACAGCCACCTACACCCTCATTCTCTACCTCGTCCCCCAGGCACAGAGCTCTCTTTATTTCTCATGCAGCCCTGGACTCTGAGAAGGGCCTCCACTTGGATCCACCCACTTCCCCTCAACTCCACCCTCCACATACAGTGATCTTTCCAAAGGCAAGTCGAATAGAGTCACTGCAACCCCACCCTTCTCTGCTTATCACCCTAAATGGGTCTTCATTGCTCTTAGGTGAAAGAGCGTGATTCTCACTGTGGCCTTCAAGACCTCCTCCTAGGCCTCATCCCACAGGCCATGACCCCCTCAGCTTACTTCAAGGCTCCCATACCTGAGTCCTGCCAGCACATCCTGCTCCCTTGGCTAATTGCTGTTCTCCCCTAGCCCAGCCTCAGATCCCAGAGGAGCTGTTTCTAGTCTCCCATTTTGGTGAAATTCCCTGAAAATGAACTGACAGCATCATTTCTCATCACAGATGTAGTTTGACATTGTATGTGAGAGAGCGTTGGATCACCATCTGTCCCCTCTACCAAGTGGCAAGTTCAATGAGGGCAAGAACAGTGTTTGGGGTCACATCTCTGTTCTCATCAGCCAGCACAATGTCTGGCGTAAAAGAGACAACCAATAAAGATAAATGAAATCCGTATCGCACCTATCGCTACCTACCCTGGAGGCAGGGATGACTCAGTGCTTACTCAGTGCCAGGCGTTTTGTGGGGTCACATTGGATCTTTGTGATAAGTATTTCCTCTTGAGGCCTATTTTATAGAGGTGACAATAACTCAAACATAGAGCTTGATCTACGCCAATCATCTAAAATGAGATTCTCCTTTAAACATTTAAATTAGAAATTACCTTTATTAAGTTGAACAATGTCCTTGCCCTTCATGCAGAGTGCTCTTCTAGGGAGGTAGACAGAGCAGCTCCAGAGAGCATAGCGGGCCAGCTACACAGGGGAGAGTGAGAACCAGGCCTACGGAGCACAGGGGGGCCAGCCAGCCCACCGATGACGCGAGGGGCTGGGAGCGCTTCCACTGAGATCAGTACGGATCCTGCTCCTCAACGGCAAGTGCCTGCCTTGAAAATAAGAGCCACTAAGTAAAAATATTTTCCAATTCAATGTTCCTACTGCCCAACACAAGCCCTGGAGTTCAAGCAATCATAATAGCGCATTCCTTGCTCATTTAAAGGTACATCAACTGTTAGGACTAAAGGAAACCTTGGAGGAAAGCTAGCCGAACACATCATTTTACCAGAGAGAAAAGCCACACCTATTTGCAAAATATGACGCAAAATGAAAGCCATGCATCTGTCCAGTCAGAGTCCTGGCTAGGAGGTGGGTATGCGGAGCCCAGTTAAACCAGGAAAAGGAAAGGGAAGATTGTAGGCAACTCCAGTACCATTAGCAAAGGACCAGGTGGAACATGGCACTGCCTGGGAGTAGCAAAGAGACTACCGTGTTTTCTGCCACTTCGGTTAAAATTTGAATTCCTTTGGTCTTGCCTTATCATTACTAAAGACAACCACAATAATTTAACTGCGCTGTTGTACTTAGAATACACCAATCAGACCCTGTGCTAAACGTTACTTATGGAGTATATCCGGGATTTCATTTGATTTCTCACAAGCACTCTATTCTTGTCATCCCATTTTACAGCTGAACAAAGTGAGGCATGGAAAGGCTGGGTCACTAAACCCAAGGCCCCCACCTGGCCAGAGGCAGAGCCAAGAGGAGACCCAGGTGGTCCCTCCAGAAGCTGCACTCCTAAGCAAAGCCCTTTGCTGGGCGAGGCCATCCCTGCCCTCGCTGTTTGCTGCTGCTGCTTCCCTTGTGGCAGAAAACAGCTAAAGACTCCTCTGGGGCGTTCCATGCCTCCCTAGCATTTACAGGACAACAGAAGTGGTGCGAGCCTCCCCAGACCTTCCCCACCAACGCCCTGCCTTTCTGCTGCCTCCCTGCAGAGTCCAGAGCAGGAAGATGACCTAGGGATCACAGCACTGACTTCTGGGAAGATTCTGGGCTCTTAAAAGGATGAATGGAGCCCAGGTCCCCCATCTCCTCACCAAACCCAGTCCCCGCTACCTAGCCACACATAAGACAGAATCTTTTTATTGTCTACTTAATGGTTTTTTCTAAGTTAAAGAAAAAGAGAGAAATAAATGTTATTATACTAAACTGCGGAGATTTTTGAATGGGGAACTAACCCTAATTGATTCAACAGTGTTGGGCTCCTCCATCGCACTGATCACAGTTACAATTTCATTTTATGTGTATGTCACTCATTCAATAGTGTCTTCTCAGCTCAACTGTATGTTCCCTGGGAGTGTGAGGAGGTCTGTTTCACCCACCATGGCTAGTGCCCAGTGCAGCCCACCTGAGGCCCCTGTCCCTGCTCTGTGGGACCACTTCCCTGTAACTGAAGCATGGAAAACAGGTTGAAAAATGTCATCTACTTTTTTGGTGGTTGTTGTTAATCCTTACCCAGAATATTTTCTACACTGATGTTTAGAGAGAATGGAAGGGAGGGAGGTCAGAGAGGGAGAGAGAGAGAAACATCGATGTGAGAGTGACACATGGATGGTTGTCTCCTGCATCCACCCCAACGAGGACCAGGGATCAAACCTGCAACCCAAGTATGTGCCCTTGACCGGAAATCAAACCTGCAACCCTGGGGTGCTCAGGCTGACCTTCTAACCACTGAGTCACACTGGCCAGGGCTAACTTCATCTCCTTTTGAAGTGGGTCTGTGGCCCTTCCCTGCTATCACAGGCTCCAGGAGATGATACAATAAATGAATAAAAAGAGAGAATTTCCTGCCAGAGAGTCTACCAGGGGCCAGACTCTATGCTACTTTATCACTCACCTTAATCCCACATCAATCCTCTGAGGCAGATAATCAAATAGGCAGAACAATGACAAGAAAAGTACCAGTTCTAGTTTCTACTGACTCTGTCACTGCTATGGACCAGGCATAGGCATTGCCATAGGTGCTTTTTGCATCATTACATGTAATCATTACAACACATCTACAAAGGAAATGCCACCAAGTGCAAAGATTCTGGGGTTTTTTCAAACTTTAAAGCTAACGAGTGAGCCTGCCACCGTCTCTTAGCTGCTGGGAGAAGATGTGCCACCTCTGGATTAGGCTAAGGACTGGTGACTATTCACGGTAACAGTAGCAGCCAGAGTCACATGATCTGTGCTGCTTCCCTGCCCCCCAGTCCCACTGGGCGACGTGAAGAGGGTCCGGTGGATGCTGCACATGCCGTGGGCTGCATTACAAGTGAAGAAGTTTGAGTTCGGAAAATCCCAGTGTCTTTTAAGACCTGCATATAAAGCTGTCTGAGCTTTGACACACAAACATTATTTCCGTTATCCTGGGCAGAACACAAACCTGTCCTCTGCTCCGTAAGGAGACACCTGTGTCTGTCTCCCACGGAGTTCACTGTATGAACATCCTTGGGGGGTGGGGGGAGTCGGGAACAAAACTGAATTCATTTGTTCACAAAACATGTGGAAATGTGACAGGCCCATAAAGATCAGTTTCTCTCTTTTTTAAATGTTTTCATTGATTTTTAGAGAGAGAGGAAGGGAGAGGGATAGAGACACAGAAACATCACATCAACGAGAGAGAAACACCACGGAGCAGCTGTCTCCTGCACACCTCCCACTGGGGCTCAAACTGTGTCCTCTTGGTTCCTGAGTCGATGCTCAACCACTGAGTCACACTAGCCAGGTTGGTTTCTCATTTTATAAATGTCGTAACTGGTCCAGAGGTCTGTCTCCCACGGAGTTCACTGTATGAACATCCTTGGGGGGTGGGGGGAGTTGGGAACAAAAACTTAATTCATTTGTTCACAAAACATGTGGAAATGTGGCAGGCCCATAAAGATTGGTTTCTCTCTTTTGTTAATGTTTTCATTGATTTTTAGAGAGAGAGGAAGGGAGAGGGATAGAGACACAGAAACATCACATCAATGAGAGAGAAACATCATGGAGTAGCTGTCTCCTGCACACCTCCCACTGGGGCTCAAACTGGTTCCTGTGCGTTGATGCTCAACCATTAAGCCACACTGGCCAGGTTGGTTTCTCATTTTATAAATGTGGTAACAGGTCCAGAATCAGGTCTCTTGTGAAAATAGGTCCAAGTGAAGAGTCTCAGTCTCTCTCTCTCTCTCTCTCCCTCTCTCTCTCTCTCTCAACTAACTAATCATAGCCCATAGCTAGTTGAGAAGAGCGAGGATTCCAACCCTGGTCTGGCTAATTCTAAACACCTCACTCTTACACACCACACAATCCTGCTTCCACATTTTCTGGAGCAGCAGACCAGGGCTTCAAGAAGTTAGGGTTAAGTAAATTAAGGCTGAAGGAAGTTGTAAGTGAGGGAGCTGAGATTCAAGTTCACACCATCCAACTCTAGACCTGGTGGTCTCACCACCACACCACAGCTGTTGACCAAACACCAGCACAGGAGTTTACTTGGAGATCAACGAGGCAAAGAAAGGTGAGGAGAGGGTAGGAAGTGCAGTTTTCTCAGGGGAGGGGAGGAGGCCCCATTGGGGTGAAAGAAGAGAGAGGGATGGAGGGAGGGAGCGAGAGATGGAGAGAGGGACAGAGAAAGAAGAAAGACAAGGAGAGGAGGAGGAAGAGGAGGAGGAGGGAGAGGAAAAGAAAGAGACCAGACCCGAGTTTGGAGGCTGTTATTACCTTGCACTCTTTGGGCTCTGGGCTGTCTTGTGGTTCAAAGGGAGGCCGCATGTGTTCTGTTTGCTGGACAGACATTTCAGGGATGGACCTGCCTCTCCTGTTCACATTGGCTCACCTGCCGGCAGCCCTTTACATTATGGCTGCCCAGCTACTGGCAAGCTTAGCATGATGGCGTGGCGACAAGAAACAAATCAATAGATCTCACCACTCATGAGACTACAGGCTCCATCCTCGGAGGCTTATGAGGTGATGGGGTTGCAGGCTTTAAAATGGCATAGGAAAAGGAGGAAAGCAGATGAATAAACAGCTCCTTAAAAACAATATCAGAAAAGGGAGGGGTTTCTAAACATACGAAAAGAGTTCAGGTTGTCACCCAGCATAAGGGAAATACAAATCAAAATCCCATGGAGACACTGCTGTCCAGCTGTCAGATCGGCAACATCTAAGACTTTGATGGCTTATTCGGGCCTACTAGGCTTCAGGGAGCAGACACTCTCTACACTGCTAATATTAGAAAAAGTTGTTTGTTACAGCACTCTATAATAGCAAAGGAACACAGCCCCGAGGTCCAACGTTTCAGTGACTGATTACAGAAATTAAAGCCCATTCAAATTACGGCATCATCTTCAGCTATTGTTTTAAAAAGAATGAAGGTGCTCTCTAGGCACTCATATGGGAAGATGACCATTGTCTATTATTGATGGGGAAGAAAGAGAGTGAGAATAGTATGGGGCCTTCTGTGTATAAGTGGGAGAGTGATGGTGGTTAAACTTATACGTACTGGGATACACAAAAGAGAAAAAAGGAGATATAAAAAGACCAATAGTGATACGGTGGTGTGGGGTATTAGAAAGGTGGCAGTTATGGTCACTTCTTAATTCTTTATACCTTCTGGTTGTTTGCGCTGTTTAAATACATTTTATTTAAAATTAAACTTAAATATGCAAACACTGATTATCTCTCCTGCAAGACCAAGTCTCAGGCCTGGGAAAGTTGGCCTTGGAGTTCACTTGGCAACTTCAACATCTATTGGCATCGTTGCCACGTGTGAAAACAGTGGGTTTTTGCCATTAGGAAATAGAGCATGGGTTCCACAGCTGGTCGCTGGGTTTCTCTTTCCAGGGTCTTGCCTTGTTTGAATACGACACTGAAAAAGTTTTTTTTTTCTTCCCACTTGGTTTTCTAAACCACTCCTGAAAATTCTAAGCCTATCCAGGCACGGTGAAGCATAAGCAGTCACCGATTTCTCACTACAGAAACTGCTCCGAAGCCTCGTTCCATGTTTTGGTTTGAGCTCTAGGATTGCAAACTGTCTTTTCGGTGGGAGCACAATTACCTTTTATTGATTACGACTTCAGTGATTTATGGGTTTTACTTTTGTTATTGCTGAACTTTTGACAATAACCAGTTCTCTGAGGGGTGGGGGGGAGCTTTGATTTGTAGCATTTGGTGATTTCCATGCCATAAATACTCACCGTGGCTGATACCAATTTGTGAATGTGAGCCAGCAGGCAGCATACAATGCAATTATAGTATTTCCACTCTACCAAGTCAATACAAGTAAATAACTCCAGCACTGAGGTAACTGTAGAGTGTGGTAAAATAATTAGGAAGGAGCTGGGAATATTTATTTCTTTGAGTTTTAATTTATTTAATTGGAAGCTCTTGTCATTTAATTTTAATAATGGTTGCTTAAGAACTACCTTGCAACCTGGCTGCTGAGCTCAATGGTTAGAGCACTGGCCTGTGCACGGAAGGTTCATGGTTCGAGTCCCAGCCCTGTATTTCATTGATTTGGAGGCAACCAATCTATGTGTGCCTCTCACATCTATGTTCCTCTCTCTCTCTCTTTCTCCTTCTCTCCCTCTGCCTCTCTCTTCTTCCCTCCCCTCTCTCTCTAAAAATCAATAGAATAAATCCTCGGTGAGGATTAAAACAACTACATCAACAAAAAACAACTACCTTGCAAATTTCCTAACATTTTCGGTCAGCCTTTGTGAGCTGATAGCTGATAGGAGACGGTGAGGGCCAGGTCCGGCGTGCCCTGGCCAAGGCTGCAAGCTCTCGACACTCCACTTACAGAGTGAACTTTGGAGACGCTGCAGAAGGCGTCCCGCCAGGCTGACCACACAGTGAAGATCGCCAGCATGGACTGAGCCCTACAGGACCCAGACACAGTGAGCAGTGCTGTCAGTCATGATTTCATATAACTGCCCAGTTGGTGTTACAAAGACTCAAACACTGGTTCCCATTACAAAACGAGGCTTATTCTGGGAGTCTTGTTCTCAGAAAGGAGACGTACCCAGAAGCGCAGCCAAGCCAGAACCATGCCTGTCCTTGAACTCACACATGATTTGAGTCGGACAAAGGAGAGGTTATGCCAAGCCTCAAAGTTGGGAAAAGAAACAAACAGATCTTTAGATTGACGAACAGATGGCCTTACTTTCCACCCTCCCAGAAAACACATTTTTCCTATTTCTAGAAAATGTTTTTTGCCTTAGGTTTTCCACTGAAATGTAGTCTGGATTTCTCTGAGAATATTTTTCTCAGTCACGCTCTGGCGGGCTGGCTGTGCTAGCTGGGCTCCCTTACCATCCAAACTTGACACATCTGTAGCTTCCTTTATTCCCTTGTCCTTGCCAACATGCCCTGGCGCAGCCACCAACACACACACACACACACACACACACACATGCTCTTCTCCCTCCCCCATCTCCACCACTCTCTCTTCCTCATGTTTCCTTTGGGGATTTACAGTCTGAGCTTTATAATTTCCAAAGTAGCTCTTTGGGAAAGAATCTTCAGGCAGCCAAATATCTCATCTACCGCAAGTCAGCTGTGTTTTCAAAAGCCGAAGGAATGACACTTCTTACAATATATATGTGGCTGCTTGTGGTGGTGGTGGTGGTGATGGTGGTGGTGTGGAGGGAGAGGGGTGTGCCTGTATCTGTTTATTTGTTTTTGCTATTTTGTTTGGTTGTTTTTTCTCCTTTGGGTACATGGGAGGTAGATGGAGCAGTGTTTGCCACACTCTGCTACCTCTGGGGATTTGCTAACCCTCTGGGGAGTCTTTAAAAACAACACCGATGCCAGGGTCTCACGCTGGAATTGCTCATTTCATTGGTAGGAGATGGAGCCTGGGTGTTGGGGTATTTTGAAGTGCCCCTGGGGATTCTACGTGCAGCAATGTTGGCGGACCATCCCAGCTATTAACATTTCACCCTGTGGGCAGCTGTGCCAGGGAAGGCCTCTCTCCCAGGGTCCTTATTTACCACTTCAATTGGCAGAATTTTCACTGAGCCTTCCCTTCCTACCTCAGGCCTTGGCGATTCCCGAGGATTCAGATTCCTGAGATTCAGGCTGATTTCATTTCCCAGGGCCTCCTTGCTTTCAAACACAATAAAACAAAATAACCTCTCCCCTGACCCCCACCCAAAGAATTGCCTGCTAAATAGACTGTAACTCAGCGAAGGAGAATGCTTTTCCATGGCTTATTAAGTTACTTTAACAGAGGCATTTATATGTAAATAATTGATGGACCAATTACAAATTATTTGTTTTTGTTCATTAAAGCAGAACCACGATTTATGAAAGCAGGGACCACAATGAATGCTCTCATTGTACAAACTATCCACAGTCCTCATAGAAAAATTAAATATAGAAGTGCAGCATGTCTGTAAGAGAAAAATAGCTCGAGGCTTTTCTGTATCCCGCTGGTGGGAAATATGACTAATTCAAGGTCAGTGTTAATTCATGGATTCAGGAGCTGTGGGGAAGATTTACATCTTGTGCTGCATGTGCTCTTGACCAAGCCAAGGCCGCCCAAGGCTTTGTTTCTCACTTGCTTTTGCCAGGACACAGTAGCCTTGATGCTATATTACCTCCATTTCCCACAGCAAGATCTTTTGTTTATGGACCACTGAGAGGTAGGACTATAAGACCTGAATTATTCAACAGGAGGCAGCAGCATTGCTGTAAGTTGAGCAGGGAATCTTCCTGGAGCTAGCAGATCCTTTTCCTTATTAAATGCCCTTAGCAGTCTCTAACACATGCCCTACGGCTGAGTGACAGCGTAAGTGGATGGATACATGATCATGCAAATCTAGCAAAATGTTGAGCGTGGTAAGTCTATGAGAGTTTACTGTACTATTCTTTCAATTTCTGTGTGTGTTTGAAAATGTTCATGGAGAAATAATGTTGGGAGGGGAGGTCCTTATCTTACCCTGTTTTTGTATTTATACCCCCATTGCGCGGAAATAACAGTGATTGACACTGTTGGCATGGTCTCCACAAATCTGAACTAAATGAATAATGATTATGAATGAGAATAACTATTAATCAATGAACCAGACACAGTGCTAAGTGATTTATGTTCTATATTTTAGTCAATCCTCACTTCAAACCTATGAGGTAGGTGCTACCTACCTCTTTCTGTTTTACAAAGAAATCAAAGCTCAGAGAAGAAAGGTGATTTGCCTAAGCAACTGCCCATCAGAAGGCTCAGACCTTACTCTTTGGCTTTGTTATTCGTATTTTTAATATGTTTTTATTGATTTTAGAGAGAGGGAAGGAGAGGGGAGAGAGACATAGAAACATCAATGATGAGAGAATCATTGATCTGCTGCCTCCTGCACACCCCCTACTAAGGATCAAGCCCACAACCCAGACATGTGCCTTCATAGGGAATCAAACCATGACCTCCTGGTTCATGGGTTGATGCTCAACCACAGAGCAACATTAGCCAGGCTGTCGTTATGTCTTTTAATTGACTTATACACATTCAGAAAAAAAAATACACAAGTTGTTATAAGTGTGCAGCTATGAATTATCACAAGGTGAGCACATCCATATTATTAGCATCCAGATCAGGACCTCAGTTTTCCCTGGAACCCTCAGAGCTCCCTCATTCTCCCTCTTCATGGTGCTCCCCCCTCTGCTCCAAATGATCCCCCCTCCTGGCTCCTAATACCATAGACTCACTTTGCTTGTTCTCTTTCTTATTGTGTCCAAACACAATACCTTCCTGGGGCAAAGTTCTCCTTTGCAAAGTAATAGCATTCTCTTCCCAGAGATTTTCTAGTTCAAAAAAAGTGACTTGAATAGACTGCTACTCTAATGTGCAAGGTGGTTGTCTCCAGGTAGCAGAAATAAATCACTTTAATTTACCACTTGATGCCTGGAATTGTTCCAGCCAAGAATGAGTTGAGCTTTGCATTATAACTGTTCCGTTTACGTGTTCATTCATTAAACAGTTCATTGACATGGCAGGTAATACAGAGCAGTGGGCAATTGACATGTATCCTCAAATGTGTCAACAGTAAGGTGAGAGATCAAAACACAGAGATAAATATAGGAAATAATTGTTCTCAGTGCTACTGGAAGGTCCAGAGGAGTTTTCAGAAGTGGGAGCAAACATATTTCCTACTTGCTAGGTAGCAGGCATAAGACTAGGCAATTTCCTTACATTGTTCTCAATTAATCTTCATCCATCAATGTATTCATCTACGGATTATGCAATAAATATATTTCTTATGCCCTATGTGCTGAGCATACTATTGTAAATATGATGAATGCTTCTGACTAACATAACTTAGTCTCGGGCATGCATTCTTTTTTTTAAATATTATTTTTATTGATTTCAGAGAAGAAGGGAGAGGGAGAGATAGAAACAACAATGATGAGAGAGAACCATTGATTGGCTACCTCCTGCACACCCCCTACTGGGGATGGGGCTCACAACCCAGGCACGTGCCCTTGACAGGAATCGAACCAGGAACCCGCTGTCTGCAGGCTGAAGCTCTATTCACTGAGCTAAACCAGCCAGGGCTGGGGCATGCATTCTTAACAGGGGGCAATATTGCCTCCAATGGGGCAAGACTAGGTTCTTTGGCATGGGGGCGGGGGGGACAAAAAAATTTAATCTCAAAAGATCTCCAAAAGACCACAGTATCTAAACTGATGTACAGAATATCTGGGATATTAAAATATCATGGGGAGGAAAGGGCACAGTTGGAAAAAGAACATCAGAAATACTCTGTAAGGAGTAGTAATGAAAAACAAGGTTAGAAACACTCACCCTGGGGGCAGGGGAGGAGAGAACAACAGTATTAAACCATGAATATTAAAGAAGGGGAGAGACAGGAACCCATGGGAACAGGTAGCTGTGAGTCCTTGTAAATTAAGACTGAGCAGTGATCTCAGGTTGCCTCCTGAAGGGACTCTTGAAACAATGATAATCTTCAGTTTGAAGATGAAACGCTGGGCTTAGGTTGGTAAGGATCTAAGATCTCCAACCCGGTAAGTGAGAGGTGGATCTGACTTTAAATCCAGGGCCTTCCCATGTGATTTAAGCCCAGTGTGTGAGTGCTCTCTGGTCTTACAAGTGACAAAACTGGGAGTCCAGGGCAAGTCTTTTTCTCTGGTCACCAAAGGCTAAACTTGCTCTCCTGGCTGTAATCAACTAAGAGTTTCATGCCTGAGTTTCCTCTTGAGGTAACTGTAGAATTTGTACAATTGCCTTTAATAGTGCAAATCCCTGATTTAAGGAAAATTGAACATTCTTGACAAACAGTGCAGTGAGACTCAGCTTTTACTGGGTCAGCATGAGCCTGGGGAGGAATCCGTGCCTCTCATCCAAAGCTAACTCAAGTGCAGCACCATCCCCACACCTGTATTTTGTGTTCTGTCCCTTGGGGCAAGTGCTCACCATGGTATAAATTTGGGGGTTGATTTATTTCTTCCTAAAGATATAGCCACAGAATTTTCTACTATCACATTCTGGCCAATTTTCCCTTCACAGCTTCTTACTAAATTTCCTCCATAAAATAAGAAGTGTGGATATTTCCCAATTCCCACACTGTAATCTTCTTACTTCAAGGATTTGAACTATTTCTGTAATGGGCGGGTTCCTAGGCCCGCAGCCTGGTGGCAGAATCTCTGCCAAAGTAATTAGCTGAATGTGCTGGGAGAGCGAAAAGCACACGCAGCGTGGCCTCGGGATAACGCCGTCCTCCAGGTTTTCGGAGCAGGCGCATGAGCTCGGGAGGCTAGGACTGGTCCTTTGGCAATTTCCCGACAGACCCCAGCTCTCAGCATTGCTCTGCATTAAATTCCCAATTTATCCTTCCACTGCCACCTTCATGACCTCTTTGGCCTAGTCCTCATTTATTGAGCCCAGTTGGTATGGAGATCAACCCCTGTTTTCTAGATGCACTTAGCAGAGATTTGAAGGAGTCAAGTCAAAGTCATAGGGTAAGTGGTGGAATTGAAATGTCTGTCTTATTTTAACCCCTCTGCTCTGACCTCTTTACGTAAAGCTGCCTCCCTGAAAGAGATGTGTGTTTTAGAGAAGAGCCACCATACTTGCTTCTGGTTTATTTATTCATTTGTAAATTCATTTATTCATTCAAACAAATACTTAGGATGCTTAGTGTGTGCCAAGCACTGCGCTCCACTTAAGAACCAAATAGTGAGATTCTTGGCCTCCATAGAATTTATATTTGGGCAGAGGAGGATTTGGGGGTGGGGGCAAAATAATAGTTAAATATTTACAAGTGGTTTATACTTATAACTTAATTTTACTATCTATAAATTGCTATGAGGGAAACTATCATAGAATAAAGAGAAAGCGAGAAAGAAATAGGTCTGCTTAAGAAAGGGTAGGATAGGGAACGCATCTTAGGGGAGGTGTTATTTACAACTAAAACCTAAAGTCAGAGAGGGAGCAAGTCCTTGGAAGCTTAAGAGAGTGTGTTTCAGGTCAAGAGTAGTACGTGCAAAGGTCCTGTGGCAGAAACTAACTTGGATGCTCCAGGGACTGAAAGACCAGTGTGGGGAGCACAAGGGACTTGGTTGGAAAGTTTGTGAGGAGGACATTCTGAGAAAAGGGAAGTGTGTGGAAGGCCACCTGCCTTGTTTATCAGAATTCCGACTTAGAGGACACTTAGAGGAGTGTCGAAGGCGGCGCCCCTAATTATTCCTTGACCTTTCCAAACCAGTCTATGCATGGTTCAGACCCCCTGGTGTTTACTGGAATCCTTATGCTTACTCCCTGGATGCCCTTGCCTAGAGGACAATGTAAACACGTGTCCTCCCAAGATTCCTCACCCTACTGATTGTGTCTAAAGATAAAAATTCCAGTAAAGGCCGGGCTAGGCACACAATAGAGGCTGCCCTGGCCCCTTAGCCCTCTCTTGCACAAACTGTGTCTGAGTAATCTGTTCATCGTCATTCAGGGGCTGCTGGTCAGCCCGGGCAGACCAGTACAGTTGACAGTGGGAAGACAGGCCTTAGGCAATAGACTGTTGGACAGGTCTTGACAGGCTCGGTTATGAATTGAACTGTTGAATTCCTAACCGCCAGCACCCTCAGAATGTGCCCTTATTTGGAGATCAGGTCTTTGCAAATGTATTCAAGGTAGGATGAGGTCATAATTGATCAGGATGGATCCTTTTCCAATATGACCTGTGTCCTTATAAGAAAAAGAAAACAGAGACACAGAGAGACAGACACGCAGGAAGAATGGGATGTGATGACAAAGGCAGGGGTTGAATGATGCGCTGCAAACCGAGAAATGCTAAAGACTTCCCGCTCTCACCAGCAACCAGGACGCGGCAAGGAAGGCGTCTACCCGGAGTCTCAGAGGGAGCACAGCCCTGTGGGCAACTCTGTTTACAACATCTAGTCTCCAGAACTGTGAGCAACTAACTCCCTGTTGCATAAGCTCCCCAGGAGGTGCTACTTTGCTAGGCAGCCCTGGGAGGCTAAGGCAGCATTGCACACCTCAATAAGGGATCCAGATTCCATTCGAAGTGATTGACGGAGGCCAAAGGAGAGGCTGGTGGAACACTGGAGACTTGCAGTAGCCAAGAGAGAAAATGATGGTGGCTTGGCTTAAGGGTGTCACAGTGAAAATGGAGAGAAAGGGCTAGCGAAGGTTTTAATATCAGTGTTGTATTTCTACATAGGACCTTGGAAAAGACACGGGAACTAGGATTCCTTTAGTCATCTAGGGGGGATTCTTAAAAGAATACTGAGGTATTCTCTGTAGCACATGAATTAGAAATTTGCTGTGAAGACTTAAGTGTCTGACACAGAATAAACGTCTAGTAAACTTAGCTACTCCTGCTAATGTCAGTATTACTATTTTTATATTTTCCTTGCCATCAGAACGTAACAAAGCCTGGCACAAATGTTGCCCCCAAAGTGTGTACTAAATTAAATTTAGTATCAGGAAGTTTGAATCCAAACCCCATTATTCTATTTACCTTTTTTAATGGTTTGAATAAAAATGCTATTATTTGACTATTTAACCAGGAAATATTATAATTTCACGTTTCAACCAAAGATCATACAATATTTGCATACAAAAGTTTATGTATAATATACGGTGAAGAATAAATTCTAGCACCCTTGCCACTTAAATTTAAGAACAAGAATTGCCAGATTCCTATCTTTTCCTGACCCCATATCACTATAATAACTATGTTTGGTTATACTTTAAATGCACATTTTATTTCTTTATTTATTCATTTATTTTTATTTTTTTGTTAATCCTCACCTAAGGATATTTTCCCCCCATTGATTTTAGAGTGGAAGGGATGGAAGGAAGAGGGGGAGAGAGAGAGAGAAACATCTATGTGAGAGAGACACACATCAGCTGGTTGCCTCCCACATGCACCCAGGCTAGGAGGGGGATTCAACTTGCAACCCAGGTAAGTGCCCTTGACCAGGAATGGAACCTGAGACCCTTTGGCATGCACGCTGAGGCTTCAACCAGAGAAGGCACACGTTTATTTTTAAAATCATCTATCCGCACTGATTTGTTTTCAGGCCTTATAAACATATTGAACAATTTCCTAAGTATTGTTCTTCAGCTTGCCTCATTTTTTATCTCACCGTAACACGTCCACCCTCCTACCCCTACCCTGGGTGACAACCCACCATCAGGAGGGGACTCAAACCCAGAGCTTCTCTCAGAGGAGCAAAGGGTTGGAAAACCCTCATTTTTAAAACCTGCCCCTGAGAGACAAACTCCCAAAACATCTAATTCTGAGAACCAATGGGTTTCCTGCCCCAGGACCCACAAGAGGAGCATCTGAGAAACTTAAAGGGCTAGACTATGCTCAGATTCACCTGCCCAAGCCCCACGCGGAGGCAGTCTATCCAGCTCAAACCTAAAGTGAAGAAGGCCAGGGGCTCAGGCACCTCATTTAACACGCATCCAGGAAGCTCCTGGAACACCCTCTGGGGACAGAGAATGACGGGCCACTGGCTCTCCCTTTGCTGCACTCTAGGACACCAGGACCTCACAGAAGGAGCCTCTACATGTGTCTGGCACCCCCATATTTGCAGTTGCTGCCAGGGGGCACCAGTACACTGCCTGGGTTTGGTAGCTAGTGGGGCTTGTGCCCCTGGGTCCCATAGAACTGTAACTAATGAAGAAAGAGATTTTCAAAGGCTGCCACCCGCCCTCTGCCCCCAAGTGCACAGCAAGAAACAACAGACCAGGAGACCTGTCTTTCTGTGATAGAGGCCTATTCGCTAATCATCACGACTGCGCACGGTGTAGGTTCTTTGCTCTTTTCTTGTATATTAATTGACAATATATGTGTGGCTTTATTTCTGGGTTCCCTATTCTTTTTCATTAATCTATGTATATAGAGGGTGGTCAAACGTAGGTTTAGAATTGCTCATATAGAAAATATAATAAATAAATAATAATACAAGAATAAACTCTGTTTCGCGTAATCACACCTGTAAACTCACTTTTGCCCAACCCTGTATTTTTATGCCAACATGATACCATTTTAACCACCACAGCTTTGTAATGGATTTTGAAGTCAGGGAGCATGATACCCCTAGCTTTGTTCTTCTTCCTCAAGATTGCTGTGGCTATTTGAGGACTTTTGTGGTTCCACATAGACTTTAGAATTTTTTGTTCTATTTCTATGAAAAACGCCACTGGAATTTTAATAGTGATTGCATTCAATCTGTAGATTGCTTTGGGCAGTATGGAAATTTTAACAATACTAATTTTCCCAATCCAATCGTCAACAAAATAAAAAAGGCGACTCATCAAGTGGGAGAAAAATATTTGTAAATTATATATCTGATAAGCAGTTAACATCCAAAATATATAAAGAACTTATTCAACTCCATAGCAAAAGAACAAACAATTTGATTTAAAATGGGCAGATCTGAATAGACATTTCTCCAAAGCAGACAAACAGACTGCCAACAGGTGCAGGAAAAGATGTTCAACATCATAAATAATCAGGGAAATGCACATTAAAACCACAATGAGATATCACCTCACATCTGTCAGAATGGCTATTATCAAAAAGAAAAGAAATAACTAGTATTAGTGAGGATGTGAAGAAAAGGGAACCCATGTGCACTGTTGTTGGGAAATGTAATTTGTAAATTGGTGCAGCTACTATGGAAAACAGAATGGAAATTCCTCATGCAATTAAAAATAGAACGAGCATATGATCCGGCAATTCCACTTCTGACTATGCAAAGAAAACAAATACTAACTAGAGAAGATATGTGCACCACCATGTTCATTGCAGCATTATTTACAATAGCTATGATAGGGAAACAAACTAAGTATCCATCTCTAGATGAATGGATAAAGAAATGTGAGATTAGAAAAATAAATGTAAATATATATAAATATACAAAATGGATTCTTCATCAACCATAAAAGAAGGAACTCCTATCATTTGCAGCAACAGGGGTGGACCTCTAGGGCATTATCCTAAGTGAAATCAGTCAGCAGAGAAAGACAAATACCATATAATCTCTCAGATATATGAAATTTTTTAAAAGCCAAGTTCATAGATACAGAAAAGAGATGGGTGGTTGCTGAGGCCTGGGCTTGAGGGGTGAGATAAATGAGTAAAGGGGGCAAAAAAAGGTAGCCAACAAGGAAACTGGTCAAAAAACTTAATTTTAAATGATCCTATAACCTCATTTTTTCTCATACACTTTTTTGTAATGGAGATATTATTTGCAAAGCAAAAAATGCACCGTTTTCAAATATATAATTAGGATGCTTTTAATATGTCCACAAACATGTATATACCGTAATCACTAACTAATTCTGAAACATTTCCATCACCCCAAAGGAAGTTTCACGGTCCTCAGCAGTAACTCCCCATTTTCCTTTCCCCCCATCCCTGGTGTTCACTATCGTTATTTTCTATGTCTATGTATTTGCCAATTCTGGACATTTCATAGGAGTGGAATCATGCGATGTGTGTTTGTGTGTACTAGTATATCTAGCTTCTTTCACTTAGCACCATGTTTTCAAGTTTCATTACCGTTGTAGCATGCATCCGTATTTCATTCCTTTTGCATTGCCAAATAATATTTCATTGAATGGATATACCACCATTTATTTGTCTACTCAACAGATGCTGACAATTGGGTTGGTTCTGCTTCTTGGCTGGCATGAACAGTGCAACTATAGAAATTCATGTATATGTTTTTGTGTGGTGTGGACCTATATGTTCAATTCTCTGTGGACATACCAAGGAGTGGAGCTGCTGGGTCATCTGGTAACCACATTTTTAACTGTTTGAGAAACTGTAAAACTATTTTCCAAAGCAGCTGTTCCAGCTGACACCCCCAACCTGCAATGTACATGGGTTCCAATTTCTCCACGTCCTTGTCAACACCTATTGTTGTCTCTCTCTTTTGATTACAGATAGTTCATTTTTAAAATAGGGATATAATAAGAAAATCCATTTTGCAAAGTTATTAAGAGCAGCAAATGTGATAATAGATTTGAGAATGCTTTCTAAAGCAATTTTCTAAATTGCTACTTGTCCTTATTACACTGATAAAAGCAAGGCATGGAATGAACATGCAGAGAATATTTCTTTAGTGTGCCTCAGAGACATGCAAGATATTTTAAAGACTAAATAAGACAAGCCATCTCTGAAATTCAATTCAGTGCCAGCGTCATTTACAATTCTAATGAACTCTTAAAGCTGAAGGAACCCTAGCAATTGAAGCATTTAACCTCCCCTCCTGCATCCCAGTGGCCTGCCTTTACCAGGTAGGTTGTCAGTGATGATGAGGGACTGACTTTAGAGAAAGCAAGGAGAATTTCAGCAAGACGCTTAGGAGAACTTCCTGATTCTAAAGCAAAAAGTGACATTTTCTTTTTCACGGAATTACACACATGATCTGTTCTAGGGCCATTTTTCCCAGAGACTTGCATAAAGCCCTGCAGAGGTCGGAGAGTAAATGTCCGGATGGCGGTGAGGGCTCAGTGCAGAGTGGTGTGTTCTCCCCACCTATTGTGCCCTCCAGTTCTCTGCTGATCGGGGCACACAATGAATCACCCCAGCAGACATGTTCTATGGCCTCTGAGTATTTAGATTCCCAGATCTCATCTATAAGAATCAACCAACTGAAAGTTAATTTTATAGGTTCATGAAGAGGAACCACATTTTGCATCATTTGGCAAAGGGACAGTTAATTTGGGGGCGGAGGCTGCTGTGAGTTCCTCTTAGAAACACAAAGGTGCAGTGCAGCAAAAATTCATCTTTCTTCTCCTCGCTGCAGTCAGGCATGAAATCACATCCTATCAGCCAAGTCCCTGTTCTGATAACCTGCTTAGTAACCCATGTTTATCTGGAATTTATTCACTTGATTTTGTTAGAAAAAGAAAACAAAAACAAGATTCATGATAAGGCATGCTCCTGACAGCCCATACTCCTGAATCCTCAAAAACCTACAAAGCCGTGTTTAATTGGACTTCATTTTTATCATGTTTCTTGTTGTTGTTGCTATGGACTATGGATTGCCATATCAGTCCTCAATCTGACATGCAGCTGGTGCTCATAAGATTTAATGATTTAGATATAATTTTATTAATACTTAAAAACTGCCAAGACATTTATATACTTTTACCAGCTAACAGAGCTGATTAAATTAAGCCCTGATATTTTTCAGCCCCGTGGAAAGCGAGCATTGGTGGACACGATTGTTCTAGCCAGGCATGGCTGCTCCTAGCCCAGAGGCAAAGTGGGCCACAGAAAAAACTCATATCTAAATGCATAGGTAGAAACTCATGTTTTAGTCATGAAACCAGCAGAAACAACAGATGATAAGCTTAAAGTCAGTTAAACTTTGAACATTCCTATCAGGCATGTCAAATACTATTTTCATCTTGCCAAATTTATTCTATAAGCAAACTCAGCTGAAGCTTTTTTTCTGCCACACTGACCCACACTGCAGGCCATGCAGGCCCAGATCAATGATTCTTGTGGGGGCCTCTAAGAATCTGTCAAAAGAAACAGACTTTCCTGAAGACGAACAACTGCATGCTTACTGCAGCGTTTACACCATAATGATCAGTCACTGGGCCACCAACCCATTTGCCTTTTCACTTACTTATTTTTATTTTTTGAAGAGTGACTCCCGTTTCTCCCAGAACTCTCTTGAGTGTGCTATGGTGGACCTTGCTGTTTGCCCCAAGCCACAGAATCAGACACTCAGTTCTGAAAACAGCTTTGTGTTCGAGCCAAAGAAGCACTGTCAGTCTGTGCAAGTATCCCTTCAGGGCTAATCTGAGCTGAGAGTCAAGACCCTAGTTTTTGGTAAAGCAGGTAGATGATTTCAAAATGAACTCATCAAGAAATAAATAGAGGGAAGGAAAGAAGAGGAGAGATGAATAAGAATATGGAGAAGAGGAGTGGCCAAAAGGAGAGAAAATGGAAGCTGAGAGGTGTGAATGTACAGCTGGCAGGGCTGTGTCCTGCCCTCACACCTGCAGAGGTCACCTGCAGTTCTGATGAACAGCTGCAGTGTATGCTATGAACTTCCTTGCTCAGCTCCCCCCTCCCCTCTTCCTGATGACTTTTTCTGGCCAGGAGCTTGCCTGGCCCATGCAAGAGACAGTTCAGAAGTGTTGGGAAGTCAGTACCAGGTATGAGTTATCTATTGAAGCATAACAGATGACTCTACACTGAGCAATCTAAAACAACAAATATCATCTCACATGTCCTGAGTGTCAACAATCCAGAAGAAGCTTAGTGGGATGGTCACGAGACTGCATCAAGGTGTTGGCCAGGGCTACGGTCACCTGGAGTTTTAACTGGGGCTGGAGGATCCAAGTCCAAGATCACTGACTCACATAGCTGTGGGCAGGAAGCCAACAGGAGCCAGATGAGTCTCTGTACTTGGTTTCCTGAGGGGCATCTGTCTTCCCGCAAGTGAGTGGTGCAAGAGAAAAAACAAGACAGAAGCCACAACATCTTTAATAATCTAGCCTTGAAAGTGACCTCTTACCACTCTGCCATATCATACTGGTCACACAGAATCATCCGGATACACTGTGGGAAGGGCTTGTACAAGGGCACAGATTCCAGGAGGTGGGAATGATTGGGGTTACCTTGCTGGCTAGCTACCACATGTCCCAGGATCAACCTTCATCTAATGAGAAATAAGAGTCATTGCACTAAATACCTCAGCTTTCATTCACTGGTGAGACAATTCTGAGTTTTGTCCTTCAAAGTCCTTCAGACAGTCCCTGTTTGAATGAAGTCCCTGTTGCTACAAGTGGTCAAATAGTTGGATTTCCTTTGGTCCCTACTAACTCACCAGGCTTCCTGGGATTATCTACCAAAAAGCTATTGGCTCTCAAATCCTTGACTCAGAAGCACAAACTAAGATAGTAACAAAGAATCAGATGGGGAAGTGAGCCCAGGCATCCTGCTTCCTCGGCCAGTGCTCATAGCCACCAAGCCCTTCTGGTACTAGGTTCTGGGGTACAAAGAAGACTGATAAACACACGCCTACCATTCTGCACACTGTCCCTCAAGAAGCCTCAGCAGAAAAGCTACTGGTCCTTCCCCTGAGCACTTGGAGGAGCAGGGCTGCTGCTAACCCGCGTTGTGCCGGGTGCAGATTTTTCAAAGGTACTACCCACCCTGTATGCATGCAGACCCCCAGGCTTGTGGCTTGGCAAGCAGATGATGCCCTTGTGAGATGATGCCTTCCTCAGCGTGACACAAGCATCTGCCAGATGCACAGCCTGGTGAGTGATGCATGGGCTTGATTTAACCCTCCTTGGTCCCCTGTAGTTTGGATAAGCTTATACAGTAGTTTCATTGAGAAAAATTGCCCAGTGAATGTCTCCTACCCTAATGGATGCTTTAAATGAATATTTATTCTTAAGTCTTTCTGGGCATGGAGAGTGCAGAGTTCAAATCTTCAATGTCTGACAGAGAATCCTACTATGCAGACAAAGGAATAAGAGTTCATAGAGGTCAAGTGATTTGACTAAGATCACAGAGGCATAAAATAGCAGAGCTGTCATTTGAACTGTTCCAGGTGAACCCCAGGTGAGTCCCAAAGGTCCAGGTGACTCCAAATGAGTCCCAAAACAGGTAGAGGCGCTTCTTGTCTCTATGGCCTTAAGCTTCCTTTCGGCCTCCCATGACTTCTAAGCCATCCCCACACCCAACAGTGATCATTTCAGCCAGCTCCTAGAACTACTTTGCGACTGTCTCAGATTTCTGACTAAAGCAATACTCAGTTACCTTCCAGGCTCTCTTTAAACTTTCCCCTACTTTTCTTCAAATGGAATCCTAATTTTTAAAAGATATTCACCATTCTCCACTTGCTTCATTCCTGCCCAATGGGTCTTCTAATTCAGTAAGGTTGTCCAATTTCCTGAGTCATTAATAGCATGGGGGATGGGATATTGTGCTGAAGACATCCTGAGATACATAGGGAACACTGGGAAACGTTTCTCACTCTTAATAAAGAGAACATAGAGATGGTATATCCTATGGGTCATGGTCATTTCTGAATGAAACACCTGATATTCCTACAAGTACCCCATAGCAGTGACGGAGGTTAGCTTGAGAACAAATGACAAAACACAGGTGGAAGAGTAGAAAGCGAAAGAACCTCCATCTTCTTCCTTATAATATTGAGATGCTGAATGAACCTGCCCATGATCTTTACAATAAATGAGGAAATGCATTTCCTATGGTTAAGTCCATCTGAATCATGGATTTCTGTTGCTTAAAGCCAAAGGTGGCCTAATAAATTCACTACCTGAGCCATGTCTGGATTCCCACATACTGTGTTTTGCTTCTACTTGTTATATTGTCCCCAACTAGGCCATAAATTTTATTAGGACAAGGACTGTATATTCAAATTTATATTCCTTAAAGAACTGAGTACAGTGCCTTATTCATTGTAGCTTTTTCATAAACATAACAGAAGGGACCACTGAAATTTAACTTGTACCTCAAAGAAACTTTTGAAGGTGAAACTTTTCTTAGCTCTCTGTGGTCTGCAATGACATTTCTGAACCTCAGTTTCCTCATCTGTGAAATGGAAGGTGGTAAAGACCAGTGGGTAAGCACCCAAGACATGGAATTATCCAGACCTGGGTTCAAATCCTGGCTCTACAATATTCTAACAGAGCAAGTTTGTTCTGTGCCTTAGTTTCCTTATCTGTGATATCGGACTGCAACATGTATCTCAGAGTGTGGTAGTAAGGCTTACATGAGATAGTATATTTAAAGTATTTAGCACTTTATATGCCACATATTTACCACTCAGTGAATAAAGCACTTGTTGGAGTTATGGTGTGGCTGTGGTAAAAAATATGACAAAGCCCAACTCATAATGCCCGATGCATAGTAGAAATGTAGTAAATGACCATGGGAGAAATTGCAGGTGTCTGGCTGTGAGGCTGAGATGGCCCTGCTCTTATTACCCTTTGGAATTGAGGGAAGTTGGCAGTTGAGTGTAGGCCATGGAAGTATCTCTTACCTATGGGAGTTAAATATTGATTTCATTTTCACTTCATTAAGCCTCCTATTGATTTCAACCAGGCAGAGTGGAAGATGGCAGTCAATCACTAAAGGGATGCTCCATAAATATCAGGAGAGTTTACTCTTCCTTCAGGATTGGGGCTTCCTCCAGATTATGACAGCCCTTTTATGAGGCCCCATGGCTTACTCTGCATGGCCAGGGGCATAGAGAGGACTCACCCATCACAGTTGCCCTCAAAAAACTAATGTATTGTGGTCTCCTGATTTTAAAAAAGCAGCCTACTTATTCTCTAGGAGAAGGTTTGGAGAATGTCCATAAATTGTGTGTGTGTAAGAGAGAAAGAGAGATTGTATCTTCGGGAAAGGGCTGGGCAGAAATACCAGGATCACGAGTCAGATTAGACAATGAAGATGGACAGCAAGAGCAATGTGTCAAGCAAGCAGGTCAACCCTGAGCAACAGGCAGAGTTTTTCAGAGGCTCAGGGCACCACACTGACAGTGGTCAAGGAACCAAAATATGGGGAAATCAAGGAAAGTCTGCCAAAAAAATATATGCAGCAAGAAAATGGGGCAAGCCCTAGTTGTTTTGGCTCAGTGGATAGAGCTGCAGACTTAAAAGTCCCGGGTTCAATTCTGGTCAACGGCACAAGCCCGGGTTGCGGGCTCGATCCCCAGTAGGGGGTGTGCAGGAGGCAGACAATCAATGATTCTCTTTCATCATTGATGTTTCTGTCTCCCCTGCTGCCTTCCTCTCTGAAATAGAAATATTTTTTTAAAAAGGAAACGGGGCAATATGTACACATTAAGAGCTTCTATAATGTTAATGACACTGATCCAATGATTCCACTGTTGATAAGGACTTCCCCCCACTTTTCATGAGTTTCCAAGGATGTTAGCCTGCAGCTGCTAGTGACCAGGTCCCCAGACTTAGAAAAGATGGTCTGGCAAATGAGAAAAGAGCTGAGAATTGGAGAGAAAGAGACAGACAGAGACACAAGGGGATGGAGTCCCAAATAGCAGTAATGTTGAAGAGAGTCCACCTCTATCCATTCTACAGTTTCATTACATGCATCAATAAATATCCCCCTTTGTGCTTAAGGTAGTTTGGGTTAAGTTTCTCTTACTGGATAGTAACAATGCAGTGAATGTATAAAGATACACAAAGGGATGGAGTCCCAAATAGCAGTAATGTTGAAGAGAGTCCACCTCTATCCATTCTACAGTTTCATCACATGCATCAATAAATCTCCCCTTTGTGCTTAAGGTAGTTTGGGTTAACTTTCTCTTACTGGATAGTAATAATGCAGTGAATGTATAAAGATACACGGAACTCATAAGAAAAGTTTTAAGCACAAAAATGTACTTTGCTACAGAGGTTTAATTAGGGATTGGGCTTTGTCATATTTTAAGATAAACAATAATGTAGCTATTAAAATTCTTTGTTTTTCTTATTAAAAACATTAGTGAGCACTTCTCAGATGCTAGAAACTATCTTCATGATCTCATTTAAACCTCACACTCACCCAGAGGTAGTGAATGCTTCAGTCTTATTTTACAGAAAAGGAAATGAATCTAGAGAGGATAGAAAACAAACTCAAATTTATACAAGTAGTACTGTCAGTGCATATGCTAAGCCAGACTTTTCTGACTCCCAGAGCCTGTGTTCTCAACCTCTGCTATACGTTTATCAAAAACACACAATAGCAAATTATTATATAAAGGTAAGTGAAATAGAATGGCAGAACGGGAAACCACACATACAAAATGACATAGCCTTGTGGGATGCATACAGCAAGGAGACTGGGTAAAATAC
>NW_006286675.1:933598-938230 GCF_000327345.1 Myotis davidii | reverse complement strand
CACCAGAGGCACCCGGATTTTATTACCTTGGAAAAGCATCATCACCAAAACATAGAACCCACTCATAGGTACCCTTTATTTTTCTTAAAATCAGGATATGGTTCTTCTCATCACTGCATTTCCCTGACTAGGTCTTTATCCCCCAATATGTCCACAGTACACCCACCTGCTAACGTGATCACGGCAACTGTGACAGTCACAAAGCGGAATGAAATGACATGCCTTTCTCATCCAGTTTCTTTTTCAGACCCCGAAGAATCCCTCCCTTTCCCATCCCTCCTGCTCGTACCACTGCCAGGGAAGCACTCCCTGATAGTTTTCTCAGATTTGCTTATTTCCTTCACATTTCAATGATGCACACTGAAAAATGGCACATTTACGATGTAAGTGCAACCTGCTTCAGGTCTCTCATGCGCAGTGTAATGCAGCAGCAATGCGCCCCACTACTCAGAGAGGCCTCACTCATCACACTACCCTGACAAAACCCGGTCCAGCCATCACCAGCAAAACACTCCAGCAGGCTCCGAGCTCCATCTGCTACAGGAAACAGGAAATTGCTTAGGTGAGGTTTCAAGGTTTAATTAGCGAGAGAGAAGAGAGGAGAGAGTTGGGCCATTGCACATTGGAAATAAACTCCTTCTGCTAGTATATGTCATCAACTCCTTTCCCTTCTCTAACCTACTATAGCTTCTGTTCAAAGGCACAACAGAAAACAATGGCAAATACTTTGTTGTGGAGTCATGGAGACTATGGGAAGTAAATGTGATAAGTAGAAGAGGAATAAAAGGAAACAGAGGAACATGGGTGTGTTGGTTAGTTCAGGCTGTCATAACAAAATATCCTAGACTGTGTGCCTTAAACAACTGGAATTTATTTCTCACAATTACGGAGGCTGAGAAGTTCAAAATCAACGTACCAGCCCATTAGCTTCCTGGCAGAGCTCTCTTCCTGGCCTGCAGACATCCTCTTGCTGTGTTCTCAACGTGGCAGGGAGCCAGCTCTGGGATCTCTACTCTGTCTAATAAGGGCGCTCATCCTGCCATGGGGCTCAACTCCGTGACCTCATCTAACCCTAATTACCTACCACAGGCCCCATCTCCAAATACCATCCCACTGGGGGTTAGAATGTTAGTAGGTTCATTTTGGGGGACACAATTCAGTCCATGACAATGGGCTTCAGAGGGTGCTCCTCCATGCACCAGCTTGTGACTTTTGTGTTATTTACACTGAATGTTCTGGCTACCAAGTATGTGAGTGGGGTGGGCAGGAGGAGTCGGAGGTCCGGGCGGCCATAACCGATCTGTGGGAGGTAGAGAGATGGGGAGGTTTCATAGCACTAAAGGCCAGTAACTATGAGTCTCCAGGTGGAGACAGAGCAGCAGGTCAGATGTACATGTGGGAGCACAAAGCCAGAGACTTTTCAGGACCTGGGAGAACTGGCAACGTGGGGAAAGAAGCAGGGGAATCTGCAACTGTTTTCCCTCATCTGTTTCTATGCTTCCCTATTCCAGTCTTTTATTTTCTCCAGTCGACTGCTTTTGTGTTTAAGGAAGAGATGAAACAGCCTAAGGTAAGAGAAAAATCTGGGGTTTTAAAAGCCAAGGTCCAGTCACATTACAATAGATTTTATCATAAAGAGCCAGACTTGAAGAAGATTCTAGACGCTATGCTCCAAACCTAAATGGACCTCCAAAGTAGACTGAGGAGGAAGGGCAGCTGTAACCTGATATGAGCTGCTTCCCTGAGGAAAGACCAAGGGAAAGTGAGAATGGATTCCACACTCAGCACAGAGACGGAATGACCATAGAAATGTCTGTGTGGCACCTGGTAGCAGGTGGGGCCCAGGTGGCTTCACACTGCTCCATGGATCCATTAAGAATCAGGAGCCTTGAGGATTTTGCACACAGGAAAGTGGTGAACGACGTAGGCCCATGGGACTCCAACGTGTCCAAAGTGGCTCATGAGGGCAACTCAGTGTTTCTTTTATTCCTAAGGCCCATAGCACTATCAGAGAGGCCAGGCCTGAGACTATCCAGTAATGAGACTCATGGGACATGAACAGGGAGGACGAGAATTCTCTGTGGAGGGACAGGGATCAAAAACTGAGGCCACACCCCACCAGCCACCAATGCTGTGAGGTCAGTGTCCATACGGCCACTGGGAATGTAGGAAATGAAGGGATGCACTCCCCTTATCATTTGCTCAGACTGGCCTGCTTAACACTCAGTGGAATGGGGGCTCAAACTCTAAGTTGATAAGTTTACTCACTCACAACATAATTCCTTCCGCACCAGAGTTTTTGGCCTGATAATTCCACTACTAGACGAACATCCTCTTACCAATTTGACACCCCATCCTCTACTCTGCTCATTAGGAACAATGAAACCTGGGTCAGAACCCACCTGCAACTCAGGTGGATAGGTGTCAAACACAAATAGAATCTGGGAAATGCTTGGAAAGGAAATCCCCAAATTTTGATGATATTGCAGGGATGGTCAGCAAATCTGTAATAATCAGTGTTGTCTTCATAATTACTTGTGATAGTAGGAGCTGACAGGAGCATTTCAGATGCCCCACTCAGGAAAGTAGGCCATTTGGATGATTTCCTCTAGGGAGTGGAATCTATTTTAAATGGGAAACTGAATGCTACAATTACAGCTCAATTGTCTATGTAATGGCATTATGAGCCTCAAACAAGGGCAGGCTATGCATGGGGCACCGGGAAATGTGTTCTCCACACCCTGATCCCCCTTGAGAAATAAAAGAGAAATAATCCATAGGATGCAAGCTTGCCTTGGAGTCAGACTAAGTTGATTCTGGGTTTTAGATGTCTTTTATCTTTTTTTTATTGCTTAAAATATTACAAAGAGCACATACAAGTCCTTTGGTTGACTTTTATCTTAATGAAGAAATGTTAAGGGTCAATGGTGTTGTTTTATCACAATCAGAGTGCCATTTGAATTTGGGAAATACAGGAGACAGAACTTAAGGGAGCTAAGTGATTCAAAGTCGACCAGAAGGTGGAAGGATTAATAAAGGTAAGATGGGACTCATGTGCCTAAAGGTAAGATCAGACACATACCTGACTGACCACAAAAATCGTTCTTAAACTTTTTAATTCAATAGGAACTTGACTGCCTCCTCTTTATGTTCTTGCCTTTCCTTCAGGATTCTGGTAACCATGGATAATCAGATGACCAAGCTCTTAGGGGAAGATAATGGCTTCTAGACATGGCCCATCTTGCATCTCTTATGATGTGATTGATATTTCTCCCTCAAGTTGGGAAATGTATGTTCCCTCTTCTTGAATCTGGGTGGTGGACTGTGATTGCACCAGTCAACAGAGCATGATGCGAATGATGCTACGCTTCTTTCCAAGGCTTGGTCTTTAGGCTAAGTTTCCACTTGTTTCTCTTCTGTCATTCTTAGTGCTTGCCTTTAGCAATCTACAACCATACCACCAGGAAGCACAACCTAGCCCACAGATAGATCACATGGATCGAACCACAGGGAGTAGAACTGAGAGCCCTGGCCAGACACCAGAATCAATCATCAGTCACATGAGTGAAGGAGGCTTTGGATGATTCCAATGTCTGCCTTTGAGCTGCCTTAATTGGTGAGAAGTAGAGCACAGATGAGCTAATCCCCACCAACGTCTGCCCAAATAATAGATTCATGACCAAAATAAATGTGTCTTATTTTGAGGATAATTTGTATAGTGCTAGATGCCTGTTACAGATAATCAATACTGGTGAACAATTTTGTGCCTCCCCCCCCCCTCCAAAAAAAATTCATTATGTTGAACCCCAATCCCCAAAGTGGCCATATTGGAGGTGGGGCCTCTGGGGCATAATGGAGTTGGATAAGGTCAAGAGAGCCCTCACAGTTTTACAGTGTCCTTACAAGAAGAGGAAGATTTGTAATACCTTAATCAATACAGGGGAAAAAAATCATGAAAAGAGACCAGAGTTCGCTCTCTGCCATGTGAAGACACCATGTAAAGACAGTGCCCATCAATAGACACATGGAGAAAAAGTAGCGATGCATATACACAATGGAATATCAATAGGACATAAAAAAGACTGAAATGTTACCATTTGCAGCAGTATGACAGACCTATAGAGTATTATGGTCAGTGAAATAAGCCATTTAGAGAGAGACAATTGCCATATGATTTTGCCTGTATGTGAAGTCTAACGAACAAAATAAACAAAACAAAAATGGAAACAGATTCATAGACACACAGAGTAGATTGATGGTTGCAAGAGGAGGGGGTGTGGCAGACTAGGAGAAAGAGGTGATGGGATTAAGAAGAGAGAATTGGTCATGACAAAATAGACACAGGGGTATAAAGTAAAACATAGGTAAGCTAGTCAATAATATTGCAATAACAATGTAGGGTGTCGGTTGGATACTGGAAATATTAAGGGCAACACAATGTATGATTGTCTAACCACTATGCTGTACATCTCAAACAAATCTCTATAATAGCCTAATATGCTAAGTGCCTGACCAAGCAGTCGACTGACCGGTTGCTATGACCTGTGCTGACCACCAGGGGGCAGATGCTCCTACTGGTAGGCTAGCTTGCTACTGGGGTCCGACCGATCGGGACTGGGCAAGACAGGACAG
>NW_006286675.1:907989-930448 GCF_000327345.1 Myotis davidii | reverse complement strand
AAAATATATTTTATTGATTTATACAGAGAGGAAGGGAGAGGGATAGAGTTAGAAACATCAATGAAAGAGAACCATCGATCAGCTGCCCCCTGCACACCTCCCACTGGGGATGTGCCCGCAACCCAGGCACATGCCCTCGACCGGAATCGAACCCTGGACCCCCCAGTCCGCAGGCCAACGCTCTATCCACTGAGCCAAACCGGCCCTGGCAGAAAATGTATTTCTTTTTCTAATACTGCACTTATGATTCAAAGAAACAGAAACCAGCTTATCTTGAGCTCTCTGCAAGTGTGATAGGTGCATTCACGTGTATTCTTAATTCTCACCACACCCTTTGAGGTCCTCAAATGATGTGGAGATGCCTTAGAAACTTAACTGACCACCAGGGGGCAGATGCTCCTACTGGTAGGCTAGCTTGCTACTGGGGTCCGACCGATCGGGACTGGGCAAGACAGGGCCAGACACGACCTGGAGACCTCCTGCGGTCCCTTCTGTGGTTGTTCCCTGGCCACCGGCACTGATCAGCCCCAATTAGGACTGGGCGAGATGGCCTTGATTGGCCCTGATTGCTGGCCAGGCAGAGGGACCCCACCAGTGCATGAGTTTTGTGCACCGAGCCTCTAGTACAAAATAATAATGAAATTAAGCTATAATTGAAAATTAAATATTAAAATAAAAACTTTTTTTATATTTATTGATCACCACCTTACTAATTTCTATTTGGATGGCTATGATTTTAAAATTTGCTTGACTTCTCAGAGTTTGATCAGCTGGTGTGAAGCTTTTAGCAAAAACAGAAGCTACATAAAACTAGAGCTGGCAGCAGTGGTATTATGATTTTGAGGTTGGAAAAATGCAGCCAGTCATGCCTTGGCCAGTGTTGCTCAGTGGTCAGAGTGTTGACCCACACACGCAAGGGTCCTGGTTGGGGCTCATGAGGGAGACAATCAATTGATGTTTACCTTTCACATTCATAGTTCTCTCTCTCCATCCCTCCCCTCCCTTACACTCTCTCTAAAAAGCAATAGAAAAAAATATCCTTGGGTAGGATCAATTAAAAATTCAGCCAGTTCAGAAGTATTTTTTCTTAGTATTTTATTTATGTACTCATTAATTTAAAGGAAGGGTCCACTGACCTTTAGAGAGGGAGGAAGAGAGAGAAACATCAATGTGAAAGTGCGACATGGATCAGTTTTCCCCTCCCTGTCCCCCGCCCGGTATCAACCCTCAACCCCAGGCCTGTGCTCTGACCAGGAATGGAACCTGCAACTCCCAGGTACACAGGATGATGCCTGACCTATTGAGCCACACCAGCCAGGGCTTTCTTAGTATTTTAATACCAACGAGTTACTGAGTGGCCTAGTGACAGGAAGAAGGTAAAGTCGGGAAGAAAAGTCTTCTACCTGGAATCTTTTCCTAGGAAGAGAGGAGAGAACACTTGGCTAGCACTTTTTATGCTCTGTGTCAAGCCTCTCGTGCCTGGGTTACATAAGGAGACGAGGAGCACACTTGCCAGGCCAGGCAGATTGAGGAAGCTTTCCTGTGATGCTTGCAGATGCAATTCACACAGAAGCCATTCAATGGCATTAACTTGGAGCTACCTCCATCCTGGGTTTGATTTTGCAGAACATCTGCTGGCGTAGTTAGAATTCCTGGCCCCTTCGAAATGCTGCCAGAGCCTCCCTGGTCTCGCTGAAGAATGAATCACACCACAGCAGTTCTCTCTTGGGACTGAGCTGCCCGGGGAGTGAGCCACCTTAAATCTGCACGTTGAGCAGCAGTTCAGACCCCACCTCTGTCACATGTCAGCTGGGTAAGTTGTAGGGGTGACTACTTAACTTAAAATCTCGGGTCAAAAGGAGTTCCGAATTAGTGAAGATGAATTAGGATAATTTGTGCGAAGTGTTAATACCTGGCCCATACAAGCCCTAAAAATAATCAGCACCAAGGTACCAATAAATAATAAGTATTGTTAGAACAACAATATCAAGCATTCATTTTTATACAAATAATGCCTACTCTCCATCCCATAAACGTTTATTAATGTTTGCTAACTATGTCTAAAGCAAGAACAATGAGACTTCTGTGAAATTATAAGAAAATCAAACAAACAACAACAAACACTCTGAGCTTCCAGCTCTATTTTCCCAAAGAGAAAAGAAAAAGGAAGAGTTGGGAGGTCTCAGTGTGGTTTATATAACCCTCGCTTTGTCACTGTCTCCTGGCTTGTCATGCTCTGTGACCATGATATCAAGAGAACCCAAAAGTGAGAAGGATGCCATAGCCCTGCCTGTGAAAGAAATTTTGAGCAGGATTCATGTACCCTAGGGAGGCAGGCAACAGGGAGACTGATATTCCAGGTGGCAGGTGACGGATGGAGCCAGAACCTGCCTTTAAAGTTTTGCTGTGAAAACACCAGTTAGATTCTTACATAGATTCACAAAGTCATCTCCATGCATATAGCAGAGATCTAAGTCTAGTAGGACCCAATTAAAGGTGAGTTTAAAAATGCTGAAATGCTGTGTCACTAAGGAGAAGGCTTTGTCAGCAACAGAAACAAAGAAAGAACCAGAATGCGGAGGCAAGTGTTGGCCATCCCCATCTAAGACCCGTGAGTTCTCCCTGCACACGCCCCTATGTCCCTATCAGGCTTTGGTGGCTTCATGCCATCGGCCCTCCGAGCTTCCCCTCAGGCCCCTCGTTCTCACTGCAGGCTCGGCAGGTAACCTCGGGAATCTGGCTTCCCCTGCGACTGTAGGAATCATCTGGGCTGGTCACACCAACTTGAATAAAGGTACTCTTGCGAGTTCCATTTCTCTTTAAGAGTGAATAAACTAACCATCCAATTTTTACATCAGTCCCATGCGAAAGCCATTGCCCCCTAGTGTGTGCAACAAGAGGCATCTAGCCCTAGATCAGTAAGATCTGGGATGTGAGCAAGCCTGAGAAGGCCATTCAAGGCTGAGCATCTAACCCTTTGCTGTGGCAAAGTTGTCCATCACGTGGGAGTCTGCCTGGTACAGGCCAGCCTTCCTTTGCTATACACCGTAACAGCTCTATGAGACTTCCCTGCACAGGCTGGGGGCTTTTCTCAAAGGCTTACCGTCATAGTTAGGCCATGCTTTAGTTCCCCCTTAGATGCTATTTGTTAAAATATGGGCAGGGTTTAAATTTCTTAGTTTTATTTTAACATCTAATATCTTAAAAGTACAGGCAAAGACATAGGGCAGCAGTTCTCAATGGGGTGATTTTTGGCCCCTGGGGGACATTTGAAAATGTCTGGAGGCATTTTTGTTATCACAACTGGGAGGCATACCACTGGCATCTAATGGGTAGAGGTCAGGGATGCTGTTAAACCTCCCACATTGGATAGGACAGCCCCCTGTATCTCCCCACCTCCCAAACACACACACACAGAATTATCCGGCCCAACATTTCAATTGTCCTGAAGTTAAGAAACCCTTAGTTCAGAGAAAATATATTTCTTTTTCTAACACTGCACTTATTATTCAAAGAAACAGAAACCAGCTTATCTTGAGCTCTCTGCAAGTGTAATAGGTGCATTCATGTGTATTCTTAATTCTCACAACACATTGAGGTCCTCAAATAATGTGGAGATGCCTTAGAAACTTAAGTCTTGTTTACATCAATTAGCCAGTGGTAAAACTGGTTCCCTTAGGCACTGTTTTGCTTAAAATCACAGAACCTATTAACGATATTTAGCAAGGAGGTACTGAATTTATCGGTAACCCCATTTTACACATGGGGAACCTGAGGGTGAAAAAGGTTGAATAATTCACCTCAGTAAAAACAAACTTCAAACCCAGGTCTATTTGATACACTAGATATGTTCTGTGCATTAAGATTCCTAATTTGAATTCAGGAAAATAGAAAAAAAATACAGCTAACTGCCAAAACACCGACCGAGTTTTCAAGATATTAAAATCAGAGAAAAGTTCCCATGAAAAGGCCTCGGGAGAATAAAATCCAGTGTGTGTGTCTTCTGGAAACGATTCCACTGAGCTGCCTGAGATAAAAAATACAGCTAACTGCCAAACACCGACCGAGTTTTCAAGATATTAAAATCAGAGAGAAGTTCCCGTGGAAAGGTCTCCGGAGAATAAAATCCAGTGCTTGTGTCTTCTGGAACTATTCCACTGAGCTGCCCATGGGAAGGGGCACATTGGCCCCTTTAATCATGAATTTATACTTAGGCCAACCTCAGGCTCACTCTGGACAGAGATCACCCCTTGCAATGACTTACGTTAATTGTTAAATTATGCAAATGAGATGGCCCCATACTTCTTACAGGGTCTCCTAGGAGCAGAAACCAAGAGCTTCAGGAGACTGAGAAATCAGTTACCTCCACCCTAGTGGACGTAACAGGAAAGGGATGCTGGCTGGTTATAGCCACCTCAACCGAGGCCCCTTTGACAAGACAGTAGTAAGTGGAACACCATACATCTGCACATTGGCGCCTATATCTGGGCTTGCCCACTTAGTAAATCTCGTGCTGTTTTCTTTTGACTAAAATAGTCAAAATTTACCTTTCAGCAGAATCATCTGGAAAGCTTATTACAGACACAGTTTTGGTTCAGTCCCCGGGATTCTGATTCAATAGGAACCTGCAATATTAACTAACAGGCACTTCAGGCAATTTTGCTGCAAAGGGTCCTTCTAATCACGGTGCTACGCCAACCGGCACCGCGTCACTTACCGTGGGCCTCTCTCCCCCTCTCCTGTCGGTCCCTCCCGGGGATTTTTCAATAGGAGGATTATATGTTTTTGTATGTGATATGTTTCATTTATTTCTTCAAAGAAAAGTGATTGGTGAAAGATATATATGAAAATAACTATAATATATACATCATTATATAAAACACACACACACACACACACAAATACACACATGCACACACACACAGAAGGATGAAGTACGGTAAAACACAGACCTGCTTGCCCTGGCTGTTAGGAGACTCCCGGGAAGGGGTCTGGTGAGAGATGGACTTTGAGATACGTGTGCCTTGGGGGTTGGATGCAGCCCTCACAGGTCAGTGAGGGAAGGAAGGACTGACAATCTGTGGAACTAGGTGCAGGGCATATGGGCACTCATGTCACCACCTTTAGGGAAACAGAGCCCAGAAGCAGGAAGAAGTAGGCGTAGAGGTGAGGAAGCAATTTGAACCTGGTGGTTGGAGGAGGCTCTGGTGGTGGTAACACCAGTTCTGAGCGCTCCTTCCTCCTATGGTGACACCAGGAGGAAGGTGAGAACATGGAAATGGGTGACACCACTGCCCGCATCGTCCTAATGGAAAACACCATTTTGCAGACTTCACAGGTAATTTGTTTTCTGCGCAACAGCCTTCTTAGACTGAACTCCCTAATGCCTTCCCTGCAATGCTCCTAGGAACGGAAAGCAATTCCCTCCTCCCAGGACTCATTTATTTTCTCCAGGTACTGCCTGGCAGCCATCTGTAACTGTAAACAATAGTTCCGTGTGGGACAATTAAAATTGATTTTCTATTATGCTAAAAACACTTAATTAGTATTCCTGCCTTCAACACACTGATGAATTTGTTCAACAAGGCCACTGCATCTATTGTCGGGGAGAGGGAAGGACATCCTCGGAGTCCCCACTCCCCATCCCATGCCTCCTCTTCCGGCCTGTTCTCCACCTCCCAACAATGACCACCTGAGCTTCTCCTCCTCAGAGCAGCAGCTGCTGGGGCCTTGCCCAAGTGTGCCCCCGGTTGGGGGGAAATGCTTCCCTCAGCATCAACTGAGGGTTTTTAAGGAGACATTGATTCCACTCCAGATTCTTGGCTTGATGGAAGAATGCCCACAAACACGCTTGCACCAATCCCTCAAATTCCCATGAGACTCTCCTCAGCTCAAAAATAACCAAAACTAAACCCAAAAGATAAACCACCCTCTCCGCCACAGATCCACTCCCTTCCAGAAAAGATGCTTAGAATCTCTCTCTTCCAGGAACCCAGATTTAAGAAAAATGAAGTCTGAGTCAAAGCACATCAAGGCGATTTCTGCCAAATATTTTACATCTTTATATACAAGGCGCGTGCGCACACACACACACACACGTTCATTCTCTGTAATCTATAATAATTAAAGGGTAATATGCTAATTAGACCGGCTGTCCTTCCGGACATCATTCTGGACGAAGCTGGAGCTGAAGGGAAGCCCGGGTCCCGGGTGCTGGACGGCAGTCAAACGGAGCCAGCCTGGGTCCGGGGTGCCAGAGGGAAGCCACCGCTGGCAGCCCGGGGAAGGAAGGCCTACTCTTGCACGAATTTATGCATCGGGCCTCTAGTTACCACATATGGGCTCAACAGAAGTTGTGTTTCTTTCAGAGAAACTTTGACCCTTACCTTGGAACTTGATTTAACCACCTGTCTTTCTATCATGGTTAACTTTCTTAAACTGAATTTCACATTTTTTTCAGGCTTGGAAATGACCTAGCTCCTTATTCTTCTTTATACAAGCCTCCCTCCCACAGGAAAAAAAATTAAGATTGTTTTGCACGAAACTGTTGCTCAGAGGCCTCTCCTTGGCCACGATTGGTGCTTTGGAGTTCATGGCAATAGCCCCTGAGGGTGGGGGCTGGACACCCTCTGAAAATTGATGCCATGGAGTCCCATTCTTCCCAGTCCCACCTTCTTTCACCTCCTTACTACTACCAGACCTGAGGCCCTGAACCTAACTGCCCCCTATACTCGGGCTCCTGAGCATTAAAGAGAAAAAACCAACATGATATAGAAAAATGTTAGTTACATGCAAACAAGTGGTTAGAATAAGATGGAACTTGGAGACATTGTAGAAAATAGGTCTATCCTTCATCTACCTTTCATCTAGCGCCAATATTCCACCTCTGTGTGGAAATTACCGAAAAATCGGTACAGCGGTCTGGTAGGGTTAAACAAGCACTAATTCTTTTGGAGTCTCAATAAGACATCTCCAGTTTAGCTTCATTAAAAGGTGATTTGCAACAGTTCTGAAGCTAAATTGGAGAAATGAAAACAAATCCTTTTTTTAAAGAAAAAGTCCCTGCTTCCTCTGGTGCTCAGCTACTTGGGCATGAGATGGAGCAGCGCTGGGTATGACCAGCCGAGATGAAAGCTGACATTTCAGATGAATGAGCGCACACTCTGTGTTGAGGAGTCCACTCAATCTTCATGACAAGAGGTCACAGTGTCAGGTGCGCACCCACCACCGCTCAGCAGCCTCTGACTGTGACCAGGTAGATTGCAGCTTCTGTTTTTCTTTGGAGGGAGAAGGGAACAGGCTTATCTATGATTTTTTCTTGGCACCACAGGTCAAGCACTGTAGTGTACATCTGCTCTTTTGCTAAGTTTTCATACGATGGGGACATTAATCAAGGTTCCCTCCATCGTCATCCCTACAGTCAAGGGGTGGGCATGTCACCTAAGCCAGGCTACTGGGGCTCTTTTTTCCCTGGAAGTTGAAACTGAGCTGAATTAAATAACGGGGTGAACAGATTTACTCTGATGGTCACAACCTAAATGATAGTCTCTTCCTTTCTGTACCCAGATTCCCAATGGTGCCCTGCTTTCTGAGTTCCCAAGTTCTGCTCGCCGAGTTTGGACTCCAGGAGCTACTAGTAACTTGGGGGTTGGCCACCTTTCTCTGTAAAAGGGCCAGGTAGCCAGTATTTCAGACTTTGCTGGTCATATGGTCTCTGTCACAGCAGCATCACTCGGTCACTGCAGTGCAAGTGTGGACATAGAAAATACACAAACAAATGGGCAGGCCTGTGTGGCAATAACACTTTATCTAGGGACACCGAGATCTGAATTTCATATAATTTTCACAGCATGAAATATTGCTCGTGTTTTGATTATTTTCAACTATTTGTAATATCAAAACCCTTCTTAGCTCATTGGCTGCACAAACACAGGCAGCAGGGCCAATCTGACCTGCCCCTCTCCATCCCGGAGCTAACCCATCTCCTTCCCATCACTTCCTTCATTTTCCCTCATCTACCACAGCCAGCTGCTACTGCCTGCAAGGGAAGGCGTCTCACTACAATGTGTACTCAGCTCATTTATGTCTGAAGGACACCGGCTACAAGGTTCCGGGGCCAGGTAGTTCCTTACCTGCTCGTTCATGCATTCAATCTGTGCTGAGCACCTTTCACGCTCCAGGGACTGTAACTGGCACTGAGAACACAGGTATCATTTAGGCCAACACCGCCCCTCCTTCCTGAGGGAGCACTCTGTGTAACAGCCGTGGACAATCCTGATGGGGAATTTAAAGAATCACCTGCGGCAGCACACGACGTTCTCTGGGGAGCTCAGACAATCAAAAGTCATGTTCAGAGGGTGTGTGTGTGTTGGGGGGCGGATTACAAAGGCCAAGATGCTAAGAGTGGGCCAGCACGAGAGTTCCTGGATGATCCTTCTAAGCCAGTGGTTCTCAACCTGTGGGTCGCGACCCCTTTGGCAGTCAAACAACCTTTTCACAGGGGTCGCCTAAGACCATTCTGCATATCAGATATTTACATTACGATTCATAACAGTAGCAACCTTACAGTTATGAAGTAGCAACGAAAATAATTTTATGGTTGGGGTCACAACATGAGGAACTGGATTTAAAGGGCCAGAAGGTTGAGAACCACTGTTCTAAGGGGAAAAAGGCTACAAAAAGAGTAATTTAAGGCCCTAGTTTACAGAGCAAGAAAAGGAATAAGCAATCAAAATCTCAAAAATCAATGTAAACAAGATGTATTTCATTGAAGGCATTTTTATTGGTTAAAAGAGAAGCAATGGATATTAGAGATGGCGCAGCCATTCTCATTGTCTGCCAGGTATGGATCGAGTCTCGCTCTCTTCTTCCAAGATGACATGGAATTAAGCCAGCAACGGAGTCTGGCTTTTTAATTCATCATTGGTGATTCCTATCCTTCCTGTCCTTTGTTCTTTTTTTTTTTTAAATAAATCTCCTATTACTTCGGTTTGTGAGATCCTTCTTAATATTAAAGAAAATATCTCCAATGAAATATGAAAGCCTTGTCAGTATTCAGGGCGAATGAACTGTGGCCGCCTCTCTAGCAGCCTTTCTGAAGTGCCACTAAAGCCTGCACTTAATTGACCTTAAGCCTGTCATTTTCAGGGCTTAATTAACTTGGGTAAATACACTGCTTCCCAATGAAATTACAGTCCAAGTCCATGATGAAGCAGCTTTTCAGAGCACAGTTCAGATCTCCTTCCTCTGGAAGAGAGTCCAAAGTCCCGCCTCCTTCAGTCTCGCCTGTGGCCAGTGCCAGCACACTGGGGAGTGGAGATGGGGCTGGGCACAGAGCAGGAACTCAGTCAACGTGACAACAAAGTGAAAGCAGTCTACGCGGGCTCTCACATGACATTATGCCATTTTCCCAGGGTTTTGTAAACACTGGACTTCCTGTTTCATTTTCCTCTCCTTTCATTCTTAGAGAAAATGCCATAGAATCCGCTTTTTCAGAACTTTTTAACCCTCTAAAATGAAAACTGGCCAGAGATACATGGCAAAGAACACCCTCAGAAATACATTCCAGCCTCACCCGCGTATTGCTCATTAACCAGAGTAGACAGCTGGCAGAAAATGATGGTGAGTATTTAGTGAACCACATCCCCAGTTCACCCTTTCATATAATTATATGTCCAATGCTAAGACCAAATAGGTATTCTAAACATGTATATGCACATATAGAATTCTATATAATCCAGGTATTATACTTATATGTGTGCATATATACGTATGTGCATGGATATAAAATTATACACTAATACTCTTTAGTGTATATTTAGTGTGCAAATATTTGTTGAACATAAGTTCAACACACTTGAGTATTAGGGTAGAACACCACTTGAAGTAACATTAATGGAAATATAATTTCATGGTGCAGATCAGTCAGTGCCTTCTCTCCAATATTTCAATTTTTTATTGCTCCCTAGTGTAATCTTACGTTCTTTATATTTTTCCCACAGAGCTAATTACAAATGTGATTTCCACTTCTAATGCTATGTTATTGCTCCAAGGCTGGCCCGCATATTCTGGTTGACATAGTCTCTCTACAGCGATAGCCTTCACCCCCTCTAGCCACTGAATGGACCAGGATTAATTACTTGACAAATGACTGAAAAGAAAAAGAAAAAACCCAGACTAGAGCTTCCAGTCCCTAGACATTCAAAATATTGCTTTAGTTTTCAATCCTCTAGGTGAGAAACTAAAACACATGGTCTGTTTGTGGCTTTTGGATACTACACATCCATTCTTGAAATGAGGCTTTGGGAATAGGAGTGATTGCACAAAGAAAAAAATCAAGGTGCTGTTACCCGAAGGATGGAAATAAGTTTTGAGGAAGAAAATGCTATCCAGGGATTGTATATCTTTTCAGACAAAATTGAGACTTAAATGTTGTAGGAATTTTACCTTGTTTAAAATAAAACTGAACCCTACATTATACATTGTGAATTCTCTAAAAGAGAAATAAAACACACTAAAGACTGAACATGGGCACTATTATAAAGAAACCAAACAACTAGAACAACCTAGTACTTTCTCAATTGTAATGACCTATCAAATAATAATCAATGCAAGTTTACTCTCTCTCCCTAAGTAGCTCCAGTTAGTGGGACCATGCCAGTTCTGCAATTGGGCTAGGCATTAAGAGAGCTGCTGGCTTTAGCTTTATCTGCTGATAGGATAATTCGCTTTAATGAGCTTGCACACCTTATCAGAACCATGACAGTCCCCTCAATCCAAGAAATCTTTGGAAGACAACAAGTGTTTTCCTGGCAGCAGCTTTCCCAGTAGCACAGACACACCGTGCTGTAGCTGCTCTCTCCCAGGACTTAGCTTGATTCCCATCTGCTCATATTTCTCTATGGAAATAAAACTTCTGTAAAGTGTCCAAAGACAATAGATGGGTGGTTGTTTTTTATTGATCGCACCAGCTGTGTCCTGACCAGATGGTCCCTCCTGTCGGTCCTGCTTCCAAGGCCTGCCTGTTCCAAGCCTGGCTCTCCAACCTCATCAGAGAAAATTCTATTTTATCCCTCCTTGTTTAGATTAACCAGAGTCCATTTTTGTTGCGTACACTAAAATATCCTTATCTAACAGATCGTTTTGTCAACTAATGTTTTTTTTTTTTAATGCCCACAATCTGTCAGGCACCTGTGATTCAATAATGGATAAACACCAGGTCTGCTACCAGGAGCTCACCTTCTAGAAGAGGAGGTGATTATAAAAGTGGTGAGGACTATCTGATGGAAGACAGGGGTATCAGAGGGGTGGGGTATCCATTTGGATATAACAGAAGGATGAATCTCCCAAGGCAATTTTAGTGTTCACATCTAACTAAAGAGAAGGAGGCAGCACCTTAAAGAGCTTGGGGCAAGAACATTCCATGCAGAGAGAATACATATAAAGAGAGAAAGAACAAAGAATTTGGCAATTCCAAGGAGCGGGTTACATAACCCATTCATTAAGTGGGTCCTGTTCTCTCATCTCTCTGTCAATCACCGGTGGCTTTAAAATCCCAGGGAGGCAGCCTCACTGCAAAAATGATACCCCTTTCTCTAAATTATTTTACCATAAAATTGTATTTATTCTCTACTTATTTCATATGTCTGAGGAGTGCTTCCCAATAGAATTATAAGCCCTTTCAGAGTTGGGGACATGCCCAGCACTTTGTTTATATTCCCATATATTATCTACATGGTAGGTATCCCATAAAAGTGTAGTAGTTGAGGTTGCAAGTGCCCATCAAGAACAGATTACTGTTAGTTAGTCACCATGTGTGGCAATAACGCCTTAACGATATTGTAGCATTTCTCTCTATGGGTTGCCTTATCTCTGCCTTCATTCATTAAAGCAGTTAGGATGGGGATACTTTATATATACAGTCTAGCCAGAAAAAGCTGATAGTTCAATTGGATTCATCAGCTAAGTCCCTAAAGTTACAAGCTCTTATAATTAGCAATTGACTTCAGAGGATTTAACAAACAATGACAAACATACGGACATTTCCAATCTCTTTGAATATACAGATGTAATCAGCTTTAATACACGGTATTAGCACCAGATCCAGAGGGTATGCAATCCACTACCAAGTTCAGGATCCACTCTGTAGTGGGTGGTTAAAAGTTAATAATGTTTCCAACACAAGTGATTTTTTTTTTAAGAGTAATCACCAAAGACGTACCAAATGGTGGGTAAGCAATTTGTCGGGAAGGATTCTGGAAGTCAGGAGGACTGAAATAGATCGCATCACATGTAATATTCAGGGATGTCTCAGGCAAATCCTGAGAAGTATTCCCCCATCTAGGTGGAGAGGCCATTGTCATCTGAGAAAGAACCATACCTTCTCTTTGCTCCCATGGCACCAAGAAGCTAGGGAAGGGGAAACACAATGGAAGAAAATTTGAGAGATGAACTTTATCTGGTCTCTGTCTTTTCTTTAGAATTCTCCATTTGTTATTACATTTCAAATTCTTTAGGCTGTTAGACTTTGTCAAAAATGCTAGTATTGGGGACTTACTTGTCCTTAGGAAAGCAATCTTATCATCCCATGTGGTTTTCTCTTGCTCTACTTTCTAGACACTCCTTCTGATGCTAATTAGCCACAGTATTTTGACAGGAATGATAATGTTCCATAGGACAAGTTACATATATTAGTCATTACTAAGTTTATTGTATGGCCAAATAGTGGGGTAGGAATTTAAACTGAGAATCACATCATAATTTACTGTAACATTGAATAGATATTGTCTAGTTATGATGACTCTCAGAGTTCCTTCATCTGTAAAATGGAAATTATCACACTTAGAGGGTTGCCTTGCAATTAAAATGGATGTTGATAAATATTTAAACAACAAACCAAAAGATCTGTGTCTTGTTTTTTATTTATTACAACCAATACCCTTGCCTACTTAAAAATACCACAGAATTGAACACCTTCACATTGACTGTCAATGCTAGTTGGGTATACACAAAACTTATTAATCTAGTCTATTACTCTCCCTGACATTAAAAGGAGGCATTGGATTAGAAAAAGTTTTGGTTTCTTTATAGAAATAAAACAAGACAAAACCATCTAACAAAACAAGGATGAATAATCGGAATAAATGTTAATCCTTGTGGGGTTGTTTTTTGAGAAGAGGAGTATGTTATGTATTTTTAAGAGTATTTTTAAGAGTAATATCTTCAAATCAGAATATATCCAAATGAATATGAACAAGATGATGAGAAAATTAATTATAATTCCTTATGAAATGACAGTGATTGTGACTATCAGTATGATGTTACTGATTGCTTATTGGGATTAAGTCACTGAGCTAAGAGCTTTAATGCATTTTCACTCATGACTCACCCTACAATGATTTGGAGTCAGCCCTACACTAAAGATTATATAGATAAAGATATTGAGGTTTGGCAAAGTGACATAGCTTGCCGAAGCTCTTATGTCACAGATAGCAGAGCCCAAATTTCTGTTCAATTTTGTTTGACCCTGAGTCATGTTGCATTGTCCATCAAATGAGGCGACAAGTTCCATAGGATAGAACACTCAATGGAAGTTGCGCATGAAGCCCATTCTACCATACGGCAACAGAATCTAGGTTTTCGGATACCCAGTGCTTTCCAATTATTCACTTCCATTGTACTGCACACTGCCCGGCACATATTATATTCTCAATAAATATTTAAGAAGCAATTTCCAAAACTGTTAAGACCATTCAAATATGAAATACATTTTTTTTTTTACAAAGGAAATGGTTGTGAACAAGGCGGTAAATCATGTAGCTAAGAATTTGGTACTACAATAGGTGGCTTAGTGTAGTAGATAGGAAGCCACATACTATGTTTGAATTCTAATTTAGTCACCTACAAGCTCAGTGACTCTAAGTACATCACTCAACCTCTCTGTACTTCAGTTGTCCATAGGAAAACACATCTAGTAGCAACCTCGGATGGCTGTTGTGCGATACTGATGTGCTCAAAGCACAGAGTCTGGCACAAGTAGACAATGAATGGCAGCCTTGATCACTGTTCTACCCTGCTCTGCCTAGGACAGTAGCTTCCAGCGTGACTTTGCAAAGATCTATTCTTTAAGAAGCAGAAGTTGTCAGGGTTCCCCAGGAATTTCACAAACACCTGGTTTTCTGATCTTTGTAAGAATTTCCAAAATCCACTCTGGTGCCTTGTTCAAAAGGGTAAGTTCTGATGAACTGTTCTGATAATTTTCATCAAAAGCAAAGTCTCAAAGACTCTACAATGAAGTTTATATTATTTTATTTATAGGTTTGTTTTAGAATTAAAAGAGTTAATGCACAATATAGGCTTAGACAGTGTTTGATACTACATTTTAGGTACTGAAAAATAATTTTAAAATAGTCAACACTGTTATGACTCTGACACACCAATTCCAACATCTGGGTTTTTACCCCATACCACCAAGCAATTTTCTGACTCCAGGTAGATGTCCTACAATTCAAACTTAACTGTGACACTGTCTACCTGAAGACAACATCATCTCCCACAGATTAAAGGCCCAGTCCCACAAAACTACCCCTGACCTCATCTTCAAAGGTCAATTACAAGTGCACATAGTCATCTGTGCTTCTGACCAAGCTGTACATCAGAGAGGTTCCTACTACCATCTCCCCATGTCCAATTAATTTGCTAGAGCAGCTCAGAAAACTTAGAGAAACATTTTACTTACTCTATTACCATTTTTTAAAAAGTAACACAACTCAGAAACAGCAAAATAGAAGAGGTGCATAGAGCAAGGTATGGGAAAGGGGCTTGGAACTTCCTCTCTGAGGGCACCACTCTTCTAGCATCTCCACAAACCCAACCTAGAAGCTCTCCAAATACTGTACTTGGGGCTTTATGGAGACTTCATTACATATCCATGAATGATTAAATGACTGGCCATTGGAGACTGAACTTAATCTCCAAGCCCTCTCAGCTCCCTGTAGGTTGGGGGTGGACTCTAAGTTCCAACTCTTTCATCACTGGTTGGCTCCAATGGCAATCGGACTCTGTCCTTAAGTGCCATCCAAAAGTCAGCTCATTAACACAATAAAAGACATTTTATTGCTTTCATCCCTTAGGAAATTATAAAAGTTCTAGGAGCTCTGTGCCCCAAACAAATATACTATATGTCTTATTACAAATCACAATATCACAATCATGTAGTCAATAAATGCTAGTTGTTACATTAGCAATATTTTGCGTCATTAATGCCGTGAAACAAAAGCCTAAATTCCTCAGTGACTTGCGAAGACAAATGTTTCTCACTCGCACAGATCTGGAAGTTGACTGACTTGGCTAAGGCAGGTTGGGCTCAGGTGGGCAATTCCATGAAGCGGAACGGCTGGACTTGGATGCAGGCTGCAGGTTGAGTCCGAGCCTAGTCCATGTTTTCCCCAGCCCTCCTGTATCAGTGAATTTGCAAGACATGTTTTTCTCATTGTGAATGTCAGGAGTGTAAGCATACACTCCTGACATTCACATCCTTGTTAACAGTCCATTGACCAAAGCAAGTCACATGACACAACACAAGACAGTGAGGAAGGGAAGTATATCTGGCCAAAATGATGAGGGACAGGAAAGAAGATTTGATAAGTAATAATCAAATCCATCATAGTTGGAGTCTAAGAATTTATGAGTTAGATAGACCAATTTAATCAACATCATCCATTATCAAAGGAGCTTCCTCCCTGGCCTGTAGACAGCCAAACTCTTAGGATGTGGTGAATGAATAAAAGCAGGTTCAATTCTCCCTCAAGATCTTTTCCCGCAGACCAAGTTGAAGAAAACTGGCTTTCTGGCAGCAAGGCTGCATCTGGAATTCCAAATAAGGAAAGCTAGCTCTTAGGGCACTGCATAGGGAAGCCAACACCAACCGCAAACACTTATTACCATCACAGGGGATGACACTTTCAATCTTTCTCAAAATAAAAACAATTTCCTTCCAAATCAGATGACAGCTGGGCTGTGAATCCCATGCACTTGATGCCATGGGATATGTAACATACAGTGGACCAAAAGGAGGCTTCAAACCAAAGAAACAAGAGCTCATGTGATCTTCAGAGTGAATTTAAGGGGACACTTTACCCTACTTTGTCAAAACAGGTTTGTAAAAATAGCTCATAAGGCACCATGTGAGTTAGAATGGAAAGGCTGAATGGTATGGAGAAGTGAGAAAGTATGGTGTCCAGGTCAAGCTCTTCAATTAAATTCTCTGCTTTTGGCTGAATCCCTGCTTTCTCAGGCTCAGCAGTTTTATTTGGGGAATGGCCAAGAGTTGAGCTTTAATTCCTAACTCTGCCTGAACTATCTGTGTAATCTTGGGTAATTTCACTCTCTGCCTTAATTTCCTCATTTGAAAATAGCCACTCCTCTCACAGGCTTTCATAACTCTCAGTAGGTTGAATGTCTAAAGTAGCACCTACTGGAGAGTGATCATGGATGTCAGCAGCAATATCATCATTGCATTCATAATGTGACTATAAAGGAATTTATTCCTTAGGGGGTCTTTAAAATAGGGCCTCTAGATTACAGGGTATGATGGTTATAACAGGTCTGCCAATTCATTGACCATCAAGAGGCAGTCTCTGTGCCATCTTCCTTTGAAAACAGGTATGTCCTTATGTCTTACGTAAACAGAACATTGTGGAAGCTCCTGGTGACTCCTGGGACTAGGTTAGACAAGTCCTGCAGCTTCTGTTAATTCCTGGTGAGACTCTCTCTGGGAGCCCTCAGCTGCTGTGTAAGAAGTCCAGTAACCTTGAGGCTGTCACGTGGAAAGACCACTCCCCAAGATCTCACAGAGAGTGGAGTGCCTGAAGTGCCCCAGCTCTTCCAGCCTAGACCCAGACAAAGAACAAACAAGCCTTCAAAAACTCCCAGCCCCATCTACCACATGGCTGCAACTCCATGACAGAATCTGAGTAAGAACTGCCTCACTGGGCCTAGTCAACCTCAGCTTCAGGGGCAAAATCAGTGACTGCTACTGTTTCCAGCCCCTGTTTTCCTGTCATTTGTCATGCAACAGAGGATACCCAGGTCCTAGGGATCCTGCAGCCACCCCAGTGAAAGGAGAGAGCCAAGGTGGCCAGAGACAGGGGGCCTTAGCCTCTCTTCGTTAATCCAAACAGCTCTTTCTTGAATTGGAATTCTGCACACTACTTTATTGTTTTTTAACTTGGAAGGAAAAAAGGCTTCTACTGCTAAAAGGAAAACTTTGAAGACTATTGAATTTGATAATATCTCAAATGCCTTCTAGGTCCACGGTTTTATAAATGGATTTCACATAAAATAAGAACACTTGAATATGCACAGCAAGCCACACACACTGTGCAAAGTGCTTTATGTACAGTGAATCATTAAATGCTCATCATGACCAGCAGCCCCAATGCAACCAACTATGAAATAGCAGAGCAGGATAAAAATCAGCATTCTGATCTCAGCGCCCACACTTCTAACTAGAACACCAGAGCTAAAGTGAGCTATTTTGCTTAACAAAGAAGAGTGCTCATGTTTCTTAATAACAGTTGTAAACAAGGACCACATCTACCTGTAAGTTGAGTGTTAGCTACATGGCACAATTGGCTTCTAAAATATTGTTCAACCAAAATAACTGCCCCAACTCCACAGTCTCTAGGGTAAAGACATTGCCACTTGGGAGAAGTAATTCATTAAGTCCATAATTTTTCTAGAGAACAAGCAATTACCCATAGGGACCCTGATGATAACAAAGAGAGATGAGATTTATTGGTGGGAAATGCCAATGAAGATATTTTCTCCAAGCAAGGTACAGACTGTTTTGTGTGTACTGAGAGAGAGGATGAGGAATCCAGATGATGACTAGAATGAGGCAATCTGGAACAAAGGGAATGAGAAGAGGTCCTCAAAGAAAGACCTGCATTTCCTTATTGATTCTTTCCAAAGGATCAGCCTTACTGGAAAAATAATATTAGTATTTATTATTTATATTGATTAATCAAATTATTGTTTATACTATTTATTGAATCCCCAACATACACAAATAATCTGAAATATACTAAATTTAGTTCTTACAATCACCCAAAGATGTGGACATTAGGGTTAGCATTATGCATAAGAGAAAACTGAGGCTCAGATAGGTTAAATATCTGCCCAGGCAAATAAATGGAAAAGGCAGAATTTAAATCCAGGATTCAATAACTGATTTCAAATCTAGGCTCTTTCCTTAAAGCAGTGGTTCTCAACCTTCTGGCCCTTTAAATACAGTTCCTCATGTTGTGACCCAACCATAAAATTATTTTCGTTGCTACTTCATAACTGTAAGGTTGCTACTGTTTTGAATTGTAATGTAAATATCTGATATGAAGGATGGTCTTAGGCGACCCCTGTGAAAGGGTCGTTCGACTGCCAAAGGGGTCGCTGCCTTAGAGACACAAGAGACATTGTTTAGTGGTGAGATGATCTCCCCTTAATTGTGCACAGAAGGATCATAAATATACCAAACTCCTGAGCCTTCATATCCCCTTTAAAAAGACACACAAGAAAATTACATGAGGTGGAACATGTAGGTCTGCTATGTAAACTGGAAGTGGTACCATGTAATCTGCTAAAAATGCCTGATAAAAAAATTTAGGGTAAAAATCAATTGGGAAGAAGGAAGGATTCATGAAGCATAATAGATCCCAACAGGTGGGTTTAAGAGGCCATGAGAGACCTATGCGTGGTGTCTAAAACACGGTGAGAAATCTTGCCATTCTCTTAACTTATGGCCTCGTGTGCCTAAACACCTCTGAAGCACCTCACTCTTTATCTGCTGTGGTAGCATATATTCCACAGGTGTCTGAAAGTAGCTCACACCACACTATCAAACTTACATAACGGGAGAGTAACCCAGAAAACCTCATATTCCATTCAACTACTTTTTATTATTTTGCCACATTTTTACCACATCCTCTTTTACTTTGTGTGTGTGTGTCCTTTATACTTCAGTGTATATTTTCTAAGCAGGAGGACATTCTCTTACATAACCTCAGCAAAGAAGCAAATTGGGAAATTCCACAGTGATGTCTTTCATGACATTGTCATTTTTGAAGAATGTGGGGCAGTTTTATTTTTAATAGATGTTCCTCATTTTGAGTGTTTCTGGTGTTTCCTCGTGATGCGATTTTAAGCACTCCTGACTGGAATACAACCCAGACAATGACATATCTCTTCTTATTTTATCATGTCAAGAGGCTCAGGGTGCCCACCTGTATTTGTTGATGATATTAACAATCAGTCAAGATGTTTTTGAGTTTCTCAACTGAACAGCTACTGGTTTCTTCTCGTGCAATTTATAAGTGATCTATGGGGAAGCACTTTGTTAGGACTAACCTTTGAATTCATGGTTAAGAGCCCCACCCCCAGCTGCCTATGAGTCTCTGCCCCAGGAGCTTGCACATTCTCCCACTAATAAGAAAGACGCAGAATGAGCTTTATAGTAAGCATTTAGGTATTACTTGATATAAGAAAATGTGGTAATAAAACTGTATTTATACTTTCTCTCTGGATAAGCTCACACAGACCCAGTTTTCCTTGCCTTTCCCCAATAAGCACAACCATCAGCTTGGGAACTTGCACAAGAGACAATGAAAGGAGAACTCTGAAAGATGAGAAGGCGGTGATCTAGTTTGGGAACCCAGGACTGGAGGCACAGGGCAGTGGCAGAGCACCTTGCATCCCCTATCCAGCAGAAGATGGCCCAAACCCAGTGTTTTCTGACTCATGACATAGGAATAGAAGACAGTTCAGCTTTTTTTTCAGCAGGCTCTTCCTCCCCCAGAGAAAACAGGAATGCGTCTGACACCCTCAGGTGAGTCTGATGCCACTGACAGGGAGATCTTTTAGTTGGGACTCCTACCAGAAATAAGTAGCCAGGGAAATACTCTCAGAGATACTGATATGGGAGGGAAGACCAAACTAGCCAGAGGGAGTTATCTGTAGGAAGGGTTTAGTCCAGGAAGACTCTTCACCCTCGGGGCCTGAGACTTTTATTTCCCCCATCCAGAGACACTGGGATGGGCAGGGAGGGACCCAGCTATAGAAATCAGCCTGGTTCCAGAAGTTTCTTTGTCCCTGCAGATCCAAGCCACTCTCCTTCCTCCCTTACTAAAAAACTAGGAGAAGGAGGGAGCAGTGGGGGGATCCTACCACAGCTCTCTTGCACCAAGACACCCAACAGCCTGGCCTGGGTAAACCTCCACTCTTCACTCAGGTAGCATTCTCTAGTAAGCAGAGACTCAAATTACAGGAAGCATAAACTGACAGAGCTTAAAAGTCTTATACACAAATCCACAATCATATCTGAGACTTCAAATATTCTGTCTCGGCAAGTGGTTAAACAATTAGAAAATAAACAAGGATATTAAAGGTATGAACAACATAGTCAATTAACAGGATCCAATTGACATAAATACAATACTCTACTCACTTTTTTTCAAGTGCCCCCAGAAAATTCACCAAGATTGATCATATCTTGAGTCATAAAAGAAACCTCAAAAATTTGAAGAATTGAAATGCATTTAACTCTAGAACAGCAACACAATTAAATTAGAAATCAGAAAGACAACAAGAAAATCTCTAAATATGTAAAATTAAATGATACATTTCAAAATAATTCATGAGTTAAAAAAGAAATTTCAAAGTAAATCCTAAAATATCATACAAATGAAAAGATGTAAAAATGACATATCAAAATTTGTAAAATAAACAATACTGCCAAGAGGGAAATTTATAACACTAAATGTTTACTTTAGAAATGAGAAAAGTTCTCAAATTAATAACCTAAGTTCTTACCTCAAGAAACTAGAAAAATAACAAAATAAACCCCAAGCAAACAGGAGGAAGGAAAAAAGAGCAGAAAGTATCGAAATTATAAATAGGAAATCTATAGAAAAAAAATCAATGAAAGAAAAAGCTTACTTTTAAAAAAATCAATAAAACATATAAACTTCTAGTATATTTATTTTTATCCATTTTACAAGTCACCAACTTCAGGGATTAAATAAGATACATTACTACAGATCCTGAAGTTATTAAAAAATCAAGTGAATACAATCGGCAACTTTATCTTTCTAAATTTTTCTACTTGAAAAAAAAATAGAACAATTCCTTAAAAACTACAAACTACCTAAACTCAATAAAAATGAAATAAACACTCAGAATAGTTATATAACTATCAAATAAATCAAATCTGTAATTTAAAATATCCTGAAAAAAAAAACCAGATGGTGTCACTGAAGAATATTATGAGACATAGAAATAAGAATTAACACCAGTCTTATCTAATCTCTTGCACAAAACAAGAGAAGGAAATATTACCCAAATCATTTTACTAAGCCAATATTACTCTGATACCAAAATCCTGCAGACAGTGCATGAAAAGAAAACTAGAATATTTCTCATTTAATGCAAATCCTTAACAACATATTAGCCAACAAAATCTAACAATGTATAAAAACATGTATCATATCTATGTAAGATTTATTCCAGGTATGCAAGGATGGCTCAACATTAGAAAACCAATCCATGTAAAGAAAAACTTCAGCTAAAGAAAAAAGATCTATATTCCTCCTTGTCACTGTCTTGTGCTGGGGTCCTGGCCAGGTGGACCACGGAAACTCAAGAGATTTCCTGGAAAAGGGGCATATCCCTTTAAATTAAGATTATATAGACTAGTCTGCTGTCATTTAGGTGTTTACTGACTACCTACCAAATGCTAAACAGTGTATCTACTCTTTCCATGATTTCTCTTATTTAATTCTTATCATTGCCTTTACTTTTCAATTAAGGCGACATTCAAAAAGGATAAAATTATTTGCCCAAGGTCATACAACTATTATGCAGAGGAACTGGTGTCCAACCCCAACTCCCAGGTCCATTACACCTATCACAGCATCTGCGCATCTTAAAACTGGAAGGAAATGTAGGGTGAGAGGTCCAACTCCCTCAGTTTCTCAAAGGGAGGTGGAGGAACAGCCCCATGGCTACATTCCTGGGAGCAGAGGGCAATGCCATACAACAGAACAGACAAATATTTCATGTAATTTACAAACTAGAAAAACAAATTTTTAAAGGCCAGATGCTTATTAATCTTGCTATAGATTGTATATTCTATCTAAATCCTTTTTTTAATATTTTTTTCGTACACACAACTGTAAGAGCAAAAGAAATAAACATATGTAAAATAACTCACGCATCCAGAATTCCAAAAACCTAACAAATCACCCGTTTTCATTTTTGCATATTTCTTTCCAGTCCTTGTTTACTTGCATATGGTATTTTTTCAAAGTATTCACTTAGTCATTTAATACATTTTTAATGGGACACCAAATATAAACTAAGGAATATGCTAAACTTTGAGGCTATAATGAGAAGCAAAAACAGCAGGCTC
>NW_006286675.1:890327-905470 GCF_000327345.1 Myotis davidii | reverse complement strand
AACAGTGCTTTTATTTTTTCCCCCTGAAGAATAACTGATTTAATCTCTTGAGAACACCCTTCTTCATGCGTGTGTGTATCAATGGTAAATCTTAATAAAAGATTGGTGTTGGTTAATTATATCACCTACAAAATGAGTCTTTTACATTTTTTAAAATATATTTTGATTGATTTCAGAGAGGAAGGAAGAGGGAAAGATAGAAACTTCAATGATGATAGAGAATCATTTATTGGCTGCCTCCTGCACACCCCCTACTGGGATCAAGTCCACAACCCAGGAATCAAACTGTGACTTCCTGGTTCATAGGTCGACGCTCAACCACTGACCCACACTTTGCATTTAAGTGTTCTCTAAAAACCCGAAAACCCATATGGATGAGCTAATGAGACTTTTCAAACATAAACAAAAATAGTCTAATGGACTCCCGTGTATAAAACACTCAATTGCCACAATTATTCAGACCACTTTGAAACTATTTCTTTTATTGGAGTGGGGTTTGGAGAGGGTTATTATTTTTTTTTTCTACTCACAACCGACTAAGTGAATATGCTACAAGTGATATTTAAAGATTTTTTAAAAAATATATTTTATTGATTTTTTACAGAGAGGAAGGGAGAGGGATAGTTAGAAACATCGATGAGAGAGAAACATCGATCAGCTGCCTCTTGCACACCCCCTCCTGGGGATGTGCCCACAACAAAGGTACATGCCCTTAGCGGGAATCGAACCTGGGACCCTTGAGTTTGCAGGCTGACGCTCTATCCACTGAGCCAAAGCGGTTAGGGCTACAAGTGATATTTAAACATTATAGCTTCAGGGTGAGACAAATTCACCCATTTCATAAACAAGTCAGTGTCAAGTTAGAGAATTTAATGGAGAAAATTTGAATCGCATGCCACATTTGGATGAACAAAAAAATGCATCATTGCTTAGCTCTGCCTGGGGGAAATTTACAGAAGGAGTCTTCTGACCCTTGTGTTCATCTCCTTCATTTCATCCATCTATTTCAGAGAGCTCTGTGCATAGCCTGTATTTTGCCCTAACTCATATTCTGTGCTATAGCGTTATTTTTAAGTAAAGTTTAAGTGCAAGGTTACTATGTGATGCCAAGGTGAAAACAATGGGAAAGAAAAGGTTCAGAAAAAAAGAAAAAAAATGAATACAATGAATTTTCATTACATTTTTATTGTATTTTATTTAAACCTTCATAGATTGAATTTCAGATGGCTGTTTATTAGTTATACAAACCATTTTTTATTATTCAGTTAATAATTTTTTTGTTATAATCATTTGAGAATCTTAGTTGGGACAGATTTTAGCTTATTTTTCATTTCCCCATTAATAATGTAAGGCATAGCCCTGGCCGGTTTGGCTCAGTGGATAGAGCATCGGCCTGCGGACTCAAGGGTCCCAGGTTCGATTCCGGTCAAGGGCATGTACCTTGGTTGTGGGCACATCCCCAGTGGGGAGTGTGCAGGAGGCGGCTGATCAATGTTTCTCTCTCATTGATGTTTCTAACTATCCCCCTCCCTTCCTCTCTGTAGAAAAATCAATAAAATGTATTAAAAAAATAAAAATAATGTAAGGCATATATATGTACTTGTGTAGGTATATATATATGCATATAAAACATAATTGATAATATATTATAGGGAACAATATATGTTATTATATATCAAATTAATAATATACATACACAATCAGACAATTCTGGTCCTACCATGCATTCTATCGCAAGAATCCAGCTAAACACAGGAACAATACACAGCAGGCTACACAGTCACCTGAAGAATCAACCTCATAGACAGAGGTCAAGGAGGCCATCCTGTATAATAAAGGGCTAATATGCAAATCGACCAAAAGGCGGAATGACCAGTCGCTATGAAGTTCACTGAGTACCAGGGGGCAGGCAGTCAACTCAGTAGCTGCCTTTTGGTGGTCAGTGCACTCCCACAGGGGGAATGCCGCTCGGCCAGAAGCCAGGCTCACAGCTGGCAAGTGCAGCGGCAGTGGCAGAAGGCCCCTGACTCCATGGCAGTGCTAAGGATGTCTGACTGCTGGCTTAGGCCTAAGCCGTCAGTCAGACATCTCCCAAGGGCTGCTGGACACTGCCTGAGTGAACAAATTTTGTGCACCAGGCCTCTAGTGGCTTTATAAAGCAGAATGGGGAGAGCTAGTGCTTTGAAACTGATATATCTGGTTCAAATCCTGATTCTGCCTCCTTTTAGCTGAGCTAGTGTATTACTTCTCTGAGGTACATTTATAAAATGAGAATGACAAGTACATTAAAAGGTTGTTGTGGATATTAAGTTACATTATGTAAAGTGAAATAAATTATATAAAGATATTCAACAGATGGTGGGTGGTGGAGAAGGAATAAAAGAAGGGGATATCATGTATTAATATCATAATATCTTTCAAAAAGAGAAATAGAATAGAAAATACTTTTCTGTCTCTGTGTGTATTTGGGCTGTAATGTAAAATGTGTTTCTTAGTATGAACCCCAGTCAAAGAAGTTTTAACAAATCTATCTATGGAGACATCTTAATACGATGCAGATGTTACTAATATCTACTTCATAGGGATGTTGTTAAATGAGTTTAAGCAGTTATAGTACAAGAAGCAACACCTGCAGAAGTTAAACAATTGGTAAGGGTTAATCATTATGACTAGTGTTTGAGTTATTGTTGATAGTGTGGGGGTATAATTTAAAATATTACGTTACAGAAAAACATGCACACAGAATCCTGATGCTACTGTGCATTCATTCCACCTAAAGAATCTGGCTGAACCACAGGAATGATGCACACTGGCATTGGTGATGCTGTCTGTCTCCATCTCTGCCAGGACTGTTACCTGACATGCATTCTAACTCCACTTGTCTATATGGAGTGCCTTCTCTCATAAAAAAAAATATAGAAACCTTTCTAGCTCAGTGGTTCCCAGAATGTGAAACAACAACAAACAGTGGAGAGAGATGTATGAAATAAGACAGCCACCTTTTTATTTTGCTAAGAACATAAAAAATTAAGCTTCCTACTTTTTACCATCACCACCATTGCCACCACCATCATTGTCATCATCACTTAAAAAAACACACACAAGAACACTTAAATGCAAACAAAACAAGAATAAAACATCCCAGAATAAAGGTTATGAGATGAATTTAAACTTATGAAAAATCTTATGCTATTTTACTTTCACTTCCTTAGAGCAAAAGGAAAGATATTCTGAGATCAGAGTCAGTTCAAGAAACAGCTTTTAAGAACCACATTCCTTGATATGTGAGCCCTAATCAGTTTGGCTCAGTGGATAGAGCATCAGCCTGTGGACTGAAGGGTCCCAGGTTCAATTCTGGTCAAGGGCATGTACCTTGGTTGTGGGCAACACCCCCAGTAGCGGGTGTTCAGGAGGCAGCTGATCGATGTTTCTCTCTCATCAGTGTTTCTAACTCTCTATCCTTCACCCTTCCTCTCTGTAAAAAATCAATAAAATACATTAAAAAAAAAAGAACCACATTCTTGCCTGGTCCTTGGCCTCTTAACAACTGTAAAGCACATGCTCACCTTCTACGGGACTTGGTGCCTATTTCTGGAGGATTTGATCACCTTACTATCTCTTTATATATGTGCACTTACTTGTGCATTCACTGAAGGTCTTAACATGTGACAGCTTCTACGAATACCTACTTGGGAATTGCTGCAGAAAAACAAATATTGAAGTACTTCTAGTTTCCAGCCTCACTCTTACATGTGGGCAGAGTTTGAGAACTGTGGTTAATAATCTGTGCCTTCCACTTTCTATACAGTGACACCCACCTTTCTCTTTGTGTTGTGCGAAGAGGTGGTGAAATGAAGTGACTACCAAATACAGAGTGTCCCCCCAAAATGTATACTCACAGTTTGAATAATTATAAAGGTAGTGTTTACTAAAACGCATTTCATTTTCAAAATTGAGCTATCAGCTGTTAAAGTGGGTATATATTTTTTGGGACACCGTGCATATTTCCTATAATCTCCAAACAATCAAGCAAGCAAGCAAGCAAACAAAACCCACACACATTAAGGCTCTCCAGGAAAATAAGGTCTAATATCACAAGAATCAGAAATTCTTGAACTCCCTTAAATAATTTCTGCTACTTTGGGGTGACTTGGTGCTTATCCTGGCTTCAGATTCAAATTTAAAGTATTTGGTGTTTAAATTTCTTGAAATTATATTTCCAATGTATTCAAACAGGTACAAACTAAAAGACACATCACGCCACTATGAAGAGACTTAAGGGCTGGTGGCCTCAGAATGGCACTTCCCCCAACCTGCTCGGCTGCACACTTCCCAACGAGGGGTTTCTAAGTGACGTTCCCACGGCACTCTCAGCAGGTGAAAAGCTCACTAAGGAACATTTCATTGATAAGTTCTAACTCACCTGAGAGTGTGTACATTTAAGAAAAATGCTTAACCTAAGGAAAGAGAGGCCTATTAGTTACCTACTGCTGGGTAACAAATCACCCCAACACAACAAGCACTTACTTTCTCACATATCCTATGGGTTAGAAATCGGCATGCGTAATTGGATCCCCTGACACAGTCTCTCACATTGCTACAACCCAGGTGTCAACTGGAACTGAGTCTTATCTCAAGGCTCCCACAGGAGATGGTCCACTCTCAAGCTCACCACATGGTTGTTGGCAGGACAGGTTCCCAGGGCTGCTGGACAAAGGGCCATGGTTCTTTTCTGGCCGTCAGGGGGAGGCCTCAGTTCCTTGCCATGTGCACCTCACAACCTAGCAGCTAACTTCTCCCAGAGTGAGCAATGGAGAGAGAGGCAGCACCCAAGACTGATGCCATGGTCTTCACGTAACTTCATCCCAGAAACAAACAGCCCAGCGCCTGTGTTTGTCTTATCTGTTAGAAGTGAGTCACTGGCTTTGACTGACACTCCAGGAAAGGAATACACAGCAGCATGTGTCAGGCCGGTGAGGAGCAAGTAGGGCCACTGTAGGGGCCCCATCACCAGAGTTAGAAGGCTCTATCTAATCCTAAATTTCTCAACATTAGTCATCAGAAAAGTGGAGTGATAAGGAAATTGTGCAAACATAGTAATACTGGGAGTATATTTTTTCTGTTTTGTTCTTCCTGCATCCCAGTTCTGAAGAGCAGTGCCTGCCACAAAACTGAGTGAAGGAACGCATGAGGCTGTACAGGCCACATGCCCTGCCAGGGCCTCCCTTTCTCCAGCTCCACAACCAGAGGCTGGGGATATGTCCTCTCCACTCTCTTCTTCCAGCACTGGGCACTGGAAGAGGCATATCTGCACACACATCTTTAAATCCTTATAACAGAAGGTGTTAAAGCAAGTATTTGTGTTTTTTTAAAAATAATGAGGTATATTCAATTACATACTCTCACTAAAATATTTATAGAGCTTTTCATAGTAGGATTTTAGTGAGAACAATCTTTTATTTTTAATACATTATTTTAAATAATTATTTTCTCCTAAGAATTGTCTATTTTGTGTGTTTCACAGTATTCTCAAATAACAGTAAGGTGATATATATATTTATATATAACATATTATATACACACATAAATATACATATATGTGTAGATATAACATATCTGTATCCAATGACTATACACACACACACACGCACACACACACACAGAATGGAAAAGAGAGAGAACTGTTTGGGATTTTCAGTTGAAAGGCTTTATAAACCATCCCTCTCACCTGGAATAATAATAATACCAACTGGCCTAAGAGATGCCCTACAACTCTTTTCCCCCACAACTCAATCTCAGTCCTCAAATCCCAGATCTAACCCAGATTACTTCCCTAATCAAAATCCCTAAATGACTTCCCACTGTACTTTGAAAACAACCCAAACTCTTTTCAAGACCAAGACTCACTGGCCCTTACCTACCACTGACATAGTCACCTGTCCCGCTAACCCTTGTTCACCATTTACCATCCCAGTGTCTCCTTTAAATGTCCAGGACACACCGGGGTCACCTCCTTGAAGGCTCTATTACTCTGTTGCTTTCTGTTCCTTCTCCCAAGTCCATTCTGCCCCAGATCAGAATGCCGGGCTTCTTGTCACTCCCATGTCACTTTAATTGTCACCTCCTCAAAGAGACTTTGCCTTCCAACCCAAATTCTCCCTCTGTGTCACCCTATTTCATTTTCATTATAGCACCTCTGGCTATCCCTTTACTTACCAGCTTATTGCTATCTACGCATTTGAGTATTACGCTCTATATGAGCAGAAACCTACTAAATCTAGGTCAAGGTAGAATTCTCAGTATTTAGAATACTGCTTGGCACACATTAGGTATTCAATGCTTATCTATTGGATGGATGGATGGATGGATGGATGGATGGAAGGATGAATGGATGGATGAAGGAAGGAAGGAAGATGCTGGGAAGAAAGTCATATGATTAATTTTCTCATTGCTAATTTCCTCATTTACAAAATTGGAATTGAAAAATATATATACCCAATTTTTTTGGAGGGGACACTGAGTAAGTAAATTTTTAGTGGGAAGGTTGACACATAGTAGGCATAAAATAAATGGTAGTACTGTCCCTTCTCTCCCCAAGGAATGTACAATTCTTGTAATGTCACTTATTTTTAAGAAATCATCACATGACACAACAGAGAACTGGAATCCTCAGAATCAGAGGAACCACATCCTTTACCTTTTCCCAGAACACTTCTTAGAGCTCCTTGATTCACCTCTCACTCATAAAGGCTGCTCATTCTCCCACTTTCCCCAACTAAACTCCTCTACAAAAACTTCTATTCCTGGTTCAACTTTCTTCCAGAAAAAAAAATGCAGTTGCCCTAATTTGGCATAGAGGGTGTTTCCCAATCGGGTCCCAGGTTTGGCCTATACACAGCACCGTCTCCTTGGCATCCTGCAGCCTCTCAGGCACTGGCTTTCTCCTGAATCAGGGGTGCTTCCTGGCTGTGTGATGGAGGACACAGTGGTCCCTCTTGGCACTGTCTTCCTTCAGGACCTAACTCACATATGACTTACTGACCTTTCTCTGCTCCTCCCGGTAGAGTCAAGTTGCGGCATCTGAATGGGAGTTGATTACCTATATATCAATTTCTCCTGTTTTGTTCAGTGCTTTAAAAAGGTGGCTAATTCTCCTCTGGTCACATGCATTTACTCAGAAGCAATCAAGTGACAGACCCTTGGTCTAGAGCAGCATCTGTGGTATTGAGACACAGTCAATCAAACTCACTAGGTTTATAGGACCCGACTTGCCTGCTATGGTGTGAAACACTAATTTCTAATTTGCAAAATGCTTTGACCCCTGAAGTGCATTCACGCCTTTAATGCTTTCTGCAGCTCACAGCAGGCAGTTTGCACAGATGCTCAGTACAGCTACACTGACAATATTTTCCTCCATATTCTCGAAGAACCTTGAAGAGGCATTGTTCATATTCAATATTCATATTAATAGATAGGAGTCCTTTTCCCTCCCTGAGTCAGGTTCCCTCTACCAGATATTACAAAATGTATTCAGGGTTTAGTCACACATAGTGATAAAAATCATCATTTGTTCTTAAAACAGCCCTGTTAGCTGGGTATTACCCTCCCTTTCCCAACTAAGGAAAGAGAAGCCACATGAGTTGATAGATCTGGGACTCAACACCAAGTCTATCTTACTAGCTGCCTGCCATTTGCACCAAGTTAAAGGATGAATTTGAACTTGCTTTAAATATATAAGACTGGTGTACCCTGTAGCCTGATGCCCTCACTCATGCTCAACCACTCACCCATGTAGTACTGATCACTCCCATCTAGGTAACCATTCTGGATTTGAGTATACTTCCATTTTGTAAGTCATTATATTCATTATGTGCAGCTCAATCTTGGCTCCAGCATTAAATAGGAATTGGGGGCCAAGTTTTCCAAGTGCGGCGCACACCTGATCTACATCAGAATTGCCTCCAGCCCTGAACAATTTTATTTCTGTGGAATCAGAATTTCAAAGGTGGCGGTGGCTTCTAGTAATGTCCATTTCAACATCAGAGCCAGTGATCTGAATGTCTGGCGAGTTTGAAACTCACAGCTCTGAGCTGTATACATTCCACATCCCGTATCCCCCACTAGCAATACACCTGCAACACTCACAATGAATTACTACTCCCAAAGCGCCAGCAAAGAAAGAAAAATAACATTTATGGACCATCTTTTGCTCGTTGGCTTTTTAGTTAACCTTGTAACACACTGGTGAGGATGTTATGGGGCCAATTTCACTTTGAAATTCAGTCTCCCAGTGGTTAAGTCATTGTTCACACAGCTCTAAACCCAGATCCCAATTTGATTCCAATTGCTTTGAGGTGTGTTTACACATAACCCACTTTTCTTGCCATAAGTGGAGAAGTTGATCCCTTCTATTTTCCACACAACACTCCCTCTGTGGCTTCTTTTTCTAGCGATTTTGCTCTAAATTTTCACCAGCTGGAACCTGGGAAAGACACTGTAGGGGAGGAAGGAGAACCCGGCTCTGCTATCTGAAGGGACTGCCTGAGCCCTGCGTCCCTTGTGCTCATGTCTGCACTTGGGTGGCTAATTCTGGGCATCTGCACTACCTGGTTAGACTCCGTGATGGATGAGCCTGTCTCCCCCACTTCCACTGTGACTCCCAACAGCTCTGAGAACAAAAGCTCTGCACATGGGAAACCTCTGGTAAATGCTCATGACTAATGATGGCATGTGTGTCTGACAAGCACAGCATCCTCCGTGTGCTGTAAATGAATAAGCCGGGTCTGAATTAAGAAAGGTGTCAAGTCCTGCATCCCAAAGGTCTGTTCCTGGGTCCTGAAAATTGCCTGAGTGCAAAGTAAAGAGAAGGGTTAGAGTTAGTTAAGATGGATGTGAATCTAAAGATCTTTTCAGCCATTTCCCCCTTTTATTCATAGGGAGGCATTATACATAGTGGGGATGAGTGTGGGCTATGGAGCCAGACTTCCCGAATTTAGTTATCACTCCCACTTTTTACCTATGTAACCCTGACCCATAATGCTGGGCGCCCTGGGCTCCTCATCTGTCGTGGGAATAAAAATAGGACCTACCTACTAAGTTAGCTGTGCAGGTTCAATGAGTTATCAGGTCGTGCAGTGACTGGCACATAGTCATGGAAGGTGATTAGAATGTTACCCATGTTAAGTGTTAATCAAATATCTGTTGAGTAGCCCCTTGGCATTCATTATCACAGACACTCTGTGAAGGACAACTTTGTAGTGGGTGTTGTCTGTGCTCAGACCTCCCTGGCCCAATTCAGAGGTCCCGTTGGGGCAGCTTCAGTACATGCTGATTACTCCCCAACATGCTGGCAGGTCCTTTTTTGGCACCTGCCTGAGGGTGTTTTCTGGCCACTGCCAGGTTGAAGTGCTGGGAAGACAATGCCCCAGGAGTAGCCTGTGAGACATGGTCCTTTAGACAAGCCCCAGGGCTTCGTTGTCATAGTTCGAGGCCATTCTGGACACTCACTCTGAATCTCCAGTGGGATTTAGCTCCAGGCACCCACACACTCTGTACTGCCCCTTCCCTTTCTTGCCTCACTTACCACCCCCTTTACATGTTTATGGGAACCAACCCCCAAATGCTTGCAACTAAATCCTTGCGTCACCATTTGCCTTTGTGGAAAGTAGATTAGAATAGCATGAGGTCTCCACTTTATGTGAGAGACCCAGAGATGTTCCGTGCATTCCACAGGTCATGCTCTTTTCCCTCCACCACAGAACTACCTGCTGATCCCTTTCAGTACCACAAAGTCATGGTCACAGTGCTCTGGTGACACTGAGCAGGAAAAGGCTGTGAATCAGGAAAGGTTCTGCAGAGAGGGTGACATTTGATTTGCTCCTGCAATGATGTGCAGGCAACTTTCTACATGGGGGAGGGATAAAGACAGGACTATACACAGGTATGCTCTTGTGAGGGGTTAAATGCTGTCACGGAAGCTGGTGAGTGGGGCTGCCTACCTCCCTCCAGTGCTCCCCACTGCTCTGTACCCCAACCTTTCCTTAGGACATCCTGGGTCTGCCTAAGATCCAGCAACTCCTGGGTTAACACGGGAGGAAGCTCTCCGGACTCCAGTCCAGCCAGAGTGGGTGACTGTACTGATGGGTTGGTCCCTGGACCTTCCTGGTTATTAAATACTTGTAATAAACCCTCTTGGCAAAAGGAAGAGCACACAGATATTTACTGATTAAATCCCATGTTCTTCTTCTCCCCTTCCTTTTCAAATGTGCCATTCATCTTAGAGCTAAAAAATAAATGTCTACTTGATACACTGGCCAACATAAAATTTTAATGTCATGAGCAATTACCCCGTCAGTACCTTCCCTTAGCAGGAGAGCTGATGAAACAGAGCCCAGTGCTTAGCTGTGAAGGCTTCCACCTAAGATGGCAGAAACATATGGTCTTTCAACAGGCCAGTAATTCCCCAGCTTTCCCCCCAGTTGGCTGGGGAAAGACTAAGCCTGCAAATTCATGGCTATAGAAACGCGCTGACAGGGTGAGGCTCGGTGAGCTGAGCAAAGGAAAATGACTGCAAGGGAAGTGCAAGCACAAGAGATAAGCAAGGACTGCCAAGTTCACCGTTCAGGTGGGAGAGCTGTGTTCTCCACTTTAATGAAGTCATCTTTCTGACGCTCTGAACTTGTTCTTTAAGGGGGAAGGCACATGGGTCCTGGTTACAGATAGAGAGTTTACAACTGAACAACTGGACATCACAGCTGCCTCTATACCAGGCTTTCGATTAGACACTGACAGGTCCCATGGATTCTGAATATGTTTGTCTGTAATTATACTTTTTAATTGAAAGAGGCAGGCTGTGCAGGGAGAGAGGAAAATCAGCAACCCCGCGAGAAATGGCTGCAAGAAGGGATTCAAAAATATTCAAATTAGATTTCAAAAGGCATATTTAAAAGGAGCATATATTGATTTTTGTGTTCATCACAGAGACTATTGAAAAAACATAATAAAGATATACATCTCAGAAAGAAACAATCAAAAAGGAGAGGCTGGCTCATAACTCCCAAAGCCATGTCCCCTGTAGAGGGTTTGTTCTGTTACCTCTCTCTGGCCATATGTCCATGGAGGCTTTTTGAAAACAATCCTCTTTGATGTCCACCCTTCTATTCTGGAAGCCAGTGGGCATCACAGAGTGAGAAAGGCTGATTCTGAAGTAGAGCGCCGAGCTGGGGAGGGTGGGAAAGGGGTGGCTGAGGTTTCCCCAATCTCTGTCTGTGGAAGACCTGCCCCTCTGTGTCCTCCCTGGCTTCAGGTTGGGCGCTGTGGCTCTGGGGTGCAGTGCCCTGGGCTGCTGGGCATCTTGCCCTGTTGAGCGTTTTATGAACTTGGGCAGAGGGGCTTCTGCCGCCTCCAATAATGACCCTTCTCTTGATACAGCAAGCACAGAGCTCTCTGAAATAAAGCAAGCTGGTGCCAGGGAAGAGAGCCACAGTTTGAATATGTTTACAATCTCGTTCTTCTGCCCTAGTTCGAAACCTAACATTGTGCTTGGCCCTGGGAGGTCCTGTGCCACTGAGATCCTCACAGAGATAATTAGAGAAAGAAGCTGCCATGAGGGAGGTATAGTCCCACTTTGGAGAAGGATGGAGAGGGGAGGCTCGGGGCAGGGCTTCCCAGGGAAGTCAGAATGTGTGCAGGGCCAGTGTTCAGCTCCATGGTGGCCTGTGGCATTTCAAGTGATATGACAAGACATAGAAATGTCCTGGCGAATGTGACAGACGCCTGGAACTTCAGGGAGGTCTGTGCAACAGGAATGAGGGGCAGAACAAAGGTTACAGGAGGAGGAGGAGGAGGAGGAGGAGGAGGAGGCAGGGGCTAGAAGGAATGCAGTAAGAGGAGGAAGAGTAAGAGTAGGAAGAAGTAGAGGAGGAAGAAGAGGGTTACAGGAGGAGGAGGAGGAGGAGGAGGAGGAAGAGGAGGAGGAGGCAGGGGCTAGAAGGAATGCCCACCTTGACCCCTGAGGGAGGGGAAAGTGGTGGGAAGGTTTGACAGAGGAAGGACAAGGTCAATTCTGGTTTCGCAAAAACTGTAGCAATGATCATAGTCCAGGCAAAGCTGTATATTCCTGCCACTGTCCTAAGTGCTTTCCATGTAGTTAACCCCCACAACAATCTTATGGGGTAGATACCTCGGTTAGCCCCATTTTACAGAGAGGGCGAGTGAGGCAAATTAAGTGAGGGGAAGCAAGTTAAGTGGTAGCACTAGTAAGTGGGGAAGCTCCGGGGAGAAACCGAGACCACTTGCCACCCAGGCCCAAGCAATTTAACACTAAGCCACACTGCCTCTTCATAAATGACCCAGGTGGACGTACACCTGTTAACCTTGACCTGCTAATTCCTCTCTACTTTTCAGGCTGAAAAATGAAGGCAGAGAAAGCAGATTTGATTTGGGAAAGGTCCCACAGAGCAGTCAGTAGAGTATTCTATTTAAAAAGAATCCTATCAGCCATTTTTAGTTTCTGGCATTTTCAGAAACAAATGTAAATACAGGACAGAGACCAGCAAAAGAAGGCATTTCAACAGGAGTCCGTAAATCTAACTACTACATCATTAACATGCTCACAATACTGCCCGTGCCTAATACGATGCTTCCAGTGAAATGTGCCAGGTATCAGGGAAATCTTCAATAGTTTTGCCACAATGTTGTAAACTAATGACTATCAAGTAAATCAGGGAGTCTTTTACTCCAACCTCTTTTCATCCTAGGCAGGCCCCTCAAGTGGTGATGGCACTCATTTGTGTAACAATAACAGTGATGAGAAAGAAGAGCCATTCATTCCTCCCCTTCTCGCCAGACTCCTGACACTCCAATCTGGCACTCTTGATTGAATCCTGTAAACTGACATTTATGGCCAAGGTGATCTATACCTTTAATGGGGAAAAAATTAACTATCTGGAAATATGTGCACAAATCATGTAACTGACTATTTACCCACTTTCATGCTGGCTTCTTACTGAAGCATAAACGATTTCAGGGCAATTTCTAAGAGCCACTTACCTTTCCAACGCACATCCATCAATGTGCTAAAGCTGCTTCCAGAGTGGGATTTCCAGTGGCAGGCATCATGTTCCCGCTAAGATAAAGGCCCTCCTCGTACCCTACTCAGTCATTCTGAAGGCTCTGTTACAGTATCGCCACACAATAAATCCAGGGCGCATTTGTTATTTATCTCATCGTTTCTGTCTTCCTTGTTCCGAGCTTGTTGCTTCTTTCTCACTATCATGTTTGGGAGGACTGTTAAGTAGGGCAATCGAGAACACCCCCTACATCTGAATAGTGCAGTGTTTGTTGAGGAGGTTGTAAGTAATGAATGCCTGTTGGCCAGAGAGCTGTGTTTGAATGGCAGGTGAGGTAACTCCAAGACATTAGACAAAGTGTATACCTGGAAAACTACCACTTCTAGACTCCTCACCTCACGTTTCAAGAACAACAGATTTTTCATCAGCCTCCACAATCAATGAAATGAGGGAGGGTAAGCTTTGGGGTCCAAACTCACTGACACCACTTGTATTCTTAACGATGGAAAATTAGCTGTACCGCTGTGAAACGCCCAGCCAGAACCTGTCCTCAGGCCTGGGAGACAGGAGGAACCTGCACAACTGAGAGATGGAGGAGGGGGCTTGGCTTATTAAGATGTTTCGTGGAAGAGGGTTTGCTATTCTCATATGTAGATTTTTTTGGAGAAGCTATTTATTTGTAGACATGATGCTACATAAAATGCTAGAAAGACAGGCAGCCTGAACAAAACACTGCTAGGGATGGCAGCGCTTATCTGAGAAAACTGGGCAGAGGGGTCGTCCAGGTGCAGTCACCAGAGAAATGAACGCTTTCAGACTAAGGCTCCCTCTTCAGGACACTGACATTGAGATATACACAGAGGGAGACTTTAATAGCAGCATTTACAAGGTTGGCTTGCTGAAGCAACTGTTGTTGGTTGGGATGACTTAGAGCTCATGTACTATTATTTTGATTCTGAAGTTCGGAGGAGAGTGAAAACGGCAGGTTAAGTTTGAGTTTTCACCACACTCCATGACATTGAACAAGAATCATTCCTGAACATGGCTAGAAGTAATGCCACAGAAAGCCTTTTACTCCGTCACAAAACTCCTTTGAGGCACACAGCTAGCTGGTTTACTGTAGACTAAACATTCTAACTTCATCCTCCTCCTCAGAACAATTTGCCTGCAAACACTCAGGTTCCAAGGATCAAGGAAATGAAAACTTTCTATACTAATGATTTTATAATTAGAGAAATCCTTGCCCCAGAAGATAAAGTAACAAATACATTTATGGTTTATGTCAGGAACTTCCTAAAAATTCACCTATTTGAACAACAGATCACCCATTCTCAGAAAAATAACAGTTGCCATGTGGGTAAGTAGTACTTTTGCACAATCACTTCATCAACTGGCCCAAGTCCTCTTATTCACATGCATTTACACAAAAAGACTTGCTTCAAAACCCTCCTCGCTGGGTCCACCAACAAAACACTCACTGCATAGACTAAACATTCTAACTTCATCCTCCTCCTCAGAACAATTTGCCTGCAAACACTCAGGTTCCAAGGATCAAGGAAATGAAAACTTTCTATACTAATGATTTTATAATTAGAGAAATTCTTGCCCCAGAAGATAAAGTAACAAATACATTTATGGTTTATGTCAAGAACTTCCTAAAAATTCACCTATTTGAACAACAGATACCCATTCTCAGAAAAATAAAAGTTGCCATGTGGGTAAGTAGTACTTTTTCACAATCACTTAATCAACTGGCCCAAGTCCTCTTGTCTTCCTAAAAATTCACCTATTTGAACAACAGATCACCCATTCTCAGAAAAATAACAGTTGCCATGTGGGTAAGTAGTACTTTTGCACAATCACTTCATCAACTGGCCCAAGTCCTCTTATTCACATGCATTTACACAAAAAGACTTGCTTCAAAACCCTCCTCGCTGGGTCCACCAACAAAACACTCACTGCATTATCACAGACTTTCCCCGATTCTGGTCAAGCTTCCCTTCTGAAAGAGGTGCCTTAATACCAACCGCCAAATGTCAATGTACTTGCCCTTGATCTCCCTCCGCTGAGGAG
>NW_006286675.1:881498-889884 GCF_000327345.1 Myotis davidii | reverse complement strand
AAACAAAGACTTATATTTTTGATATTTATTTTATATATTTAAATGCCATTTAACAAAGAAAAATCAACCAAAAAAATGAGTTCACGTGTCACCTCTGACGCGCGTCATAGGTTCGCCATCACTGCCCTAGGGAGTTGTGTTCAGTTGCACATGTTGGGCCATGTTCTCTGTGGGAATCTGAGAAGAAATTGGAGTCAACAGAACTCTCTCCTGAAGCTCATCCAAGTCTCCTACTGTGTTACCATCCCTTATTCTTCCTGTGAGTCTTTAGTCCTGCCTTCTCCATTTGGGGGGGTTCTGGTTCTGTCTGCTTATCATTAGTTCGGGGTTCTTAATTCTGGGTTCTTCCCCAGACCTTTCCAGGAATGTGATGAGAACATTTATCATACAAACAGATTAAGTCATTTAGATACCAAAGGTACTTAAGTATATAAAATGGCATTAAACTCATATCTGTATAAACAACTCCATTAACTCTCTAAAAATAATGGGACTTTTGTGTTACAGAAATAATAGAAAACCCAATAGTAAAGAACTGTGGTAGGCAAAATAATCTACCCCTTTTACGTCTCCCCACCCCCCAATTTCTACATCCTAATTTCATAATTTGAGAAATTGCATGGAAAGGGGCCTTTGTAGATGGGATAAAGTTATAGATTTTAACTCTCTAAAAATAATGGGACTTTTGTGTTATAGAAATAATAGAAAACCCATTAGTAAAGAACCATGGTAGGCAAAATAATCTACCCCTTCTTTACACCTCCCCCCCAAATTTCTACATCCTAATTTCATAATTGGAGAAATTGCATGGAAAGGGGCCTTTGCAGATGGGATAAGGTTATAGATCTTAAAATAGGGACAATAGCCTGGATTATTCAGGTGGGACAAGTGTAATCACATTGGCTGTTCAAAGTTGAGGAAGCCAGCAGAGTCAGTGAGAGAGATACGACTGTGGAACAAGAGACCGGAAGCTTGAGCAGGACTTGACTCACCATTGCCTGCTTTGAGGATAGAGGAAGGGACCATGAGGCAATGAATCAATTCAGCCTTTAGAACAACCCACAACTGGCAGCTAGCAAAGAAACAGACTTCAGTCCCACAACCACAAGGAACCATATACTGCTCACAACCTGAATGAACAGGAAAGAGAATCTCCCCTGGAGCCTCCGGAAGCAGCACAGCCCTGGTGACACCTTGACCTTAGCCCTGGGAGACCAATGTAGGACTTCTGACCTACAGAACTGTAAGACAAGAAGTTTGTGTTGTTTAAAGCCATTAGAGTTCTGGTATTTACCGCAGCAGTAGAAAACTAATACAAGAAACTTGATCACATATCTCATTGCTTTCTTATATCAGAGAAATTATTGCAATTCATTCTGCAAGTATCCTTGTGAAGTAGCTATTTTGCTTGACCTGACCTTATTTTAATACATATGGGAACTGCCCTTCAGATGGCAAAGGCAGGACTCACCTTGGCCCTTCTGACACTGTCCCACTTTATAAGACTTTCTCACAGTAGTTTTAAAACATTCCAAATCAAATTCTTATATTTTAACACTAGTGGCCCAATTCATGAAATTCGTGTATGGGTAGGGTCTCTAGGCCTGGCCAGGGATCAGGGCCGATCTGTGGGGCGACCGGCGGGGCAATGGGGGCCCCTGCTCGCACCTGCCTTGGCCTGGTGCCACCTGCTCGCCGGCCCCACCTCCCACCACCACCACCTGTCAGGGCCTGTGGTCTTGGGGCAGCTCCTGCATTGAGCGTCCGCCCCCTGTGGTCAGTGCCTGGTGGTCAGTACACGTCATAGTGACCGGTCCTTCTGTGGGTCATTCCGCCATTTGGTCGATTTCCATATTAGGCTTTTATTATATAGGATAAGTCATTCTAGTATTTCTGCCTTCCCAGGGCAAAAAGTTAAAGTTAGGCAGAGAGTAGTTAAGCTCATCTCTTTCTTTGAATAGTTTTGGATTGACAACAACTGGTGAGGGTCCTGTTCCAACAGCTAAGCTCTCTAACTTATCCTTCTGATTATCTCTTCTTCCAAATGTGTTTTCCTGATCCCAAAATGCAGACAGTAATGAAACTCAACAATTTCCCCACAGAAAATTATTGTATATTCATAAACATCAAGTGATTTGCTTGAACGCCTACAATGCAAACAGAAAACTATGCGGATTGGGGCTTCTCTAATGTCCATGCTTATGGAGCCATGCGGGTCATTATAAATATTATTAATCTCGCAGACACTCACAGACAGAACACTGTGATACTCCACTGATTACTAAAAGAAAAGCTGACAACACAAGTGTGATCTCCTTTTCTTTCATTTTCAGGATATTTCAGAATATGGACAAATACATATTTCCAAACAAACACATTTTCTTTACTGAGGCAGCCCTCTCTTACAGCTTCTATTGAACCTTTAAGAATTATTATAAACTTATGGGTGTTTTTTATTATTAATACTATTGATATGTTATTGATTTTTAAAACCAATTTCCAGAGACCATAAATTCAAGCATGTGCTCAAACCAAATTAGTGGAAATACTTTAGTATTTATTCTGCATTTAGATTTGAGTATCCCATAATGCTCATGGGATTAAGGGGGGTGCTGGGTATCAGGCAGTGAGGAATGGTGGGGTCTGGGGTAACTTGAAGAACTCACACCCTGTCTGAAGTGGGAAGTTGCTACTTGGATCCTGCCAGCTGTGCATGAGCAAAGGCACATTATTGCTAGATCTCCTCCCAATTTTTAAAAGAGAAGCACAATGTAATTATGAAATTTCTTGATTCTTAAAATATTGGCAAGTAATGAACTTTTTAAACATAACTGCTGTCTGTTTTCGGTTTGGGATTTCTCATCTCGAGTTGGCTGACAATTGGGAAACAGCACTTACTGTTTCGAATTTGTAAACATCCTTTGTAAAATATCACAGCTTCAAAGATGATGGCAAGTGGAAATAACTCTATCACTCTAGTTACAAGTTAAAAGCCATCTTTCCTGAGGGGCCTTTCTTGTCCTGGTTCACAGGTCAGGTACATGGGCTGTGCCATGATTATAAACCAGATTCACTTCATCCTAAATCCTTGGCTGTTTTGACTCTTCCTCTTTTAAAAAAAACACCTAATTTATAATAGAATTCAACTGTGTGTCTGTTCGTCTCATCTAATTAATATAGAACAAGGCATTTTTATATGCTAAACATTATGCTAGGTGCTGGGCATAGAGAAAAGCCATCTAGCAAAGCACTAGAAAATGACATTTTGAGGAGTATGAATGAGGTACTAAGCTAAAGATATTAAATTATTATTACTATTGTGGCTAACATTTACTGAGTATTTACTAGGTGCCAGATGCTGTTTTAAGTGCCTCACATGCATTGCTACATTTAATTCTAACAATAATCCTATAAAATTGGCACTATTGCAATCCTGCTTTATGGCTAGGAGGTGGTGGCGCCGAGATGCCATCCATTTAGTCAGGCCAGCTTCAGGGATGTTCTCCTAATTACTAACAAGAAAGCCATACCTGCTAAGATGAGAGCCATTCATTATGATGACCAATAAGGTGAACCAACAAAAGAAGCCTCAAATAGAAGCTGAGAAATGTCCTAGATTTGGACAACTTTCATATTTTTCTCTTTGTCAGCACTACTTTGATTATGGCTATCCATTTCCCCACAGCTCATGCAATTCACTGTAAATTACGAATGTGATTAGAGTAGTTTCACTCTTGTGATTATGAAATAATAGAGTGATTAGTGATTTTATAGGTAGATATAAGTATTGATTTTGAGATACATACTTTGATTAAATGGTGATTTTGGCAATCAACCATGCTTTTATGTCTTTAAATGCCTGTATAGAAACAAAATTCTAACCAGTGTGAAAGATTTAATATTTAATAAAAATAATTTCTCAGATTAATTTGTAACGACCTCTGTTTAATAAAAGCTGAAAGAAATCTGCTTATTGAGGGTGGGCTGGCATTCTTTTTTTTTTTTCCAATCGGGCATATTAGAGCAAAAAAATTTATTGTTATTTCTGATTGCTACTGTGAATGAAATTGTCAGTAAAGAGTATGTGACCTAAATTGCCTTAATTTATTGATAATGAAGCAATCCAGAAAGCATTATGAATAGCTTCAGTAAGAGTTTCCTAGGGCTAAAACGATGTGGCATAGACCTAGACCTAGTTTTTCTCTCCAAGTTTTGATTCCTTTTCCTTGGAGCTCATCCACTGCAGCCTCCAAAGGGCCTCATGTGGCTCCTGAGGACACAGCAACTCCCAAGGAGAGCACACTGATGTCCAGGATTGGCCAGCAGACATCCAATAGTGTATCCTGATTGGACAGACTTAGTTTGATGGCCAGCCCCATCACCACCATGATGAGTGGCTTAGGTTGAATTGGGTCCTGTGCCTGCACTTGGGGACCATAAAGGACAAACCACACTCTAAAAGGAAACTTGGATACTCTTCCCAGAAGAAGGAAGAGTGGCTGCTTACTGGAGGTAATGTACATAATTAAAAAGAATTCATGTTCATTTAATATGGTTTTATATTAAAAAAAATACCTACTGTGTGCCCGTGTTCATAGGTATATAGTACAACGAATAAAGCATGGAATTCTACCTTCCAGAAGCTTTCCGTCGCTATGTGGAAAGAAAGTTCAACAGAGAATAAATCACACAAATAGCTACCCATGCCTCAAAAGATCACAGGTTGGACTAGCCTACAGAATGGCAGATGATCAAGTTTCCAGAGAAGGTTAAATACTATTCATTCAGAGTCTTCTATTTAAGAGAGTGTGAAATTCCCTGTAGGAAGCTGCTCATTAACAATAGTTGTGTGAGGTTGTTTTTTTTTTAATTTTAATTAGCATTTTGGTATTTTAGAGAATTTCAATTATTTGAAACATTAACATTTGGGGCATATCTAAATTTCCTACTAATTGAAAATAAATTTAAAAAATGACAAAAATAACCTTTGTTTCTAATACACATAATATAGAGTTTATTTCACATCATACATTTAGAATTTTTGAAAGCATCCACATTTCACTTCTTGCCTTTTTTCCCCAACATATTTCACTATTACTATTTTTAAGTAGCACTGTGTCGTTCATCTTAAAGACTTCGTTTTCTTTTTCTCTTCTCCACCTTGGGGATTACTACTTATTTTTCAAAGCCCAGTTCAAATATACTTTTTGGTAGCTTTCCTTAAGTCAGTGCCTATATGAGCCTGTAAAAGCACTGTATCTATTACAGAGCCCGTCCCGTCTATACACCAGCCTCTCCTTTATCCCAGCATCTCCATTAGCGATCACCCTGCCTGACACGCTGCAGACAACCAGTGTCTGTGTGTTGCATTATCCTGTCTCCTGCTTCTCTGCCAGGAATAATGTTTTAAGAAATCTCTACCGAGTAGAATACGAACCTGAGAAAATAAATCAGGGTGATTTCTTTTGGGGTTGCCACTGGGAGAGTAAGTGGCTGTGCTAGTTGTGATTTCCTTCCCACGAATTCTCGTTCTTGCAGAGATATCCTAGTAGTAAACCACGTGGTCATCTCTTGGCCCGCAGAGGCGACAGGGCCCAGGGCTCCTCTGGTAGTGGGTGTGCACCATGGCACTGGGTCCCAGGCAGCCCACTCCTGGACACAGACATTCCAGAGGACCCAATCGAGAAGAGCAAAGCAGTCTGGCCTATAGCACTGGGATTATGAAACTCAAACTCTGATTTCTGGGCTAAGAAACTCATTTGCAATTTTTAATTTTTTGTTGTTAATCCTCACCTAAGGATATTTTTCCATTGATTTTTAGGGGTGGGAGAGAGAGAGACAGAGAGAGAGAGAGAGAGAGAGAAACATTGATTGGTTGCCTCCCACACATGTGCTGACCAGGGCTGGGGATACATGCCCTCGACAGAATCGAATCCCTGGACCCATTAGTCTGCCGGCCGACACTATCCACTGAGCAAAACTGGCTAGGGCTCATTTGCAATTACTGACCACAGAGAAAGGGCTCCTGAAATTTTCATTTGCTAGAGATGAAATAACTGGGGACTGAAGGGGTACCCCCGAGACTTTGTTACTTGAAGTGCTTTGTTTTGTTCCATTTGTGAGAAGAAAGCAAATCTACAAAACTCAATTTGCCCAAATTCAACTCTCACAGAACGTTTAACTAAATCAGAATAATTCGAGAAAAAGGAACACCATGGGCTAGGGATGTTGGATAGGATACCAACCACAGAATAAGCTACCAGGGCGGTGGCCTTGGCTCTCCAGTGAGTGTGTGTAGAGTCCTTTGGGTCCTGTATTTACCTTCTCTTTTGTCTTTTCTTTTGGATTCAAATTCAGTTAAATAATATCCTAAATGGCCCATAGAGACATCAACAGGTGCTCTCCTATCAAGGCCTGCCATGTCAGTGGCTACTCTAGTTAAAGGAACCCAGTCTCTCACAGGTCTAAACATGGCCCCCCTGTTCATGGCTCAGCCATTCATGCCTTTGAGTTCCATACAACACTGAGCATAAACTACTGGATTTACCTGAGGATTCAGGTGTCCTGCCTGCTTTTCCTAATATACCACTGTCAGCATGACAAATTAGAAAACATGTTCCCTCTGAATGCCAACTCAAGCATATATCCCAGACCTAGCTTCCATACGCAAAAGCCAAATCCCACCTAGGTGGTCATCTCGATGTTCCAGACATCTTAAACACAATATTTTTAATTGGGTGGCATTTAGAATAGTTGGAATGAAGTTGTATCATTTTCTATGAGGTTTTCAAGGCCTTGGGTTCTTTGTTGTTCTCTCTCTATTGGATTTAAAGACTTTATAGGTTAACAATTTCATTAAAAAAAAATAACTAATGCAAAACTCTTCTGAGTTACAAACTTATATCCATTTCATCTTGTCTCACATATTTAAGAACACTAAATTGGGAGTCTTAATTATACCCTTCCCGCCAGCACCAGTTTGGCTCAGTGGATAGAGTGTCAGCCTGTGGACTGAAGGGTCCCGGGTTCGATTCTGGTCAAGGGCATGTACCTTGGTTGCAGGCACATCCCCAATAGGGAGTGTGCAGGAGGCAGCTGATCGATGTTTCTCTCTCATTGATGTTTCTGACTCTCTATTCCTGTCCCTTCCTCTCTGTAAAAAATCAATAAAATATATTTAAAAAAAATTTTCCCTTCCTACTCACAACCAAAGTGCCATCAGCATGACACAGAGCTCTATAGCAAGGCAAATATTTCAGCCTCTTCCCACGCCCAGACCTTCTGAATCAGACCCTCTGGGGTGAGGCCAGCTGTGTGTTTATGAGCCCTCCAGGTGACTGGGCCCATGCTGAAGTCTGAGAGCCCCTTCGTTTAGCGATCCTATGTTAGCTCAACCACTGCAATAGACTCTTACTTGGACTTTCTACTCCCACCTGGGCTTTCTACTCCCGTGCTTATCCCTTCTCAGCAGACAAGGTAAAATTTTCCCTAAATTTCATCCAGTCACTCCCTTGCTTGATACTTCTAATGTCTTTTAAGTGCACTCAGAAAATTTTTAAAATATTTATCACTAGAGGCCCGATGCACGAAATTCGTGCAAGGGGCTCAGCCCTCGCAGCCCCGGCTTTGTCTGGAAGGTCATTCTGCTTTCCGGTCCAATTAGCATATCACATTTTTATTATTATAGATGGCCTATAGGGACCATATGCTCTGGCTCTTACCTATTGCTCTAATTCTTCTTGCTTTCCTCTATGTTAGCATGTATTACCCCTGAACTCTGCTGTTTGGACATGCTTTCATAAATATGTTGTTACAAACGTTCTTCTAGCTTCAAGCAAATGGCCTTCACTTGCAGAATTTAAGGTACACTCCCCAACCAACCCAGGCGCTCGTTCCCCTCTGTCTCACCCAGTTGTGCGCCCATCAGATACCTTGTTACCTTCCAAGGTCATGCTGTTGTTCAGGCAGCTACCCCAGCTGGCTGGTGCAACCCTGACCCAGTCCCTATATAAGAGAACATAAACACCCACTCGATGCTGACACCAATATACTGGTCTCAGCTCACTGTGAGAAAATATAATAAAAATTTCTTAAACTCTCAAGATGTCTCTTGGTCTGGCTCCTCTTGGCGTGGACCTAACACCCGAGTCATGCCATTATCCCCATGTCAGCATTCTGACCTGCTGGGTGGAAGCCTCATACTCCTCACATTGTCTGTTTCTCATCCAGTAGGTCCCTCTCCACATCCATTATACTTTCTCCCACCATGTCTCCTATTACCTTTTGGAATTTCCACATCCAAATCTGTTTACTAGTTTACCTCCTAACTCCATCCTAGATCACTGAATATATGAGATCAAGGACAATATTTGTTTTGTTCTCTACT
>NW_006286675.1:857270-880904 GCF_000327345.1 Myotis davidii | reverse complement strand
AGAGACATTAGAAGGAATTACCGGGATAGGGCCTGTGCCGGTTCGTTATATCCCTCAGCTTGACAGGACAAAGAGGTGCCCAGGTATTTGGTTAAGCGTGATTGTGGGTATTTCTGTGAGGGTGTTCCTGGATGAGAAGAACATTTTAACTGGCAAATTAAATAAAGTAGATTGCTTTTCCGTTGTGGGAGAGACTCAACTGAAATTGAAGACCTGATAGAACACAAAGACTGAGTAAGAGAATCCTGTCTTTCCCTGCCTGTATTGAGCTTGAACATCAGTCTTCTTTGGTTAAGCGTGATTGTGGGTATTTCTGTGAGGGTGTTCCTGGATGAGAAGAACATTTTAACTGGCAAATTAAATAAAGTAGATTGCTTTTCCGTTGTGGGAGGGACTCAATTGAAATTGAAGACCTGATAGGACACAAAGGCTGAGTAAGAGAATCCCGTCCTTCCCTGCCTGTTTTTGAGCTTGAACATCAGTCTTCCGCTGCCTTTGGACTCAGACTGCAACTTACACCATTGGCTCACTTGGGTCTCCAGCTTGTGGACTGCACATCTCAGGAATTCTCAGCCGTCATAAAAGCCAATTCCTAATTATCTATCTATCTTTATATCTATCTATCTATCTATCTATCTATCTATCTATCTATCTATCTAGCATCTATCTATCTATCTATCTACTATCTATCTATCTATCTATCTATCTCTCATCTATTCTGTTTCTCCAGAGAACCCAGAATAATGCAGGGCTCTGCTGGACAAAAGAAAATTGTATGTTTCTATTTACTGTGATTTCTACGTATAGTTATGAACCTGGAAAGGCCTATCCAATGTACCCAGCCACAACACATCTGGTGAACATCATCCCCAAGTTCAATGCCACAGGGAGGGACCTGCTAAAGAACCTGTTGAAATATAACCCAGTCCAGTGCATCTCAGCAGAAGAGACCCTATAGTATACCTACTTCTCTAACTTCTGCCCCACCCCAAGATTTCTACGTATAGTTAAGAACCTGGAAAGGCCTATCCAATGTACCCAGCCACAACACATCTGGTGAACATCATCCCCAAGTTCAATGCCACAGGGAGGGACCTGCTAAAGAACCTGTTGAAATATAACCCAGTCCAGTGCATCTCAGCAGAAGAGACCCTGTAGTGTACCTACTTCTCTAAGTTCTGCCCCACCCCCAGGCTGCAGGACCCCAGCCATCATGCTGTGGGCCAGCCTAATTCATTCCCTCCTGGGAGGAGAGGAAATGGAAGGATGCATGGTGCGCTGAACTCCAGGTGTGCCAGGAGGGAGATACCCAGCCTGTGTTCTGCATTCCCTGGGAAAGTCGGTATATTTATTTAAAACTATTAATAATTCCAAATAGACATTGTAACTATTATTAGAAGCACACTGTTAATTGTTCAACTTAAAATATTAAGAAAAAAATGGCTCTACAGTTATCAGCTAACAGCTGGGCAGGCAAATTCAAACAGAACATAAACAATCTCAGAAAAATGTAAAAGGTAATCAGACAAGGCCACTCCATGACTGTGGTGGAACAAGACGGTTCTGCCATCATGTTCGAAACTAGACAGAAGCAAGGATACTCTGCAACCACAAAAATAATGAAAATGTCCCTTTTTCGGTTCACGTAAGTGCTTACTGTTTCTTTGTTAATGACAACTCTCACCTATCTTTCATGCTTCCATCTCCCTGATAACAATCATGAAATGATTTCTACTTCCTAAGAGAATCCAAACCAAAATGGGCCCCAGCCTCCCTAAACCTGGTTTAATCACTCAACTCAGCACAAAGCCTACAGTGAATCCCATTCCATCCCCTTCATCCTGAAGACCCCAAAGCTTATCCTTTACTCAGCAAGTTAAGTAAACCTAACAGTGTCAGATGAGCTCCTGACAGCTGCTGCCAGGTGCTCTTGGACATAACCTTACACAAGGAAGCGGCTGCTTGCTCAAGGTCACATTGTACCGAAAGAGGGAGAGGTTATGCAAACAGATAAAGCTCCAGTTACACAGAAAATCTCAACAGAAAACAAAGCAACTCACTAAAATGCATTAAAAGAAAAAGGAATAAACCACTAAATAGGAAGGAAAGCAGGAAGGTAGGGAAGGAGGAAGGATAGAGGGAGGGAGAAATGAGAAGAATGAAAGGAGGAAGGAAGGGAGGGAGGAAAGGAGGTCTGACCAAGAGAAGGGTCTTGTGAAAGGATTGAAGTATTATCTACTAATTTGATTGTTAAGCAACCCAAGCCTCAGATTAAATGAGATCAATCACATTGGTGCTGTATTAACTCAACACACTTATCATCATCTTTCTCATCATCAGCATCATCACTCTCAATGTTGTATGATCACCAGTCCCTGCTGATGCCTGTTAACACGCTGCCTGTTCACTCATTATGCACAAGCAAACAAAACCATTTGCCTATTTGAGCAAATTAAAAGCCTGTTCATGTATCACACATGCAAAGGGAGGGGACAAAACAGAACTCACGTTGAGCTGAAGTTCATCTGTCCACTGTCCAATCAGACGGTAACCCGGGTTCGTGGTGTTGGTCATCTGGTACTGAAAGATGTCATACCGCCCCGGGGCATCTCCATTCTTGTTAAACATGACTGGGGTGCCAGCGCTCCCTGCAGAAGGCAAGAAAATGACAGATTTTAGAGTGAAGCCAGGTTCCTTCCATCTCTTGTGCCACTGGTGATGGTCTAGAGACCTGCTAATGGACAAGATAGCTAATGCATAGCCCCGTTGTTTAACAGGTTCCCCCCCAAATGGCCTCTAAGACTCACAGGCAAGCCGTCACTGGGGCCGACAGATGCTACTGACAGGAGGTGGGAAAACAAACTGCTTCTTTTTATGAACAGTTCTGTTTCTCAGCATTTCTTAATAGTTTATGTTAATCTTTTTATTATGGAGAATAAAAATAAATTTTTTTCTAAACTACTTCAAGTTTATTATAATTAATTATTACTGTTTCGCCTCCAACCACCTAAATTGTGGTCAGTAAAGAGCCATTTTTAAAATAGTAAACAAATACATAAACTTAAAAAGGGGCATGCCGGATTTAAAAAAAAATACATAAAAGCAAACAAGCAAAAAAGTTTACTTAGAAGGTACTTGGATACTGATTGCATTGATAAATATTTTGGCTATTTCTAAGTTACTTGATATGATTAACAGTATAAAATGCTTAGCAGTGTGCCTGGCATATGTTTTATAAATATTAACTTATTTCTCAATCTCTCACTTGAACCTCACGTTTAAAATGTTCATCTTAAGAGGAAACCAATAGGTTTATTTAGAGTATGTTAGAAAGATAGAGAGTGAAAGATACAGAAAGAAAAGGGTACATATCTTTGAAAGTAGGGTATGAGCGAAAAGTCCCTTAATATCAATCCCATAGAGCAATAGGCAAGCCACACACAGAGAGTGAAACTTGTGAGTTTGGGTTAGTTCCCGGGACAGTTACAAAGGAGTCGCCAAAAGTTTGGCAACTGGGTGCAGTTTTTCTCCCCTGGGTTCACTGGAAACAGGACAGATGTGGGTGGTCTCAGGTGTGAGGCTGATCTCTGCTCTGCCTTTGGGTTAACACTGGATATTCCTCATAACAAATGATGCTCTAGTTCCTGCCTTTTACAAGGAAGTTTACAGGGAGTTTACAAGCTGAAATAAAATCACTGGGAACAGAAGTTCATTTTGCTATTTTGGGAGAGAAGGATGAGGCACTTTTGTGAATTCTGGCTGTAAATTGAAGACTCATGGTGGCAGAGCTCTGCATCTGGCTAAGGAAATCATTAGCCTCTGCAGAGTTTGGGCCACGGTGGCATTTACGTGAATGATCTGCATGAAAGAAAAACAAAAGCATGTTAACTGGAGGGAGGCAGTCCTTGAATGGTAGGAAAAGATGCCAGCGCTTAGGAAGCAGGCAAGCTGGCGAAACTGGTCCCACACAAGTGACCACTCAACACAGGAAGGGAGTCAGAAAAGGGTCCAATAAGAGGAACAAGAGGCAGACAAGGCTGCAGTCCTGTGCTGAAAGTGACCCCCACGGAGAGGGTTTGTCCAACATTATTGGCAGAATACAGAGGCAATTAAAGAACTCCACACCATCTCACAACTGTCAGGCACAGGATTTTATGACATTTGTAGTATTAAATTTTTTTAAAAAAAATCAGAGCTGTGGTAGGCGAAATAATGGCTCCCCAAATCTGTCCATGTCCTAATCATCAGAACCTGTGGATATTGCCTTTCGGGGCCAAAGGCTTTTTTTTCAGTGATGACATTAAGGATCATGGTGGACAATCTAGGTAGATCCAGTGTAATTATAATGGCCCTTAAACTGAGAGGCAGCAGGAGTCAGAGGAAGGAGATGGGAAGATGAAAACAGGAGGTTGGAGTGACGGAGGCAGGGGTCATAGCCAAAGAGTGCAGGTGGCTTTCAGGAGCTAGAAAAGGCCAGGGACTCTCCCCTCAAAGCTCCAGAAGAACAGCCTTGCCTTCACCTTAAGTAAAACCCAGTGAGATCTGTGTCAAACCACACAGCTATAGTACATTTGTGTTGTTCAAGCCATTAAACTTATGGCTCTTTTATAGGGTATCAGTAGGAAACTACTACAGAGCTGGAGGACACAGGACATTGAACTTCCTAATTTTACAGACACAGTCCTTAGGTTCAGAGAGGGGAAGTCACTTGTTCCAGGGCCACTCAACTAATTAAACTAGAATAGTGTATGGTAACTGGCTTTGGAATCCCCTAAAACAGGGGTGACCTTTATTAAATTATTCAATCTCCCTCTACATCTGACGGTCACTAGTGATTTTTCTCATAGTGTTAGTAAGAATTAAATGTAACAATATACCTAACGTGCTTAGTTCCATGCCTGATACATAAGTGCTCAACAGATGGTAGTGAGATTCCATAGTTGGTTGGTTGGTTGTTTTTAATCCTCACCGGAGGATGTTTTCCCATTGATTTTAGGGAGAGTGGAAGAGAGAGGGAAAGACAGAGAGAAATATCGAAGTGAGGGGAACCCATCGATTGGTTGCCTACTTCACACACCCCGACCAGGGCCTGCCTGCAACCGAGGTACGTGCCCTTGACCGGAATCGGGACCCTTTGGTCTACAGGCTGATGCTCTATCCACTGAGCCAAATCAGCTAGGCTAGGGCATATAGTTGTTTTTATTTTTATCATTGTTTTGTTGGCTAATATCTCAGGACCAGAACACATGCCTTCAGACACCCAGACTCTCCAATGTGCCAAAGCTGACTCTCCTAATGGGTACCTAATTTCAATTTCTCCATCAGGATAAGCATCTTTTGTTTTCCAAAAAGTGGGCACTATCTATGAGTTATGCAGGTGTTGTCTCACCAGCTTGAGTCAGTTTGGCCAATTTGTTTCATCTACATTGTACCTAGTCACTACCCTCAGAGCCCATAAAGGCATCCGCTGTATCCCAATGGGATCTCTGAAGCTCTCTCTCTCTCTCTATAGGAAATACAGGAGCCTTTCCAGTACAGACAGAAGATAAACAAGAAGTTTTTAATATTAGCTTTCTCCTTCCAGTGAGCCTTCCAAGTATATAAGAACAAACAAAGTCCGCATTTTATATATTATCAGCAAGAAAATAACCCTATCATTTTGCAGGAAGATAGTAATATCTTGCTCATCTTCCTCTGCTTTCACATTGGGTATTAGGATCTGCTGTAATTGTATAGCTTCTAGTCATTATGAAATATGATGAGCTTTTCATTGTCTTTGAGAGGAGAGAAGAATATTGGAGGCCTGGGACTCTGAAAGGTCTCAGGCCACCAGCTAAATATTCACCAGAATGGGACACACCATCTAATCGCTCTCTCTTCCTATAATCTTTGTTAGGCAAAATGACTCTTGTCATGCCCTTTCCATTCTCATTAAAGTTCATGCTTTAAAAAATTAAGACAGAAGAGCTGAACACTTTATCTAAGTGATGACTTGTAATAGCATATGTGGTTTTGACCTTTCTGATGGATTCTGTAAAGCTAATGGATTATTATTTCCACTTATTTTTTCTACAATACCTTTTTAACAGCTTCCCTGGGTTTCTTAAAAGAGAAAAAATTGGGATTATGTTCAATGAAGTCTATACAGGGATGGACAAAAGTAGGTTACATAATACTAATAAATAATACAATAATTAGCTCTAGCTAGGCTTTTCATTGGTTATAGGGTCATCCTCATACACTAAGATTGAGGGTTTAGTCTCTGGTCAGGGCTCATACAAGAAGCAACCAACAAATGCATGGATAGGTGGAAAACAAATTGATATTTCTCTCTCTCTTTCTATCTCTCCTCCCCTTCCTCCTCTCTCTCTTTAAAACTAAGCAGTATTTTTTTGAAAATTACAATACTTACTAAATAATAATACAAGAATAAACTGTTTCACATACTTGTAACTGTAAACCTACTTTTGCCCACCATCATATCCTATATAATAAAGAGCTAATATGCAAATGGTCATCAGGCCCTCGCACCCTTGTGCCCTTTTGCCCTCCTGCCCTCGTGCCAGGGCTGGGGACCTGAGGCCATGCCCCCCACCTGGTGGGGCTTGATGGGGGACCTGAGGCTGTGCCCCCTGCCCTGCAGGGCTTGATGGGGGTGGGGCCATCCGGGTCTGGGTCTTGCACGATTTCAAGGTGCATGCAGGTGAGTGGGGACTTGACTCTGGGTCATGCGGCACGCCCCAGACTCTGACAGGAGGAATATTTTCATATACATTTACTAATTTTCTTTCATCTCTGACACTTCTATTATAGAGAAAGGGCAAATAGCAATATTAAAATATTTCCTCTAATTCCCTTTTAATGTGCATAAATTTTGTGCACCAAGCCACCAGTATATATGTATGTGTGTGTGTGTGTGTGTGTGTGTGTGTGTGTGTAAATATATATGATCACAGTGGTCCAGAGAAGAGAAAGAAGTTATCAAAGAAGAAGTGATCTGCAGAAATGTCTCCAGGTATCAGGGCTGGGATGCAGGTCATTGAGGTAGTGGAAACGGGGCCACTAGACAAGATGGCATAGTGGGAAGCTGGGTGACAGGATGTGCTCAAGCCTGAAATCTCTATTGGATCAGAGTATCTGAATGAAGCCCTTTCTTCCTGGTAGAGAAGAACCTAGGATCTCGATTGCTCAGGTGTCCAAACAGTCCTCTGCATCAAGGTACTGACAAGTTTCCTGCTCTTACTTTCGCACCCCATGTACAGACTCCAGAAACATGGCACTGATTTGTGTTCCATTTATCTAGCACTGCTCAGCACACTACCCTAAACCTTTGTGCTCCAAATAATAACAACCCATATTTTGCAATTTGGGCAGAGTTTGGGGACAGCACCTCTGGTCCCCTCATGTCAGCTGGGCAGCTTGAAGCCCACATGTCTCACAGTTGCTGCCAGCTGCCAGCTGGGACCTTAGCTGGGGCTGTGGTAGGAACACCCACATGTGGCCTGTCTATTTGGCATCTTGGCTTCCTCCCAACATGGTAGCTGTGTCCGCAATACAAATGTCCTGAGAGAATGAGGCAGAAGCCTATTCACCCATATGCCTTAGAAGTCAGATAGTGTCACTTCTGCATCAGTCACACACTCTTAGATTCAAGAGGAGGGAGCACAGAGCTCACCTCTTGATGAAGGAAAGCTAACTTCTCGTTTCAAAAAGAGCACATGAGCCCTGGCCAGGTGGGCTGGGGCATCATCCCAAACATCCTAAGGTTGCGGGTTTCATTCTGATTCAGGGCACACACCTAGGCTGTGGGTTCCATCGCCAGCTGGGGTGCATATAGGAAGCGGTCAACTGATGTTTCTCTGTCTCTCACCCTTCCTGCCTCTCTAAAAGCCAATGAAAACATATCCTCCTGTGAGGATTTTTAAAGAGCACATGATATGTGGCATCTTTACAAAATATACTGACACCCAATTCATCTTCTGGAAACTAGGAAATCTAGGTACAGGCACACACCAGATTAAATATGCCATTGTATAGCAATTCCCTAAGATGTTGTAGCCAAGACAACACATTTATTAAATTTACATCTACAGGTATTGACAATTGGTTAGATGGGCCAATGTAGACATTACTACATAAATCAAATTTAGGCTCAGGTCATTGCATTCATTTGGGATGCAGAGAAAAACATGGCCAGAAGTGATGAATTTAAAAGTAGTCATCTTTTCTCTTGGTGCATCATAAGAAGAGGATAAGTGCTTGGTGAAACGATAGCAATATTTTCGGGACATTCTATTATCATTTCCTAAATTGATGCTTTGGTGAATGTGAGGGCCAGAGTTATTAAACTGTGCCCTATTGGTCTGGAATAAAACTCCCAGGGGTGCAGAAAGTTTTGTATTAAAGTAACAGAAGAGAACAATTAGGCTTTGTTGAGACCAATAAAATCAAAACCCTACTAAACCATGCAAAAGAAAGGCTATATTTTTTACAATAGGCTAGGAATAGACTTGCTTTCTAGATCTGTCTCTGTCATTTGCTAACTGTGAAGTCTTGAACAAATATTTCCTCCTCTCTAGTATTTTATTTCTTTATATAAAAATCAAGAAATTAAATGAGTGACAAATGTCAAATTTCTTTCACTAATAGCTCTTCACTTCAAGTGATATGGAATCCATTAATTAAATCCAGCACAGGTTCTGTTTCACAAAACTGCCAAGCCCCACCATCAACAAACGTCACAGTGCCCCGGGAGCCAGCAGCCTCCCAGTTGTCCTTATGACAGAAAAAAAGTCCTCAGAGAACAGGCGATTATGTGGACCACAGGGCAGGATTGCAATGAGGACAGAGAGAGAAAAAACAATCGATCCTGCCTGGCACCTCCCACAGAGCATCCACTCTGAGATGAAGAAGCAGGAATAAAGTAGTCAACCCTTCCTCTCAGACATTTACAGGGGACAGCCTGTAGAGTTAGGTGCCCAAGGACCAGTGTGGCATCATCACTACCCAGATGTGTGGCTCTGAATATCATGATTCTTAATTCTCTGTGAAGTTTCCTTATCTTAAAAAGGGTAAATAATAGTGCCTACACTGTGCTGGTGTTCTAAATATTAGGTAAGCCAACACAGGTATGTAGCACACTTTCTGGCACACAGTAATCATTCCATAAACATGGGTCCTGTGTCTCATCGGAAGCTCAGCATCTCTGGCTCATCAATGGACAAGACCGTTTTGACAAAATGATTCTATAGAGCACTATTTGGAAGAAGAATCAGGGAAGAGTCACCAAGAACAGTCTCAAAGCGATAATTCTGGTCACTCTTGTAAGAATGGTTATCCATATCTGTGAACCAGAATACCAAGCCCAGAGACTGACCCAGCTAACGGAATGCAGTGTTTAATAAATAATGAAATTCACATGTGTCTGTCTCTGGGAAAATTAATTCTATATGTTAGGAAATTCTGTAAAATCAGGAAGAAACTATAAAATGAAGATCATTTATTCTGGTTTTACACACAGTCATTTTGTCTCCATCTAAACCAGAGAACTGTTGATCCCCAAACAGGCTGTGGTTCCTCTTCATCCAAATACTAGAGAACTCCTGGAAGATCGATATAATATTGTGGGTTTAAGTGGATTGTTGTTTATAAGCAGAAAAGCGAGAAGGCTTCCTTTAACATTAATATAATGACCTGAGCCAGTAAATTAATATTGATTAATACTATTTAAAACTCATCTGCAAATTTTATTAAAATGTCTCCATTGTCTCACTAGTGTCCTTTTTCCGGTAGAGGAGCCATTAATTTTCCCACACTGCATTTAATGGTAATGTCTCCTTAGTCTCTCCCAGTCTGGAACAATTCCTCCACCGGCCTTGCTCACGACGTGAATACTCTGGAAGAGTACTAGCCAGTTATTTTTTCCTATGTCTCCTTATGATTAGATTGAGGCATGTATTTTGGCAATAAGACCTCAGAAGTGATGTTGTAACCTTCCCCCATGTTAAGGTTGTATCTGAAGGCCTCTTCTGTGTCTCAAAGCCTGAGAAGTAGGAGCACCCATGTCTGAGGGCAGGAGCAGAGGGAGAGAGAATTTGCCCTTCTTCTGCCTTCTAGGTCTCTTCAGGCCCTAGGTGGGGGGAGGGGGTTGGAGAAAGTCCACCCACCTTGGGGAGAGCCCTCTCTCCTTTACTCAGTTCACCAAGTCAAATGCTAATCTCTTCCAGAAACACCCTCATAGACGCACCCAGTGGTACTGTTTTGCCAGTTATCTGAGCATCACTTTGCCCAGTCACATTGACTCATAAAAATTAATCATCACATGGTTAACAAAATTCAATACGATCATGAATAAACCTGACTATATTGCAAATTAAACACAGAACCACACTGAAGAGAGTGAACAAATACAAAAAATGAATGCAAATATTTTAGGAAGACAGTATTTGAGTAAACACTGTAAGACTGGAGACAAAAATAACTGTATAGAGATAGTGTACAATAACTAATAAATATGTGTGTTTTTCACAGTTCTGAATTTATATTCACTGAGGCAGAATTTGACTTCATATAAGAACCTATTTTAAGCAAAGGAGGACAAACCATACTCCCAAATATTTACTCACTCGTTCACTCACTACTCTCTCACTACTCACTCATTCATATATTGACTCAATCTTTAAAATCAGATCATCAACCATGTCTTGACACATACTGAAGAGTAAATAATCATTCAACATGTAACTTATAAAGCAGAACGCCAACACAGGACTCCTAAAAACCACAGGTGCTTGGAGACTCACCATTGAAATTCACGTTGCGGATGTACTTCAGCAACTTCTTGCCCCCAGCTTGCTCCATCTCCGGACAGACGCCCCGGTAGTCAGCACAAAGATCCTTGTTCATGTGGTGCAGGGCATGAGCCATCGCGTAGACGGCGTCTATCACGAACTGAACTTTCCCCTCCTGCTCATAGTTAGAATCTTTTCCAATTCTCTCCTGTCCTGCACATTAAAACAAGAAGCACACAAAGATTGGCGTTGAGTAGAATGTCTACATTTGTCTTTACTTTCAACTACGCTTAAAGCAAACAATGTTTTGAGGACCAGGACAGTGCAAGCCACACAGCCACATGTAACTACATTATTAGGTAATTTTTAGTAGTTGACTTTGGAGCATATCACACTAATCTTTCCAGTCATTATTACATGAACTTTAGAAGCAGCCACTACACTATTCAAAATGTGGTGGTCCCATAGAATCGAGGGATCACTGGGATTAGGAGCTGGGCTGCCACATTCAAATCTTTAAAGCTCACTTACTCTAAAAAGGTGAGAGGCCGGAAGGAAAACGATGGAAAACAGATGAAATTCCACACGGAACTCACTACCTTCTCTATATCTACTCCACCTACCTTCTGTGTTGACTGTCTCAATCATTGGTATTACTGGGAACTCAGATACTTGGGCTAAAACATCTGGTGTCATTTTTCATTGTTTCCTGACTCTGACTCCCCATTAACCACATACATGTATATGGAGCTAATGAATAGCCAAGCTCTATCAGTTCTACCTCTGATTCACTGAACAGTTTTGGCCAAACTAAAAATGCCCTACCTATGCGCTCCTCATCTCCCATCCGGATGCAAGGCCACGTGTCTCCATCTCTTCATTCCTCTGTGTCCTCTTTCCTGCTACAAAGCTCACCACTTCGTCCCCATGCTCCAAATGCTTCAATGGCTCTCCGTTGCCTCCAAGCCCTTTCCACGGACAACTGAGAATGCCCACACCCATCTGCCTAGTAACAGTAAGAACTGACATTGTGTCCCCCACCCCACTGTGTGGGAAGCTTGGCATACATTATTTACAGCCTCACTTTGTGAGATAAATATTATTTATCCTCGTTATCCAGATGGGAAAGCTGAGCCTGATAGAGATTAGATCATCCTTCCATCGTCATTTACAGACAGATCAATGATGACCATTCAGGCGTGTCTGGCCCCAAAGCCTTCTCCCTATGTTGGCCTATCCCAGGCTTTCCCTCCATTTTTTATTGCCAGATAGGTACACTTTTTTATTGTTGTTCCAGACAGGTACTTTTTTTTTTATTGTTGTTCCAGACAAGTATATCTATTTTTTTCCTGAATACATCATAAACTCCAATGTTAAACAATCTTTGCTCATGTTCCTTACTTTGCTAGAAATGTCCTTCCCCCTTGCTTTTGCCCATCATAATTTAATTTTCTCTCCATGGCACAATTCAATGGCAGCCTACACTGAGCCCCTCAATCACGATGAACAATTTTACAAAACATTTCAAATCTTTATTGTAACATTAATAATAGCACTATATTTTAATGCTCTAACATTTCATTTCTTTTCTTACATTCCCAACACTGAACAAAGCATTTAGTATCTAGCAAATTCTAAACAACAGTTGTATTAAATTACACAGTCATTTAGTTCAAGGTACCAGGAACTCTCTTTAGACCTCCTGTCCCTCTATGAGAAATAATTAGCCACAGATTGCCTTCCTCTTTCATAGCACCAATCTCCAAATTGTTTCCTACAGCACATTTGTGCAGTAAAGACACAACAGGAATTTTGCAACCCCATCTTATTCTCCTGCGAAGGGTTTCTGACGGTTAAATAGTTGTAGACTTCTTTACCAGAGAATTGTTCGGAGCATTTACTTTTATAAAATATATATATATGTATGTATGATTTCCAAGAAGAAAACTCAGAATTTCCCAAATTTACTTGAATTTGCATCTTTCCTTTTCAGAGCACACATCACGATATTATATGACAGACACTTATGTGGTTTATGTGCATATCACTTAAATAACAACCAACTGATGCTCACTGCTAGTTACTTGATTTAGGCCTTTCAGCATGTTTAGAGTAAGATTTTTTTAAATGTGTTTTTATTGATTTTTAGAGAAAAAGAGAGAGGGAAAAAGAGAGGAACATTAGTGTGAGAGTGCAACATCAACTGGCTGCTTCCTGCACGCCCTCTACCAAGGATTGAGCCCCGCAACCCAAACACATGCCCTGACCACGAACTGAACCAGCAAATGGTACACAGGATGACACCCCACCAACTGAGCCACACAGGCCAAGGCTAGGGTGGGAATTTTTTTTTTTTAAGATAAAATTCCTCATGAATTCCTACTGCTACTTCCAATTCAAACCCAGGACTAGTGGGTGTTTCCTAACCTTGGCACTCATACACCTCTACCTCCCCTTTTCCTGAGAAAAATCCTCATTCCTAATGATACTGTTATGAATATTCATTCACTTTATCCCATGATATGCAGATAACATTGTAAGAAAAACCATCATGTCTAACAAACAGTCTAATGTAATGTAATGAACAGCCTTGTGCAAATATGTGCTTTTCAATTTTCGTCTGGGTATTTTGGTGATAGATTCTGAGAAGTGGGGCTGCTTTGTTAAAGAGTAAATTCATATGTATTTTTGCTAATTATTGGCAGATTCCTCTTTAACAGGTTTGCACCATGTTGCTTTTCCAGAAACAAAAGATGAGAGTGTTCATTTCCCTACCACCTCACCACCCAAGTGTATTGTCAAACTTGGATTTTTAATCAGATATGAAAAAAATGCAACAAGTGTGTTTTTATTTTTCTTATTTTAGGGGAGGTTGAACATCTCCCTTTAAAAAAGCCATTATATTTCTTTTTCTGTAAACAGTCTATAATCTAGCCAATTGTTGTAAAAAGTTGTTGGTCATTTCTCTCATTTTAAAGGCTTTTTATTAATTTAACATATTAATTCCTTGAGATTAAGTTGCAACTATTTGTCCAAGTTTGTAATTTTTCTTTAACTTTAGGTATTTCTTTTGAAAAAAAATTACATTAGGTAAAAATTGTTTTGTTTTTAAAATGATCAGTTTCTTTTATTCTTATTGCTTCTGGATTTTCAGTCATGGTTGGAAAGAAATGTCCCCACTCTCAGAGTATAGAAGATCCATATATTCTTCTAGAATTTGTTTATTAAAGATATATATTTGATCCGCTTAAAATGTATTCTGCTGTACAGTATGAAAAATAAATGAAAATTTATCTTTTTCCACATAGCTCTTCAGTTATAACATATACCAGTTGAGCTTTTCTCACCGATTTGAAGTGCTGCCTTTATTATATACGAAATGTCCATATAAATTGGGTCTCTTTCAGGATTTTAAAAATTTGTTTCATTGTACCAATATTACAGTTTCACTTATAAAAGTTCTATGATATATTTTAATAACTGACAGGTTACCCTTCTCTCTCACTGTAAGTGTTCACCCACCAAAATTGTTCATGTTTCCCATATTTTCCTGGTTGTTTTTATTTATTTATTTACTCAAATAAACTTTATCACCCATTTATCTAGCTTGAGAAAGAAAAAACCCAATGGTACATTATCTGGGCTTATGATGTATTTATAAATGAACTTAGCTAAAACATCTTTATGTAGGTGAGTCTTTCTATCTGTGTCTTTCCATTTGCTCAAGGTTTGCTTTGCCTCCTTCAATAGTGTTTTAAAGTTACTCTCATGTAGGTTTGAGTGTGTTGGTGAAGCTAGCCTACCTATGAGATTTACTTTTGCTAATATAAATATCAGATACATATGTATATATATACATACACACACACACACACACACCTCCTATATAAGAGATAATATGCTAATTAAACTGGACAGCTGTTCTGGAATGACCAGTGGGAGGGGCTGTGGGGCTGCAAGGCACCCGGGGTGCAAGGGCTGAGCCCCTTGCACAAATTTCGTGCACCGGGCCTCTAGTGTGTGAGTGTGAATGTGTGTGAATGTGTGTGTGTGTGTGTGTGTGTATAAAAGTCATTTTTTTGTTTTATTGTGGTTACTATTTTTCAGCTCTCACAAAACATTTTAAACATAGTGCAAGTTTGAAAGAATTTTCCAGTGAACCCACCATCCAGATTCTTATATTAACATTTTACTATACTTATTTTATAGGGCCATTCATTTTCTAATATTCCTTTAAAACCTGCTACTTTACAAATTTCTCTTATGATTTATAGTACTTAAAAGAGGCAATCTTGAAGGCATTATGACCACTATAAAATATATACTATGAAATGGGTTCAGACTAATAATTCAGGAGAGCAGTTTCTGAACCGCACTCATAAAGACATTCATCCCAGAAAGAATGCCTTGAAAAATAATTGCAATGTTTTAAATAATGAACCATTTTATTATTTGTGAAATACTGCAGGCTTTATCCCTCTCTTGGAGAGTCACCAGGTACCTTAGCATATTAAAGGCTCTAAGACTTACAGGATACATTTGTCTTTGGGGTTACCAGGACTAGAAAAAAGGAACTTATATCAAAAAAATCAGAAGTGGCCAGTTCATTAAAAAAAAAAAGTTTGAAGTTACTTCCCCTGCTGTGGCAGACACACTGTCTGTCCCTTTCTGAGAGTTTCTGGTTACTCATTTACCACCTGCCTCTCCTCCCCTAACAGAACTCTATTCTCTGGATGTTGGTGGCCTACTATAGGGGTGAGCGGCTCTGGACTTCTCTTGAGCCTCAGAGTCAATTCTGTTTGTTTAACTCAATCCGATTTCCTCCCCAAGGGCTAATTTAGGAACAGGCATGGTATCTAATTCTAACCAGTGAGATGGAAGAAAGGAGTTTAGTTGGGAGATCCTGAAAAACTTTATTTGCTTTAAGAAATAAAAAGATGGGCTCAATTGTATCAAAAGCAACACACACACACACACACACACACACACACACACACACCCCCTCTGCAGTTACTCTAGTCACTTTGTGGTCCTGAGGAAATTACAAAGCATAAAAATGACAGCAGGATAAAAATGTGTTAGAGAGATGAAGGTACAATTGATGTGTGAGTTGCCAAATATTTTCCAAATTATTTGAACACTACACTTCTTATCCATACACCACTTAATAACATTCTAATGGACAAGCATTAAGCATGCCGCCCCCACAACCAGTGAAATGCAGTTTTAAAGTGTGGCGATGCCCTGGCCTCCTGTGGGGTTCCATTGGGTGAGTCTCCTCTGTGCACTAAGAGGTCCCTAGTTCGATTCCGGGTCAAGGCACATGCCTGGGTTTTGGGCTTGATCCCTGAGGGAGGCAGCTGATAGATGTGTTTTTTCTCTCTCCCTTCCTCTCTCTCTAAAAAATTCAATAAAAACATATATAAAAATATAAAGGATGGTGATTGTGGTGGTGTTGAGAGGAAGGTGAGGGGGGAGTGAAAGATGGTGTAAGGGGGTAAATGTTGATGGGAAAAATGAAATAAAATAAAAAGTTCAAAAATATATATTTAACATAAGTTGAAGTGGGAAAAAATAACTTTTCCCTTTAATTCTCAGTGAATAGATCACCCTTTCCATTTTCCTGGCTAACGGAGGTGTCATTACATTCTCTCCTGGGACAAAAGGCCTCCCTTTTCATCACATGTCTCAGCAGAGTCCGAGGTTGAGGTAAAATGAGGTGAACTCTAAAGCATTATCTTTTACATCAGCATGCAGAGAAGCTTGCCCTCTGAAGTCTCCTGATGTTCTGCTCCATTGTTATTTTTACCAAAGGGTCCAGTCTTTTAACCTTCTGTTGACTACACTGTCAGCTGCAATACATAAGAATGACCCATAAACTTTCACTATCGGGATTGCTAGTGCTCGTTCGGTTGGAAGGACCTGCTTAACTTGCCCATTTTAACATGCTGTGTTCTCAGAATGCATGCCTTAGACTACTACTGGGGGTGGGGGTGGAGGGGTGGAAGGCACAGAAAATGCAAGGAAATATGGACTTTAAATATTTATATTAATATTTCAATGTGGACACCAAAAGAAAGACAGGGTGGGAGCTGGGCAGGAAACACATGGGAAAGTGTGCTAATGCAGACTGGAAAACATACCAGAAAGGGTCAGCAGATGTGAACTGGCCCAGTGCTCGCCTCCTGTTGCCAAGGAGTGAACATTTGTGCGTTTTGTTTGGATTCCATGTATGAATCAAAGCCATGTGCTTTGGGAAGACTTTTGTGAAATCATGCATGCTTGTGCTGACTGTGCTTTTAAACCTTGCATTCAACACGTTTTACGTTAGTTAACATAAATCCTCAATCTTAAGTACTTCTTATGGCTGAAGTTCTGAGTATTGCTGTATATAATGGAATAAAATGCTAATAATTGGAATCTATTACCAATGACAAATACCCCTAATAAACAGGACAAGAATGTGCCACAGGAGATTTGAGGATAGTCAAGACATATTTGGTTTGTGACAAAATGGATAGATCCTGGGTAAAGAGGATGCGAGGCCAGCAGGTTGGACATCATGGAGGGCTAGGGCAACATGGCAGGACTCTGAAAAGAGCCAAGGTCACCCGGCAAGCCTTACTAAGATGCTACTGCAGTCCCTCCCATGACTTAAAAATAAATAACTAAATTTTCTTGATAATTTTTTTCCTCCTGAGTATACATTTATCTTTATAAGATGAATGTTAATAGTAAAATAATTTCATGTGTTCATAGAAATTGACTGTGTTGCCATCTCTCACAGTGACCACATTTATAGAATCTCAAAGTAACAACCCGTGGCCTGCAAGGAGTATCGGTAGAAGGAAAGTCAGAAGATCTGCATTGAGTGAAAGCCTATAGTAGACCTGGCTAATTTTACTCAGTGGTTAGAGAGTTGCCCCAAAGACAGAAGGATCTTGGGTTCAATTCCTGGTCAAGGGTACATACCTGGGTTGCAGGTTCCCCACCTCAGTAGGGGCACATGTGGGAGGTAACCAATCAATGTGTCTCTCATATCAATGTTTCTCTCACTCTGTCTCCCCTCCTCCCTTCCACTCTCTCTAAGAATCAATGGAAAAAAATACCCTAGGGTGAAGATTGAGAAAGAAAAACACCCATAGTGTTGCCATGCCTCTATTCATGTGGCCCAGTGAGAGTTCAGTGGGATGATTGGCTCCCAAAAAGAATGAGGGTGTCCATGGCCATAGTGCTGTGGGCAGCATGTGTTCATGCACATCTTCTGTGCACCCGGTTCTGTGCCAAGCACTCTTCACAGCTTAATTTTAACCCTCATAACTCTCTCTGGGGAGGTATTGTTTCTGCCATTGGCCAGCCATTCCCTGCCTCTCCGTTACTGTACTATGCATCATAGACACTTAGGTAAATGGCTCCTACCAGACCGCACACGGAAAGCGTTAACTGGGATACTTTCCTCTTCGATTCTTTTTATTTCCAACATACGTTTAGAGCCCAAAGTAATCTCAAAATTCATGCTAATCCTGACTTTTGCATCCTTATTCCCACTGCAAGGAGGAAATGGATGGTTTCTTCCCTGGCCTCTCCCCTCCAGTGGAAAAGTTAATACCCAGAAAAATCAGCGAACGGCTGGCAGAAGAACAAAGAAAACAAAGCAAAAATGCCAGATGACTTACCAACTGATTCTCTACCTCTGCGAGTTTCAGCCTTTTTCATCCCATGGCACACATAAACTAATTACCAAAAGTCTGGGGCAGCCCTGACAATCTATTCAATTTTTTGCAGATCTGACAAAAATAGGTATAATTTTGATCCTTTCACACTGGATGGTTATTGTTGTGTTGGCTGTTGTCACTTATTTATTTATTTATTTGCCAATCTAAGGGAGACGGGGTCAGTGTCCCTGACTAAATAGTCAGGTTATCACATGTTTTATAACTTCTTGCAGCACACTGGTTGAAAATCGCCGCTCTACCTTGATAGCCAAAATTTAGTTGCAATGGAACCCTTAAAATCCTAACATACTCATTGAATATTCATTATAAATTCAAAAAATAGTTCTAGCAAGGGAGGAAAACAATGTCTAGCCACAAACCCTCCTTTTCTAGTCATTTTCCATGCCGGATGCTTCCTGGAGAGCTACTTAAGTGTTACTTAAAACTGTTCTCTTCTGCTAATGCATGTGCAACTTCCAGGTTAAGTGCAAGCAAGGGTAGTATGCAGCCAGTAAACCTGGCTGAGATAGGGCAGGGTGGGGTGAGGTGGGTAGGTTTCACACAATGCACAGGGGAATGTCTCAGCCCCAATGTTTACAGCCCCCAGAAGTGTGGAAGGGCTTCAGAGAGACTCAACCAAGACCAACCGTAGTCTGTTGTAGGCAATGCCAGCCAGCTTGGCAAAGTTAAGAACAGCGCCACTGAACCCCACAAGGAAACAAGAAAAAGATGTGTTTTCTTAAAGCAGTGCATCGATTCCATTTCCATTTCTCACAGACTTTCTCTCCTCTGATTTCTTAAGCCAAATTTCTACCTCTACAGCATTGGTTGCGCCTTCTATGCAAACTGTAAAATCATTGCTGAAGCATTCTTTCCAGAACTAACTTAATAACAATTAAAAATAGTACTTCCAAAAATGCCTATCCTCTTAACCCATTCTTCAGCCCAAACCCCTTTCAAATGCAGTGCTGGCCTCTAAAAATTCTGTTTTTGCCATCCCAGGAGTTGTATTCAACTGGAACTTTCAGAATATTAACAGAATGATTTATCCAACATGCACTGGGATGCCAGATGTAGTAATTGGTCTGTGCAACCACCAGTAGTAGCGGCTGAAACCGTGAGTGGAAAGGCCGGTGGGCATTTTATAATGAACAGACCAAGGTGACAACACTGGAACCATTATCTAGTCTTTTCCTACTGTCTTCTCTCGCCCATCTTTTTCCTTCTCCTCTGACTTTAGACATTAGCAAGTAACTTGATTCAGAAAAAGGTAGTGTGTGTGTGTGTGTGTGTGTGTGTGAGAGAGAGAGAGAGAGAGAGAGAGAGAGAGAGAGAGAGAGAGCTGAACCTGATCAAGCTTTGGGATCTATAGACTAACTTACAGGAAACACAGAAAATGAGAAACATGTAAATCAACATTTCAGAGATGTATACAGCAAAATCCAAAAGTGAGACATTCTACAGAAATAGTTTAAGCTGTTTTCTTTAACAAACAATTGGCAAGGTAAAAATAAAGAGGAGCATTTTTAGATTAAGAAGACTTAGATATATCAAAAAATGTTGTGTTTGCACTTTTAGATCCACATGTGAGAAAACCAACAACATAAACATATTTGTGAGAAAAGTCAGAGACTATTTGATGATAAGCAAATGTTTGTTTTGTTTGTTTGTGTATGTGTGTGTGTGTGTTACATATTTTAAGAGCACCTATCTCTTAGAGATGCATACTGCAGTATTAAAAAATATAAATGTTAAGGTGAACTTTAAATTGTCCAGTAGTGAGAGAAAAAGAAGTAGCCATATGTAAAAATAAATTGGCCACATATTGAATGTTGTGTGGTTGAGTGATGGGTACATGGGGATTCATCATACTGTTCTCTCGGCTTTTGGCTTTTGAGTTTGTTTGAAAGATCTCATTATACTAATGCAAATAAAAGAAGAGGGGGAAAAAAGAGTATGAAGATAAGGAACAAAACAAGAAGAAACAAAACACACAAAAGAAGAATATTGAGATTAAGGTAAAGGGAAATAGGCAGGAAGGCAGAAAAGATGAAGTTAGTTGTATTTAAGTGACACCTACTATGCGCCTGACACCCAAATAGAGACAATGGCTACAGATACAAACATGGAACCCTTTTATGCTCCCACATGCCACAACTCTGGTCAGATGCTATTATGGAAAAGCAGATTCTATCTCTCATGTCAGGTCTCACAGAAATATTATTGTTTCTGGGGCATTTATGAAGGGGCACACATACTGTAGATGCTATGGCATATGGGCGGAGTCTTTGACTCCCATGGTCTAATGTCTCTTCCTAGCAGGCATGTCGTGGGTTGGAATGATTTTGTTCACTGGCACCAGGACCCTTTGCTTCCTGAGACACAGAGAAAAGGCATAGGGAATTCATCCCACTGGAGGGTTTGAAAGGACTTCTCAGAATAATCACCAGTGAAATCTCATAGAAAAGGCCATTGTTTAGCTCTTGTTGAGCTGCGTATCTAGTTCTAGTGACTGAAGAAAAAAAAGGGATAATATATATATCTATACATCTATATATCTATATAGAGAGAGCACCTATCTCTTAGAGATGCATACTGCAGTATTATAGATATACATAGATATATAGATATATAGATATATAGATATATAGGTATATAGGTATATAGATATATATTGAAGTCCCCAGAGGCAAGTCTCAGTCTTAAACATTGCTTTATGCCCAGAACCCAAAACAGGGCCTGGAATATAATGGATATCCAGTAAATGCATGTTTAATGAAGGGTGGAAGAATGAATGAATATACTAGAAAGGGAGATAAAGGAGCAAGTAGCTTCTGTAAATGATTAGAAAAGAAAGGTGGCAATCCTTCACCCTGGATAGCTGGCAGCTGAGATGGAGAGCTTAATTCAGGTGACCAGATGATTGAAGGCTGAGATTGAGAGAAAATGGCAACACACCAAACCGTGATATTTCGGATCATTTTCTTCAACTGGGTTCTTATGTGGCTAAAGACTCTACTTATCATTGCTTCCACTGATTTCCCCTAAGTTATTCAAGTAAAGGTGAAAAGAATATTCTGTTAGGTTTTTTTTAAGTCGAGATTCATTTTACACTAAAACATGCAGATGAATACATACCTCTTCACCTACACGTTCTACCATTTAGTCGTGGTCACTCAAAAATAAAATAGGTTCCTTCCTATTGAGTCCTAACAATATTCATAAATGATGAGAAATGTAGTTGATGGAATTCTCAAGAGTTTCTAAAGACTCTTCACTCCCTAGAAATGTCACATTCCACCTGTGTTAAGAAAAATAGAATGGCTATCCTGACAAGGAAAAAAAATCTTAACTCCTAACCAGAAGGTAGAAACTGACAGTTCACCAGCAGAACACACGTGATGATTTGCCTGAAGAGCAACTAGCCATATCCTGCTACCTGAGGAAGAAAAATAAAGGCTTAGTTTAAAACATATGTTGCCAATATGACTTAATTGGGAGAAAGTCCTTCAAGATCTCAACATTTTAAAACCAAAATGTGATGGCATTTCTCTCTCTCCTGTAATGAGCTCAACCACTGCCCAAGGAAAAGATCTTGGAGCCTGGGGGCTGGTAGCAGACAAACCTGGGTTGAAATTCTGCCTTTGCGTGGATTATGCTTGTGACTAAAAGGAAGTTATATAACATCCCTAAACTTGTTTCTTCATCTATAAAAAAAATACTCATTATGAAAGAGAAACATAATTCTCCCCGTGTGGCTAGAAACTGTATCACTTGCATTGCTTCCAAGCACACGGTCAGAAACAGACTACCAAAATCAACCTCAATGTTTACCTAACCACTCCTGGGATTGGTAGTTTCACCCCTAGGTTTCATTTCAAAAGCTCACCTGAATCGTCATAGGCTCAAGTGACCATCCTTCTCCAGACCATTCTCAGAACTAAATTCTTCATGCCTCCCATCCAACCTTCGCTGGACACTGCCCATGGGACAAGCCTCTCTGATCATCCTTGACTTGCCAAGCTCTTACCCCCTTATGTTAACTTCCTTGCTCAACCATCTCCTTTTCACAAGTCCTTTGGGGTCTCTGGAATGTCGAACCCACAATGATCATTCCTTAATCCAAACATATTTCCTAACTTAACTAAAACACTGATGTTTCCTGAGAAACCCTGCAGATCTTTAAAGTGGAGATATTTTCTTTCCTTGCATAACCCAATACAATTTGCGTCCTATAAATTATTTTTTCTCCCTTGTAAAAACCTGCTCCATGAGTCTTACCCCAGTGGTCTTGACCCGTTTGTCAAGAACTGTGAAGGGTCTGAGGTTTTACCATACCTGCAAGCCTACATATTATCCTGCCATAAGTTCATGGATGTTGGCAGGAGACACGAGACTCATGGGTCAGAGACAAGGGCTTTATTTCTCACAGAAATAGTAGTAGTCAGAACATCAGCATTTTCAGGCTCTGGTTCCCCAACTCCTAAATCACAGAAGGAGGACCAAGTTACATAATGGGCTGTGCCACAGGAGAGGAACCTAGAGCTTAGGGAACCTGGTCGTTCTCAGTGATAGCAGCCATCATTCCATTGCTGCTATCATCTACTAACAAGTGTACTGTGTGCCTCCACCACTGACTTCTGAGTTGTAGACATACATACTGAATTGCCTTCTTAACCTTTCTGGCCAGATGCTCATGTCTAAAAGGAAATAAACCTGTGCCCTTCCCAACTCTCAAGACCTTGCCTGTCGAGGATGCCTGCACTGGATAGACTGTCTCCCAGACCCACTCATCCCCTTTCTCTACGCCCCAAGGAGCTCACTTGGATAGGCAAAATTGAAGAACTCTTGCCTTTTGATATCCAGTTGGTTTTGGCCCATGGAGATTGGAAGGCAGGAGGATGGTTTGGTCTTAATATTTACTGGTCTGGTTCTCTCCTCATCAATAGCCTCTTTTTGCAGCTATTCCACCAGGATTGTGGTACATCCCTCTCCTGCCCCTGCGTGCACTTCCAGTCTGGGGGTGATCATAGTTCTCTGTGTTACTAGGTCAGGGGCACTGCACTATCCTGTTACCTCAAGGAACACCTATGATACATTGCAGATAGTCTCTTTATGAAACACTTTCA
>NW_006286675.1:836184-857220 GCF_000327345.1 Myotis davidii | reverse complement strand
TTTCCTGCTTGGACTCTGATGGATACATCCAGCTTTGTGAACCAGAAATAGTAGGGTAATGGTGACCAAATTACAGAGATTCTGATTCCCAAATATAGCTTATAAGATGTTTAAATTATATTTTCCTAAGGGCTTAAAATTGTCATAGGACAAAGTTAGGGCCTATTTATTTATTTACTTACTTTGTGTTCATTATAAATAAATCTATATATATAAAAGCCTAAGCAACCATTATGACTAAACAACCAGAATGACTGGTTGACCAGTCACTTTGAGGCGCACTGACCACCAGGGGGCAGCTCCTGCACTGAGCATCTGCCCCCTGGTGGTCAGTGCGCTCCCACAGCCAACCTTCCGCAGCCCCTCCCTCTGGCTGGCCAACCTCCAGGGATCCCTTCCTTGGCTGGCCGGCCGCCAATTAGGCCTTGATCACCAGCCAGGTTGAGAGACCCCCACCTGGGTACAAATTCATGCACCAGGCCTCTAGTATGATATAAATATGATGGTAATCCTTACATGCCAGGAGGTGCCACTTTTATAAATCACTGTTTACAAGGGTAAAACACACTGCCCAGTGGTTCAAATCCCAGCTCTGCTAGGCACCAGCCAAGTAACTCTGGGCAAGCCACTTAAATGCCCAGGAAGTTGGCTTTTATTTTTCTCTCCAGGAGACTGTAATGTCATCAGCTCTGCTGGCTCTGCTGAATTGTAGGGATGATCAGATGACACAGGGGATATGAACACAATTTGAAGGCTCTAAAGTACGTCTCATGATAATGATAAGTCAGTACCCAAGCATACAGAAAAATTACCCAATCTCGCCAGCTTTCTAAGAAATGCAAATCAAAACAGAGGCAGCATTCCAGTAGGTCTGCCAGGGCTGAATACATTTGTATAGTCCTTTCCGAAAACAACTTGACAATACACTTCAATTGTCCAAAATACTGTACTGTGAAGCTATAAGGATAAAAATAGGCAATGCTTCTGATGTGTGAGGCAATGTACTAAGCACTTTGCATGCCTTAACTCATTGAGGGCTTCTACTAAAAACACAAAACTCCATTAGGTTATTAACATTTTACAACTTAGGAAAGGGGCACAGAAATGCCAGGCTCTACGCTAGGCTTCATAGCCAGAATGGGGCAGTAAACAAAATTGATTTCAGGAGTTTTGTTCTTTCCTACTCCTAACGACTTCTAAAAATTTATCACCCAAAAGAAGGAAAAAGCAAGAGGTTTTATATGTCTTAATATATACCTGCTTGATTACAGGATGAAACAGTGCCATGTCAGAAAGTACCTAATAAGCATGGACTGTTTTATTATTTTTATTGCTATGGTTTTAGCCCTGCATCTGATTTCTCCCACATAGCTTATAAAATGCAGCAATTCTTCAGTTCTGGGAATAACAGTGATCAATGCGGGGCGGGGGGGGGCGGGTGAGGGGGACAATATGTTCCCTAGTCCCCCATCCCTGTGAATTTTTCTATATTACAGGAAGGAATGGCGGATATATTCCAGTTCATTGGATTTTGGGATTACCCCATTTTTACTTAAAATGAACACTTGTCAACTCGAATAAGAGCTATTTCTTTGTGTGTCAACATAATGGGCTTAGGAAACATTTAACATGTGCAGCCCAGTGCATCCTATGAAGCCCTGATTCAACCCATGGGGTGAATTTCTGAAAGAAACTCAAGTTCAGCAAGCTGGGCACGTCAGGAAAACAGAGGCACACCCCACCTGCCCCTCTCCCCAATTTGATCCATCGCAAATAATGTGTTATGCAGAGCAGATGTTTGCGGTAAGCATGCCAAGTAAAATTCTCAACCACTTGTGAAGCTCCTGCTCCTCGCCTGACCTGCACTGAGGCTGGGCTGGGAACTGAGGCCCGGCTGCACTGAGGCCTCCTGCAGCTAAGTACAGGAGGCAGAGGTTCAACACGTTCTCCCACTAATGAGGGCAGCAGCACAAACCGAGGCAAGTGCAGCAGAAGGCACAAGAGGTGGGAGACTAGATAGCAAAGAATCTGCCCCAGATCCTGGGGGTCATCAGCAGAGGCAACACTGAGATGTGAAGGTGACTATTAATTAGTTGAAAGCTGTACTGAGGAAAGGGAATCGGAGGCAGAGGAAACAGCACAGCGCATGCCTGGCCCTGTGGGAGGGAGAGCCCAGGTGCCTTTATACGAAGAAGGAAACGAAGATGAGAGCACAGCAGTCTGAGATGGACCCCAGCCAGCCACGGGGGCCCCAGAAGCCACGCGTCTTCCTTCAAACAGGTCTGACCATTACAATGTCTTAAATGTAGAGGGAGACAGTTCTGTGTGCTAAAAATACCACCCATTTAGGCTTTGAAACGTTCTTGAAATTCACTGACACTTCTGCAATCTCACAGCTTGTCCAAGGAAAGAGGATCTGTTGAAATATACAGCCTGTGCTGGAGGCATGGTTTATGTAGCAGTCCCGTTGACAGCCAGGCTGTCAGGCGTTAATGCCCACTAATTATTTAGCCCAACGATTTTTGTACACTTGTTTTCACATAAAGGGAACTGCTTCAGGTTGGCTCTTGGCATAGTTTTCTTTTTATATTTGTGTTTCCTTTTTAAAATTGAATTCTGAAGTGTAACCTTTTGTTACAAACTTGTCTGAAACTTACCCGTGATAGTTGCGGTTTTTCTCAAATGAAAACGCAACGGCGTCTTGTCATTCAACATTTCTCTCCCATAGTATGTTGCCCACTTCTGCCAGAACACTGGACCACTTGGGAAGCTCGGTTTATAACGGTTCCTCCAATATTGGGAAGCTCTTCCTTAGAGCTATTATTTCGTGCTGCTTGAGTTTCTAACTCCCTCAGTCCCTATCATTGGCTTTGACAGGGCTGCAGGCACGTTTGTCCGTCCCTTCCTAAAAGGACAAAGTCCCACGGGATGAAAAACAGAAAAGTTTCTGGTTGCGGCTGTAATCCCCTGTTGTCTAACTATGCTGCCCATGAGACGAGGCATTTTAATCCTGTGTCTTTGCTCTGTGTACAAGCTACCAGTTTTTCATCAATTTAGGAAAGTTTGAGAGTAACTGGAAAATATTGCCCTATTTTCAGTTTAGGAGAGAAGAAAAGAAAGGAGGTCGATTCTCTGGCTCACTGCAGCTGTTGATAAGTGAGGACCCAAGGATCAATGCAGGATCGTTATCAATTATGTCCTCCTCAGAGCCCTTAGGTGGCCGAGTGTCGCCAGGTGAGGGGATGGCTATGTAAATGAAACCATGAAGTTTCCCCAAAATGAGAAAGGGCCTATTCATGTCTGATTTTCTGTCTCAGAAGGCCACCAAGAGGAGAAAGAGCCTGGGGAGAAATCAGTAGTATTTACCTTTTGGTTGATTCATCTGAGCCACGGTTTCCTCATCTGTACAATGGGAATGCTAACCCCTCCCAGACAGTCAAGCTGTTGTAATCTCTGCCGACCATCTTCCTAGAGTAATTCTGTGCTCTTGTTTTCTAGTTCAGCCTCTAACTTCTTTCACAGCACTAATCTCAATTCGTAATTATTTGATTTCTCTTTCTATGGTTCTGTTTGCCTTCCATCCTGGAATAGAAGTTCCTTGAAAGCAAAACCTTGTTTGTGTTCTCAAGTCCAGCACAGACACTGGCCTAGCTAGTCAACCACATCCGTTAAGTGCACAGAGCACGACAGAAAGCATGAGACAGTGAATGTGCGCCATTGATGGGCTTATTCTAGTTTTCTCATTAGAAGCGATGTTCTCTGATAAGTCACAGAATTTCCCCAGAGTTCAGCTTTGTCCTGTTTGAATCCGTTAAAGGGGTATGATACCAGCTATGTCACAGGGTTGATATGGGCATCAAATTGGGTGATATCCCGACTCATAAATGTGTACTGATATCACTTCGCAAGCAAGAACTTTTAAATGAAAGAGAGGACAAGATTGGAGATAAAAATAAAGGAAGGCCAGGCAGTTTGAGCCATGGAGGGGGTTCTCTTTTTTGTTTTTGTTTTTACAAAGGCCAAAGGTAACAGAAGTCCCACCAACAACAACCACTGAACCCACTGAGCACTCACTATTTCCACAGGGCACACTCCCACTTAACCCTCACTCATGACCACATGCTGTGGGGACTATCGTTACCCCATGTTACAGATGGGGAAATAAGGGACTAAGCATGTTTCAGTAGCCTGCCCAAGTGAGGCAGGAAGTGAAAGAGCTGGGGTTCAAACCTAGGCACTCTGACTCTTTAAGCCGTAACTGCTTTTGTGAGTCTGCCCAGGGCACCTTCAGCAGGCAGCTTGGCTACTGCTTCTCCATCACAGAAGCTCTGCTTTCAGTCCCCTCAGAGCTACCTTCTCCCAGGAACGTAAATGATACCTAATAAATATCATTTGAGGATGAGGAAATGGGAAACCTTTCCATGTGTTCACCCACATACTTGATCTACTGCTACTGGAAATAGTGAGAGAGTTAGAGGGAGCCCTAGAAAGTTCTTATCTGGGTTTATATATGGTAGATATTTATCCTGTGAGCACAGTTTTATTCTCTAGAAAAATGAATATGCCGCCGCACACACTGTAAATACCCAAAATGCTTTCAGTGTCCCTATTTCTCTTTGCAGTAGGAAAAGGTTAAAAAAGAAACCTGTATAACCAAAAGCCCTTGCTGAGCAAAGCTCTGTTCCATTGTAGCTCGCTTGATGGCCCCTGATAAGTCATTCAACAGCCCTTTCTCATACCTACAAATGCACAAGGCATCCAATTTATAACACTTACATCACTTACGAGAGGCACTTTGTTTACAAGGACTGCGGCTGAGAAGACTCATATGCATTCATTCCCCTCATGTAGGAATTCCTTCTCATTAACTGCCCGGCCTGATAGACTTCCCGATAATGGAAAGGCCTTCACTCCCCCACCACCTTTTTTTTTAAAGCCACTGCCTGTTAGAGTTAATGAGAAAGAAATGGCATACAGTTCAAGTAATTATGGCTTCTAGCATTTATGGAACAGTTTTGCATGGACGCCCCTGGGATTTCAACTTGGGGTTCTAGTACCTGGATAGATTGTGCACAGAATTAAACACAGCTCCTGGAGGTGCCTTGCTGTGCTGTGGGGTTTGAGGACTTTGTGGAAACATGGCCCGTTTGCGGTGGAGACCACTTTTTAAACTCTGTAGGGTTGGTGGCAGAAAGAGTTCATTTCCTGCAGGGTCCATCTCTAAGGTGAAGATAGCCCGCTGCCACCCGGGGCACAATGTTTAGTGCCACATTTGTACTATTTAGTAAAACAAGCACCGGCCTGCCTTCTATGGTTGTGTTCATGTAGTATTGAACTTTGGTTGTGTTCACATCGTTTTGAATGGGAATAGTCATATATATTAGGATGGCATCTTAATGACACTATATTGCATATTCTCATATGTGTACATGTAAATAATGTGGCTCTATCCCACAACCTTGGAAGCCACAGTGCTCCAATTCATTGCTTTGGGAAAGAAGGTAACAGAGCAGAAAAAGAAGATGGACTTTTCAGTTTTATGTGGTCAGTACTCATCTCTGAGCTTTGGAAGCTGAGTGCGGAAAGATTCAGGACATGCAGTGAAGGCTGTACACAAAGGACTTGGGAGGATATGATTGGGTCTAAGTTAGTCTCTTCCCCCAGCTCCTGATAAAGACACTGAGGAGAGGCTGAGGGAAGCATGAAAGTGAAATGCTGGTGAATGGCCCTGGAAAGGCTCCTTGGTTCTGCAACCTCCCACCACGGTCAGAGGAGCCTGTGAAAGTAGCTGAACCTGGAGAAACCTTGATGTCAGAAGCAGACTGCCTGCTGTAGTCACCTTGACATCTCACTGCTCCGGAGAGGCATAGTCAAGGCCATTCCCAGGGATGATTGGCAGACAGCAGGAAGTCATGGAGAGATGCCAAAGGCTCAGCGAAAGTGGACCCCACAAATACCTCCAATGTCCTAGTCTTTAATCAGCCCTTTGTACAGGGGTCCTCAAACTTTTTAAACAGGGGGCCAGTTCACTGTCCCTCAGACCGTTGGAGGGCCGGACTATAGTTAAAAAACAAACTATGAACAAATTCCTATGCACACTGCACATATCTTATTTTGAAGTAAAAAAACAAAATGGGAACAAATACAATATTTGTATTTGCATGTGGCCCACGGGCCGTAGTTTAAGGACCCCTGCCTTTTTAACTATGCTTCAATCACACTGATCGGGTGGAATAAAGGTTTCTAAAAAGACTGACCAAGTTTCTACAAACTGTTGGAATGGAACCTTGTAAAACAAAAAACGGAGAAGTTATAGAAAATAATCAGGAGTTGTGTATTTTTTGCACTACCGGTTTTGTGGCCCGACAGGCACCTACTGCAGTAGATAAGCAGAGAAAAGACCGCAAGGTTCTTGCTCTTAGAGGCAGCACTGTCATTATAATCCTTATCTTCCCTCAAATTTATCCAGTGGAATCATTGACAAAGCTGGTGATATGGTCCCCATTGAAAAGAGGCCATCTTTTTGTTCTTAAATTTCTCTATAAAGAGAACATCATTGGTTTTAAAAGAATAAAACATAATGAAATTTCATAGCTAAGTGAATTAAAAGCAAAGCCATAGAATTAGCACGGCAGTTACTGTAATATGATTTAATGTTACGCTAAAACCTTTTTTGACTATTACATGTGGGAATCAAATGACTAATAACAATCTTTTTTTTAATGGGCATATGATTTTTTTTTCAATACTCTTGTTCCAAAAAGAATTTAAAGATTTCCAAGAATAATGAGTACTTTAGATGTGACAATCAGATCATTTTAATTTGGGGAATACTCTATTAATTAGCACCTTATCTATCGAAATTCTATTAGTAAACTCACCCAAATAATTACTATAAAATGCTATATTAAACTCACAAAATGATATACCTTAGCCTTTCTGTGATGATTCCGAGATTAATACTTAACACTCATTTTTAAATGAATAGATAGACATTTTTAATAATTTGGCACATGCAATTTCAGTTCCCACACAGAAGCCAGCCAACTAGGATGGAAGCAGGAGAAGATTTAAGGGTGATTGTAACAAGAAAAACATCAACTGAGATATTTTAAATTTAGAGATGACTCAGAATAAAAATTTTAACAAAGAATCATATTAACACACTATCCCAAAAAAGGAACTCCACGGAGATTAAATTATAAATAATCAGTGTCAAATCTCTGTTTAAGAGAGGTGTGAAATGCATTTTAAATTGCTTCTCATCAAAATGGCTTCAAAAAGTCTTACAGCACCAAAGGGTTGGCCATTACTTATCCATTACTTTTTGAGCAGGATTCTTAGATCCTGTTGAATAAGTTAGGTGTCACAACACATTATCTACATAACAATTAAAGGTCAATTAGAATAGAATACTAAAATGACAGGGAAAACTAATTAGCATGGTCATAAATTCTTTCTGTACATATTTTCTCAAAGCACTTCACCTGCATGTAAACCTCTGCCTTCATAGTTCTATTAAAAATGTACATGGGGTTTGATGGGCCAGGGTTCCAGGTAAGAATACCAGACTTGAGAAATGCATGGTTTTCACTAACAGCATTTATTCCCCGGTTTTTTGGGGCCCCACCGACAAAGTGACCTTTACGGAAACTATTAGCTCTGAGAAGGGAGGTGTAAAGAAAACCACAGTTTAAGAATCTGACCTCCCAAAATGCAGGCATTTATCAGAGAGTGCCCTTTAGACCCCGACACTTTCCACAGTAAACCTTAGTTGATTAGGGACTTAAATCAAAACTGAATTTGCTTCCTGTGTGAGTTGAAAGCATTAGCAATGGAATACATTGGCTTTAAAAAAAAAAGTCACCAACTTAATCATCCTCTGTCGCCTCAAAAGGAAAACAATCTCTGAAAGGCAAAAGGTCCCTTCATGGGATGATGGGTTTCTAAATGGTAAGTTCCTTCTTTTCAGTAAAGCAGTACCTCTGATGAATCAGTATCACAAAGTAGCATTGGACAAAACAGTAATGTTAGACAAATGGTCTACACAAGCCACGGATATGACAGAGTGATAACACTTTTTGTTAACTATCACTGAGGATATTTTTTCCATTACTTTTTAGAGAGTAGAAGGAAGGGAGGGAGGGGAAGAGAGACAGAAACATTGATGTGAGAGAGATACATTGGTTGCCTTCCACCAGTGCCCTGACCTAGGCTGGGGATCAAACCTATAACCCAGGTACGTGCCCTCGACTGGGAATCGAACCTGCAGCCCTTCTGTGTGCAGGCTGGTGCTCAAACCACTGGAAAACACCGGTCAGGGGGACAGAGTGATCATTTTTATGGGCTGCCAGATTCTTCAAAACCTCCTTCCCAGTTTAAAGGAGTTTGGGAGCAAAGACCTTGGAGATTACATTAATCACATAAAGATACAGAACATCAGGGATAAAATGGTACAAAATTTGGGACAAGTCAAGACCTAATGATGTTTGGACACATGCCCTACATGATGGCATTGCAATTCCTTAAGCCTTGGGGTTCATATTCTATTCACAGCATAAAGTTGTATCCTGCCTGCTACAAACTCTGAAACCTCAGTACATCACTGTTCAGTGTGCCCCCCAGTGAAGAACTCCTGTCCATATGATATACTTATTGAAACCTCTGGCTTTATTTTTCTGTCAGAATTCTACGTGCATCCTGATTTTCCTTAGGACTGAGGTAAGGCAATCTGGTCTTCACGAAACCCTCACAGGTAGCTGCACGCAGCCCAGAACAGACGACCGTTTAATGAGCTAGTACTATGTACCCGTTTGATTTGAGATCTTTTACTTGAAATCTCTAACTTAATCCCCACAACAACTCTGGGTGTAGAGTCTTACCACCCCCACTGCAAAGCTGAGGAGAGGGTTTCCCAGGTTCATGAATGCCTGAGCTCTCCCAGGCTTCTCAGGAGCAGCCTTAGAACACAAACCCACGGCGCTTTCTGGCTCGCACCCATGGTTCTTAAATACTCTTCATCCTCAATCTCTTTCTCAGAGACCACTTCATCTCTGTAACTTTCCTTCTGCTCTTGACCTTGGTATCTTCACAAAAATAGAATGTTCCTTCCAAAGAGGTCATACTCGAAACGGGTCTTTGTGTCGGGGATACACTTGCAAGTCTTGAGGTGGAACACGCACAATACGTGATGTGGAGGCGGCAGGACATAAACCCACTTGACAAACAATCACATCTGACCCTTCTGCCCACAGATGGCAAGGGCTCTGTGCTGAGCTGCCTGGCAGAGCTTCCTTCATTGTGTGTGTAGCCTGCACCATCTCCACGCGCAAATGTATCTCCTCCATAGGGCAGCGTGAACGGCATTAGTACCTGTCAAATGCAGTTTGTGTTTCCTGTGAATGTGATTACACCGTCAATAAACTTGCACAGCAGCACGATCCCTTGGGGGTGGCCGCCCGGATAACCCAGGAGCAGGATGGGTCACTGCCAAGGTTAAATCTGTTATCAGGGGAAAGTAGGCCACCACCAGGAGGAAGAATGTCTAGCTCTCAGGGTTGGGGATCTTGGGACTGGGTCTTAAGAAAAGTTGTAATTGTCTTAAAATACTGAAGAATAGTGTAGCTTTCTTGGTAGAAGAAAAACTGTAAATGCATGTGGATAATTTATAGGAATAAAGATCACATGGCTATTTAGGTCACTTTTTCATAAGAATCCATGCACATCTAGCCCCAAGTTAAATTATGAAGTACAAATAGTTGATTTTTAATATAATTTTCAATAATTATTCTTTCTTCCATGATTTTATACTCTCTTGCGTTTTTAGAGCTCATTGTTTTTATTTTATTTTATTGTTTAAAGAATAGAGCTCATTGTTATTCTGACCCCAGAAGTTTGCTCTCTCCAAGCGATGTGGGTCCCCTAACTCAGCTTCAAAACTTGTCTTGCCAGATGACTGATTTGATGACAGTCTACTTAGAGCTAATACACAATCGCTCATTTTGGCTAAAAAGGCTATACAGCCCAGAAAAAAAAAAGTTTACATTTTGTCTCTGAATCTGAAATAACTATTTTAAGACTTTCTCACTCATTAGTAGACCCAGGCACAGAAAGATCTGTGAAGGGGACTGCTTTTCTCAGCCCTCAGATCAAAGCATGCATGGTCTCCATGCCAGACTCCTCAGCTAACCCCTGTGTCCTGCAGCGTCTCCCCAAGGTGCTCATTCTTTTAATGTTTCAAAATCTGGTTGCCAAAGCAGCTTCCCCTTATACCACCAGGCTCCCTCTCCCCTCCGCTCTTTTCCTCATTAAAACCTAGTTTCTTGCCACAGTTTCAAAAAACTCTCATTAATACAATGCAACCTGTCACTTCTCCCCGTCACTTCTTTTCCTCTAGTCTAGCCCCTCAGCATGTCTTTCCCACCATTTCTCCTCTTCTAAGTTGAGGTTTACTTACTATTTAAAAAATCTTAATATATATTTTGGTAACATCTCCAATGCAACATACAAGTTTAATTGGCTTTGAAAAAAGGAAGTACAAGAAAGAAAAACAAATACACAACCATGCATGTGTTCATATCCAGTTACGGTAAGAGCAAGAGACACAAGGGAAGGAATACCTCCCCTCAAGATGGCGCACCTTCTCAAAATGGAAGGGGCAAGGAAGGAACGGAGGTCAAGGAGGGCATCAGGAGAATATGACTGCCAGTGGACCCACAAGCTGGACCCAGGCCATAGGAAGTTCCTTATACCCTCCCCTGTCCTCTGAACATATACCTGCCTTCTGTTCCCACAGGGGCAGCTGTTCCAAGGGCGTAGCCATGAGAGAGTAAGTTGTGGAGACCATCCGAGTCTGTATATAGGACTGAACCCCATAAAGGCCTCCATATAAACATTTAAGATCCTGGTGGGCATGTGCAGAGATCTACTTGTCTTGCAGCATTTAAGACAAGCCCCCTTGCTTATTAATCCTTCCAGCTACCAATCTGGAGTGGAACTGCTTCTTTCTTTGGCCTCCCCTTCCCCTCTGTGAGTACAAGAGCCAGTTCAAGAACAAACAAAAGAGAAAGGAGAGGATATTCAAATAATTTGGGACCACAGGTAATTTAGTAAATGTGATCATTGATTTTTTACATGGGTGGAGCAAGACATGAAAATGCAACTACTTGTATTTCCTTTTTTTAAAAGTTGGTGGTTTGGCTAATGAGCTTATTTGTTTTTATAAACCCAGATTCTTGATGATCAGAACTAAAATGTGACTACAGATAAAACAGCTTATGTTAAAGCATAATAAAGGACCAGGGGTTGATCTCAGGTGGAACATTCCTGATGGCCACGAGGCACTCTACAGAATATTCCATGTCAGAAAGAACCAAAACTGTCATCGACCATGTGGCTATTTCTAGTATACGTGGATGTTCCTTGTCATACAGACAAATTATCCAGACATCAAACTCTCTTTTTCAATTTCCACTTGAAAGCTTTGTGTCACTTAGATCAAGTCAACATCAAATTGATTTTTTCTTTTTCCCCCAACAGGATAAGGAAATTTCTGAAAACACTGATGCTATATACCGTGGCATAGAGAATACTGTTAGTAGGATATTCTAATTAACTGAGTTATACATTCAAGGAGGCCTATTTATTATGTATCATTGCTTTACTCCTATCTCTGTTCATATCTTATCTCTGCATTTTACAGAAAGCTTCTTGAGGAAAAGGCCTAAACTTCCCACTATTGATGGTGTGTTTCGTATCATGAGTCACATATATTATTCCTGATTAATAGATGTTTTGGAATGGGTGTTCAGAGAGCTATATCATAGCACAGGAAGTGTTTCCAACATGAGTGTTGCTTTCCTGGGCATACAGAATGCATTTTAGAGTTTGGTGGGACTTCAAGGTTGTCATTACAAACCTTGAAGGCAACTGAAGTCTAGAATTGGGAAATGCTGTTTAATAAAGGGCTAGGTCAGTGGTCAGCAAACTGCGGCATGCAAGCCACATGTGGCTCTTCGGCCCCTTTAGTGTGGCTCTTCCACAAAATACCACGTGCGGGGGCGCACATACAGTGCGATTGAAACTTTGTGGCCCGGGCGCAGCAGGCGGTATTTTGTGGAAGAGCCACACTCAAGGGGCCAAAGAGCCGCATGGGTGTCGTGAGCCGCAGTTTGCCGACCACTGGGCTAGGTGGTAAGCTAGTAGGTCATGCCACACCCTTGCATGACTTCTAGTATTCTTAGGACAAAGACCACATTCCACATACATCCCAACATGACTTATTCCCTGTCCATATCTCTGCACTTGCAACCTCAGCTCACACATTCATTCTCTTATTTTCTTTTGTCACATTTTTCTATTTTTCACATCCTGAGAGGTACCACAATTCCTCCTGCCTCAAGCCCTTTTTCATGTTCTTCATCAACAGACATTCTTCAATCTATCCCTCTCCTGCCTTCCTTAATCAACCAGTGACTCCTCCTCCTCAAGGAGGTCTTCTGAGGCAGTTTCTGCTTTCAATGAGTGAAATTCCAATGAGTTATATACCCTTACAGCTCTCAGACACAATATTGCAGATTAAAATGATATATTTATAGAGAGATCCCCAGAATAATGTGGACTTCCCCCCCACCCCCGACCCTGCAACTATTCTCTAAGTGTCACCAAAGCAGGGTCCTTGCCAGGTTTGTCCACCATCAGATCACTAGTGCCTAGCACACAGCTTTGCAGAAAGGAGTTGCTCCGCAAGCATTTGTGACTGGATCAATGAATGAACGTATAACTTTCCTTCTTACTAATACATTTATATGACGCATACACATGTGTTTTTAATTTGAAATAGTTTTGTAAGGTTACATATGAGCCTGGGTGACTATTTTTAAACATATTTTAAATAGCAGGTGAGTCATTAACTTTGATGTTATGAAACTCAGTTGAAACTCATTACTCTAAACCAGCTGTTCTCTACCTGTGGGTCACGAACAATGAAAATACATCCTGCATATCAGATATTTACATTACGATTCATAACAGTAGCAACATTACAGTTACGAAGTAGCAACAAAAATAACTTTATGGTTGGGGGTCACCACAACATGAGGCACTGTATTAAAGGGTCGCGGCATCAGGAAGGTTGAGAACCACTGACCAAGTACTTTGTATCCGTAATCACATATACCATCCATGGTAGTAATTAAATCAGGGTCCGATAGGGAATTTGTCAGAGATTTCTGTCTATGTAAAAATAACTTCAGACTCCTGGCTACAACATGAACCAATATTTACCTGTGAGAGCATTCAGAGCAACACGACCCCTTTTGAATTCAAAGAATCAACGAAAAGGCCAATTACTGCTAGATGGGCAGGCAGGAAAGGATAATCTTGCCTGTACTTCTCTTGTCCCCCGAGATGTATGCTCCTGTTCCATTTTCTGAACAATCTAGTAAAACTCAATTTACTTTTCCAATTTGTCTCCAGCCAGGCTTCCTTCTGTCAGGTATGCAGACATTTCACTGGCCACGTAGGCTAACGGGACCGAGAGAATGAAATTACCTGTGCATTTGCGATCCGTGTCTTCTTTCTTTGACCCACTAATCGTCAGCTTGCAGTTGAAGTTTTCCTCCCAGTATTCAGCAAACCAGACGTTCCTTCTGTTGTTTTCAAGTGTGCGGGATGTAAAATAGGCATCAAACCCTAAAGAGAGTTGAATGAAAAGGTCATTGCTTGTGGGGCTCTGCTGGAACATCTGAAAACAAAAAAAAACCGTTGTGTTTTTTTCTGTGTTTTAGTAGATTGAATGCTCTTTTGTGTCAATCAAAGAAAAGAAATCAGCAGAAGAAAAAAAAATCCTAATGCTAACCTGTATCTATATCTCTAGTCTTTCAGGCAGATGTGTGGCCTATAAATGACATTCTCACAATAAAATCTGCATTAGAGACCTTAGGGATGCTATAGTCCTCACAACATGCCTTGCATCTCTGATGAACAAGACTAGTGACAAAGCATCTCTATAAAAATCATCATCACCATCACACATTCTGCATCTCTCACTATCTGAGCTACTGACCTGTGAATATCATTTTGAGAGTCCTCTTTTGTTTAGGAACATCCCAGTATGCAATTGACTTTCTAGTCAAAGTAGAATTAAATTTATGAAGAAGCCACTGGTAAACTGAGGTCAATGTTCACTCAATGCTATTCACAAAGAGCTGGAGATGAGCAGAGACTGGCAAGGCCAGGTCCCCAGGAAATCTCTCGCTACCTCACTAGGATAGCACCACTCTAAATATTCCCATGAAACCACACGGTCCTGTGAGACTCGGACTGGATTCAGTATCACAAGGGCTGGGCTTGAATTCCAGCTCCACTCATCTCACTTAAGTCGTGTAAACAGGAGCAAGTACACGCTTAACCTTTCAATCTTCCATTCATCAATCTGTAAGCATAAAGATGGTACCACCCCTTCCTCAGTTTCTTGTTTGTAATAGTGGGAAGACTAGGAACTTACAGAGTTAAGGTCAAGACCACCACGGAGGAAGATGAACTTACTTTCACATTATTTAAGTTAGTCAAAGTTTTCCCTAAATTTTAGAGTCATTAAAAAAAAAAATAGCTCCAGCCTCTAAACTGTGAGAGGAGAATGTCAGGTTAATTTAATTCACCACTACGTTCCCGACACGAAATTCGTGGCCTGGCATATAGTACGCCTGCTATAAATAGAAAGCTTCAAGTAAGTAAACAAGACAGTAAAAAAATAATCCCTATAAAATAAAGGATATTGTACAGCATTATAGGGAAAATGAAAAAGAATATTTTATATCTCAGGTCATTTTCCAGGCTATTGTCAGGACATGATAGAACATAATGATGTCTTGACCAGGTACCCAGACGAATGTCCTTTCATAGCCACCACGTGAACTGATTTAAGATAATCTGGCTGTGGCATCTGATCTCATTTTGATTTCCATACTGATTGATTAATCTATCTGGCTGGAAGCCTTCCCCCCACTCACTATTCTCCCATAACCCTGCCTCCAGACAATGTTCAGTAGGATAGCATAAAACTCTTAAATAAAGGGGAATCTATGTTTCCAGGATCACTACATGTATGCACTTGGCTATGTACAAACATATAAGCAACTTAATGGTACACATGACAACTAGTGACTAACTTACATTTCCCCCTTCATCTCTGCCTGTGCATGGGTGGAAACAGGGGGTTTGGGGGGAGCAAGGCTGGTGGGTTGTGACAAGTGGCCCCAATGGTCCATGCTTCCTGAGCTTTCCACCTGGGTGTAGACCTCCCTCTGCACTGCGTCCTTATCCTTGGGGCACTGGACAGGGGAAAGCAAGCAGAGGCTGCCAACCCTGTGCCCCTGTGGCTTGTCCCTGCAGAATTCTACCTGGGCCCCAGCTGCCTGGATCTGAGAGCTTTGACTAGGACCTTGGTCGGCAAACTGCGGCTCATGAGCCCTATGTGGCTTCTTGGCCCCTTGAGCTTGGCTCTTCCTAAACCTTAGAAGTACACTAATTAAGTTAATAACAATGCACCTACCTTTATAGTTTAAGTTTAAAAAATTTGGCTCTCAAAAGAAATTTCAATCGTTGTACTGTTGCTATTTGGCTCTGTTGACTAATGAGTTTGCCAACCACTAGACTAGGAGATGTGAGGTCACGTGAAAAGAGAGGAGTCCAGCCAGACCCCAGCCCTCTCAGCAAAGCCTGTTTGCCTGTTCCAGCCCCCTGCTGCCTGCGGTAGAAGCAGCATTTAGCTGAGACCAGCCCCGGCTGCAGAACTGGGGCGATTTCTCTTTTAGGCCACGGCATTTGAGGCGGTTTGTTCTGCAGCCACAGGCAGCAGCCAGGGCAGCTGAAGCACTCCACCATCTCAGCACCCCAGCCCCTCTCCAGGCAGCACCAACAACACACTCTAAACGTCCTCAACAGAACGCAAAGGGGCGTCAGAAACAAACTTTTCAGTCGCACGTCACAGGTCTGGACACCAAACTAAACTCAGAATAGAAACTCTTAAAAGTGGCTCAAAGGACAGCCTGGATACAATTACATTCTCCAGCTCAGAAGAAAACGTCTTTGGAAGGAACCTCATCATTTTAAAAGTCTGTCACTTCAAAATGCCTCTCTCTGCCGCCTGTGCCTGCTGGACACACAGAGGGATATGGAGGAAGGAAGGACCAGTTTGCGGCTGACATGCAGGTCGGTGACTGTGGAACATTTAACAGAGAAAAGGAAGGGAAAGCAGCAATCAGGTCCACTTTCCCCGGTTCTAAGGGAGACCCAACAGATTTCTGGAAGAAAGGCTCCCCGGAGGCTGGCTGCATGGACCGTGGCCGGACGTGGATGAAGGGCAGGATTTCTTAGCCCAAACCCTTGTCCGTTTCACTCACATGTCCGACGGGCTCAGCTTCCTCCTCCTCTTCCTTCTGCTGGCCACCCTGGTGTAGACAGAGGACTGCTTTTCTCTTGCAAGTGCATTATATATGAACTGCCTGGGGCTCCCCTAAGATGCAGATTTTAATTCAGAAGGCCTGGGGTGGACCGAAGAGGCTGCCACTGTAACAAGCCCCAGGTGGCACTCTTGCTGCCCATACTTTAGAAAGCAAGGCTCTCCGGGGAAAGCCTACATTTTTAACAAGCTCCAGGTGATGCTCACGCTGCCCATACTTGGAGAAGCAGGCTCTGGAGCGAATCCTGAGCTTCAGCAGGTGGGAAATGAACAGTCCCAGCCCTTCTGGTTGAGGTATAAGCATCCCCACCCTCTCAGCCTCCGGTTTCGCCTTGGTTCAGAAGAGAGGGTCTTTGCTCTGCTTGTGTAGTTGAGACTTTTGCCTGGTACTCTGCTCAGTATGGCAGGAGCCCTACCTAGCCATCCTGTTGCCCGTAGAGGACCCTGGAGGGGTGGGGACTGTGGTTGCCTGTTGATGGATTTTCACTCTGTGTTTCCCTGAGCCTTGCTGCTTTGGGTCTGGAACTGAACACACAATATCCCCGAGGTATGCCTGTACCTGGTAGGTATGGGGATGGGTGAGTCCATCAAAATAGTAAAACTGGCTACACGGGCTGACGGTGCTACAGCAGAAGCTGGTTTCAGAACACAGAGCTCTTAGAGCCAAGGAGCAGAAGCAGAGGTCAAATGGATGTGATTCAATTGAGTGAGTCCGTGCTGATTCGCCTCAGCTGAGTCACATTTCTTTCAGGACCAAACAATGTGTTTACTTCTTTTAGCAGGGGATCTAGTGAAAGATGGATTAATTCTTATTGGTTCCTTCTACTCTTTTTCCATCAAAAGGAATACAGTTGTCCGTGGGATAGCTAAGCTTTCAAAAGAGACTTCGCTGTGGCCAAACATTCACAATGCCTTGGAATGCAGCTGGCAGCCCTTTGGGTTCAGGACTCTCCAACCCTCTGCTTTATTAGTGACAAGAGGCCCAATGCACGAAATTCATGCAAGAGCAGGCCTTCCTTCCCCCAGCTGCTGGCGCCTGCTTCCCTCTGACACCCGGGACCCGGGCTTCCCTCCAGCCCTGGCTTTGTCCAGAAGGACTTCTGGAATGACACCCGGAATGATGTCTGGTCTAATTAGCATATTACTGATTTATTATTATAGATACTGAGCTCTGTTATGCACTGGCCCAAAGCTTTCCCTCCGGCTTCAGCCACTAACCACTACTTTTGATTTTTCATTACAGTTTCTGTAGCCTCATGATTTTGCCTATCTTTTCTTACGAATAGGCAATTAATACAAGGTACACAGTCACCAAGATGCCACACAGAGAGAAGCAAAAATTAGAATGACTCTAATCTAAACTAGTGTGTGTGTGCAGTGAATTGAGACTTTTTCTCATTCCTACTAGAGCTCAGAAGAAAAGTGATCTGGATACACAATAAAGGTGTTGTTAAATTATTAGAATTTTTCAAGGTAACCCGAGGCATCAAGAAACAGAATCAGATTTATATGAAAGGAGAAGGATCAGTCTTTTACATGGTGTATACAAAATTATTATAATAAAGTTGTTCCTTTTATGGGGGGTGGGGGATGGGGGAAGATTATTTAACTTCAGAATTCAATCTCCAGATGGTTTGAGGCAAATGTCCCCTCGGGTCCACATTATACAACATCCCTGTAATTTTGGAAGTGAGCTTAGAACAACATGGAAATAACAATCGGGGTTTTAGCTGACAAATATATAACTATATTTATCTGGCTCTTTCCCCTTTTAGCTGGAGTGCCACCCTAACACCCCGTGAAATTTGTGGTTGAGACAAGAGCAGACAACACACACACACACATAGTTCATCCCGAGCAGTGCGTTTGGGAGTGAGCTTCCCAGCTGAGAAGGAACAAGGCTCTCACAAGTGTGTGGTGTAAGAGGAAATCTATCAGATGTCGAGAGGGGTCAGCTGCCTGGATGGCCCGGGTGAAGGGATTCTGGCAGATATGAATGTGGCTTCACGCGGCATCAGAAAGTGACCAGTGGCCCTGATTTCAGGCTAATGCACACAAGTCCTGCCCTGCAGGTTAGAGCATCCCTGTCAGCCGAAGGGCATGGAGGACCCATGGCTTGCTTCTCAGGAGCCTGTAAAGGGGGGGCTCTTAGCTCTTCCTGGTCCTGCTTCTGGCTCAGGAAGAAGGCACTCAGGCTGCAGAACCACACAGCCCCTAGCCTAGCACGACACAGAATGCAACACAGATGGAATAGATTTAAACTCAATGAGTAAGGAGAGGAGAAAAGACAGATAGGAGGGACGGGAGCCGGGAGGGTAGAGAGAGGGAGAGAGTGGAGGAGAGAGAGACTGTGAGAATGGAGCAAGAGTGAAGGAGAAAGGTGTAGGAGGAGGGAGAAGAGGAGGGAAGAGAAAGGAAGAGGAGGAGGCACAAGAAACAGGGAAGGGAAGGGGAGGGAAGGGAAGGCAGGGGCATTAATGAGGTGAGGAAGCAGGGGGACTCACATTCCCTGCTCCTGTGATGATGTATCAAAACAGCCATTTTTAAAAACAGGTTTGTATTGGTTTTATAACCTTTCTATTTCTATGACATAATTCATTTTGAACTGTGGCCATCAAAAAGATATGTCCATGTCCTAGCCCCTTGAGTTTGTGTGACCTTATTTGGAAAACATTTGGATACTCTATGACAATAAATTACATTAATTAAGATCAGGATCTCAAAATAAGTTCATCCTGGATTATCTGTGAGGGCCCTAAATCCAGTGACAAGTATCTTTATTTATAAGAGACACACAGATGCACAGAGACACAGGGGGAAGGAGCCATGGAGAAGGTCACATTAGTATGGAGGCAGAGAATGGAATGATGCAGCCGCAAGCCAAGGAAACCTGGAGCCACCATCAAAGGCAAGGAAGGACCCTCCCCTAGAGCCTTCAGAAGAAGCACGGCCCTGCTGACATCTTGATCTGGGACTTCCAGTCTTTAGAACTGTAAAATCATTTCTATTTTAAACCACCAAATTTGTGGTCATTTGTTATGGTCACTCCAGGAAACTAATACACCCAGAATAAGGAAAACAAATCAATCCTGTGATAGTATCACATGCTATAGCTTCTGTCTGGTCTGAATGACAACATGTGTTTCTCAGATGTTAACAAGTGACAGTTTGGGGGACATGTTTAAACTATGGACTTCTCCTTTCTATTCTATCAAAGAATATTTTAAAACTAATTTAAAAACCGGGAGACTTCACTTGCAAGTCCAGATTTTTGGCTTTATATACGTGTAACATTGGAAGATGTAGTAACATGGACTCTATGCCCATGTGGCAGACATCAGCAGGTGCTGAAGAATGGTCTTTCCTTCATGTGAGCCTCTACTCCTCCACCCACAACGTTCCCCCACCACCTCTGAGAGTTTCAACATTTGTCAGATGTGTGTGCTTGTCATGATAGACAGTGAGCTTTCCCACCATCAAGAAATGCATCTCTCTTATTATCACTCACCTTTGCTGAAACCCTATTGAAATGAGAAATGTTATCTCAGGCTCCTAAGAATATATTCTTGAAAAAGTTACTAAAAACATAGCAAAGTAGGGAAGGCAGTAGGAATAAAATTGACATAGATAAATTATCTGCCTTCACATACACAAACAAAATCACTTAAAAATAGGAGAAAGATCACAAGTAAAATAGCTGCCAAGAAATACACATACAAGAGCACGGTTATCTCTCCACTGAGTCAGATTGGCTTTTGTCTTTGAGATTCAAGGTTCCCTTTATATCCACTCCCATGAAGCTAATTTGTAAATTTTATGTCATTTTAATAAAAATATTAAGTTATTATCCCCAGAGCTAGATTTGCTCTTAAAGTTCATATAAAAAATTGAAAGCCAGTAGTATTATGAACAAGAAGAGCAAGTATGCATGAGTGTTTAGGGCTGTTGAGGAAGGGAGGTGAGGAAGAGGAAGGCATATCCTACCAGATATTATATAAATACAGATGGTAAATTCTCTAGATTTAAAAAAAGAATAGTCCTGACACAAGAATAGGAGATCAATGGGCCATTGGAATAGAACAGAATGTCCAAAAATACATCCAATTGTACATGAGAATTTCATATCATAGTGAATAAAAGTAGCATTTCCAATTCACTCGCTATATTCTACCCTTTTAATAATATCTAATAATAGCAACCAGTTGAGTAGTTTTTCAGTTCACAAACTTTGGTGTTCCCCAGATGAAACCTGAAACTGGTCCTGGTACATGGAGGGCGAGGAGAGACCCAAGAAAAAGTCAGATTGGTAGGTGGCAGATTTAATGAGCAAGGGAACTCACTTACCAGGCTTGTCTTGGGTGTGGCAAGACAAGTAGATCTCTGCATGTGTCCACCAGAATCTTTTTTTAAATATATTTTTATTGATTTCAGAGAGGAAGGGAGAGGGAGATAGAGACATCAATGATGAGAGAGAATCATTGATCGACTGCCTCCCACATGCCCCTTACTGGGAATTGAGCCCCCAACCCCAGCATATGCCCTTGACAGGAGTGGAACCCAGGACCCTTCACTCT
>NW_006286675.1:823725-835920 GCF_000327345.1 Myotis davidii | reverse complement strand
TTTTGTACATTTGTAGGAACTGGGGATCCTTCACCCTTGGGGCCACCTGCTGTGTGATGTCTTTGGTGGGTTCAGGTGCCAAGTGGCATGTCCCCTGATACCCTGTGGGCACACAGCTCCTTGTCTGCCTCCTAGGAAACTTTATATTCCTGGAGGACAGAGAAGGAGCCCTACTCTTCTTGGCCTTCCCAATTGAAGTTGTTGTAAACATTTATTGAAGTAAGTTGAAGTTGGAGGCACGTAACTCAGTTTGGCAAGATCATTACTGATCTAGTGGGACAAATCCAGTCTCTCAGATGCACCCACAAATTTGCTGGCTATGCAGTACATGGATGAGAGTGGTGGAAACCAGCCATTATTTTTGAGAAAACAAATAAGAATTATTGCAATGGAAATTATTCCACAAAGAACAAAAATCCCATGGGAAGTGTTTATGGATGAGTTAGAGGGAATACTGTTTGCAATATTACTCAACCCAATGCCTCCAAAGGGATGTTGCACATTATATAATGCTAGGATGCATGCCATTTCTTCATTTCTTTAAATTGCCAGGGAAACACAGGGCATTTTATGTAATCTAAGTATACTTATATGGAAACGCATATAGGTATAAATGGCATATATCACCTTGGTAGTTTAATAGTTAAAAGGTTCAAAGCAGAGACTGAAACTGGAATTCTAGGGTGCAATTTCTAGCTTTGCTATTTGTTAGCTAGATGACCTTGAGCAAACGACCTAACCAGTCTGTTTCTAAATCTATAAAGTGGGGACAGTAATAATATCTCCTCCATAGGATTGTTAGGAGGCTGCCATGGGAGAACATAGGTAGTATTTAGAACAATGCATGGCACATACATAGTAAGAGCATAAATATTAACCAAATTAAAAGGAAATGAACACAGACTCATGTGGCAGGTGAGAAAAAGAGAGGACAAGAAGAGGAAATTTAGGAAACTCTGAACACTATGGACTGCGTAGGAAATGTTCAGCTAAGAAGGTCCTGCCTTTGGAGTCAGATGGAGCTGAGTGTGAATCCTGCTCTGCCAACTACTAGCTATTTTATTTTATTTCATCGACCAGCTGCCTCCTGCCCCTCTCCCCACTGGGGATGTGCCCGCAACCAAGGTACATGCCCTTGACCGGAATCCAACCTGGGACCTTTCAGTGCGCAGGCCGAGGCTCTATCCACTGAGCCAAACCGGTTTCGGCAACTACTAGCTATTTTATGTAATTTATCTTATACTACACTTAGGGCTCTATTGTGTGTCTTTTGTTGTTGAACTGTATATTTGTTCGCTTAATTGCTTTTTCATTCATTCATTCATTCATTCACTTTTTCCATCTGTAAAATGAGGATAGTAGTACCTACCTATCTTACAGATAGATATAAAGATTTGAAGTATTAAGGCTAAACCAACTAACTTCTTAAAATTGCTGAATCAATACAGGTTCCTTTGATTTTGCTAATGTACATAGTTTTAGTGTCCGCTCCAGACACTATAAAGCAACTGCCTTCCATCCGCGAAAGCCCCTCAGGGTTTTGCTACGCCATGTGCAGCCATGTAAGCTTAATGGCCTGAATCTAAGTTGTTCTGGGGCAGCTCCGGATGCAGTCAGGGGATAGGAAGGGTAAAAAGCCTGCCCTCTAGTGGATGCTTTAGGAGTGGAGACTCGAAGAGCCCATCTCCCTGGAGGCCACGGGCTACTTCTGCAGAATGTAGAGCAGGTGATGGATCAGGTGTGGTGGAAGGCTCCTGCTCTCCTTCCTTCTACCCTGCCCTCAGTCTGTGCTCAGCTTGTAACCCTGACTTAGCTGAATAAATGTTCTCACAGAACCTTGGTAAAGAGCCTGACCGAGTGGCACCAATCACTCATGTGGTTACAGCACTCTCTCAGGCTTGGGCTTCTATTGTCATGGCTATAATTTCTTGCCTTCCTCCCATCCTGCCTTCCTTGCCTTCCCCTTCCTCCATCCATACTATGTTATTTTCAAAATATTCCAAATTTCCATATATTTCTTTCCCCCCAGTAACAATGAATATAACAACTGTGACACAAAATTTGTTCAATCTTGACTGTGATGAATATTAGCATTGTGTATTAAAAGTTATTTTTAAAAAGGTGAAATCTCTTTGATCTACCATTTTACTTCAAGGTACTTATACTCCTGAAATAACTATATGCATTTTAAAAAATATATTTTTACTGATTTCAGAGAGGAAGGGAGAGAGAGAGGGAGAGGGAGAAGAAAAAGGAAAGAGAGAGGGAGAGGGAGAGGGAGAGGGAGAAATTAATGATGAGAGAGAATAATTGATCAGCTGCCTCCTGCATGCCCCCTACTGGGGATCGAGTCTGCAACCCAGGCATGTGCCCTTGACTGGAATCCAACCCTGGACCTCTTAGACCCGGGCATGTGCCCCTGACTGGAATCCAACCCTGGACCTCTTAGTCTGCTCTATCCACTGAGCTAAACCAGCTAGGGCTAATTATATGCATTTTTAAGAAAAGATATATAAACTACTAAAATGATTAATTTTCTTAGATGTAACAATAGCATGGTGATTATGTAAATAGCATGTTCTTATCAGTTAGAAATACTTTCTGAAACATTTTAGGTGAGGAGATATAATATCTGGGATTTTATCTGAAACGTCCCTTCAAAATGAAAGTTCAAAGGGGACAGCTAAAACACCATTAGCAAAATATTGCTGGCATTTGAAGCTAGGTATTGGTTCATGGGAATTCATTGTACAATTCTCTCTACTTTTGTATATGAGAATTTCCAGAATAGAATATTTTAAAAGTAGTTATGAAGATGATGGTTACAACACTTTTTATAACAAGGAACATGTAGAACCATCACAATTTCCAAAAACACATGCTTAAATAATATTTATATGTTGCAATAGTATGCAATCATCAGAATTTGACAGATAGAAATTTGTAGTTTTTAAGAGCATACCCAAGGAAATGTGAATTCATATTAGTATGTCATATTGAAAAAGTTAAAATACTTTGATAGTATGACTCATATATATATTTATATATGTTATATATAAGTACATAATGTTATATATTTACTATATGTAATTACAGTAATAATATGTGTATATATAATAACTTATCAAACATCAGTAGTAGTTTATTTCCTGAAAGATGGGTGATATTTATTTTACTTTTAGCTCACCCATATTTTCTGATTCTTTACATATAGTTATATAACAAATATAAAGCAAAGCAAAACACATTTATAAAATAAAGACACATGTATGTAATATATGTCACCAAAATATATGTCCATTCTATATAATATTCAGTCTCTTGCATGTAGTAAGATATTATAGATGTATCCTCCAAGATAAGTTAATTCCTACTTCTAAGCACAAGCTAATTTTCACAAATATAATCTACAAATCTCTCATTTATGACTTTATCTAAAATAGGTATAATAAGTATACTCTTGTCACCACTCCCTACAACTACAACCAGATCAGACATCACCAATCAATCATGATAATTAGTCCTAAGAAGCCTAGTCTCTAGCTCCTTCACAGCTTAGTGCTTTAGGAAGCTAATGCTGATCTGGCATTTTTTAAGATAAGAGTTACTTGCCATCCTTGACATGATTGTATATTTTCAACAAATTGTTCCTTGGAATTTATTATATGTTATATACTACTCTCAGATATGGAAACTTAATGATAATATGATCTAATAGTTAATGGGTGACTATTATACCTGAAACTTTGGCCTAAATGCTTTGCATGGATTGTATATATTGGACATAAAAAACGATTCTCTGCTCTCAAAGAACTCTCAGTTCTAAGACATTTCTGAGAAGATATGAAGGAAAAACATATGGTGCTTTTGCTTAATATAAACTGTTCAGTATTTTCATAAAAGAAATGTGATAGATGGTAGGGACTGTCTTCATAGGAAACCAAGCATAGTAGAGCATGTTGCAAACATTGATAATTGAACAGTGTCTTTGGTTTGATCTGTTGTTCGTTTGCTTGCATTCTAGAGATGTTTTTCCTATAGAATGTAAAATTTAGAATTTCTTATAATTTCCTCCTGGGTCACCAAGGGGTTCCCAGTGGGAGAAAGGAACAAAATACACACAGGGTACACACATGCACACACACCCACACCCACACATACACACACACTTCGTGGCACTGCACCCCTACTGCCTTCAGGGTTAAAACTTGCCTTACGCAGGTTCTAGTTATGTAGAAAGACTACCTTAGGAGATTCCTGGACAGTTCCTTCATTTTTAAATTGTTTTTAAAACAGGCCTCCAAGAATCAGTCATCTCCCAGAGTTTCTCTTCTCTGTCTCCTGAACTCGTAAGACTCCATCTGAGCTTCTATTACTTTGTCAACATCCAGGAAGAAACACAATAGTAAGGTCCCAGATAGGCTGTGCCCAATCACCTTGCTGGAGAAGGTCATGTGACATCCAAAGCAATCACACAGGACCTGCCAGGGAATTTCCCAGCTGAGACTTGCCTGTCATAAAAGACAACCTTTAAAGAAGAGGAGGGCTTGCCAAGGGCTTTTGCCTGCTGAGGCATTTCCTAGGACTGTGCTATCCCAACCCACAAATACTCATGCATGTATTCAGAAGAGAAACTCTTCCCTGGTTCTAAATGAAGTGTTTTCAGAATATCTGTCTAGAACAGTAGCCTATACCCATGGTTTCAAAGTAGAATTATGTATACACCTAAAAAAGAAACCCACACCTAGACTCCAAGCCAGACAGATGAAGCTAGACATCACATTCTGCTGGTGGGCCGAGGCATCAGTATTTTTACCTTTCCAGGTGAATCCCACGCAGTCTGGGTTGACAACATCCACTCTAGAATATTATGCAATTTAATTGCTCATATAACCATTTTGCACACAGTCCCAGAGAGTTGTCTGAGGGATGTTAGAAACACAGAAGACAAGGTCCCCGAACATGGACATTTCTGTTCTTGGTATATAAATCATGATTACTCAGATAATATCACAGGCTTAAATGTCCTCTGACACATAAAGTAAAGATTGAAATATGTTGTCATAATTGATTGCAACTCAGTGCCATTCTTTGAAAATTGTCATTCATCATATGAAAGCTTTCCAAAATTTTAATTAATAATACTCCACTTTATATAGAGTATAAATATGGGGGTTTTGTACATAATTTTTATTGATTTACTTTAGAGAGAGAGAAAGGGAGAGAGAGAGAGAAACACCTATCAATTGCCTCCTGCATGCCCCCTACCGGGTATTGAATTGGCAACCTTTTGGTGCATGGGGAAGATGCCCAACTCAACCAAAATGGCCAAGGCTAGAGTATACATATGTTTATTCAAGCTTATCATCTTAATGAATGATGGGTCAGATTTATGTTTCCATAATGAATTTTGTAAACATTTTTCATATATAATTTTTGTGTAGAAATGTTTAAAAACTTTTTGAATCATATTAAATTATCATGATTACATTCATGTGTGTATATAATTTTCTAACAATCATAATCTTCCAAAATAATGATTTTAATTCATAGAAAGTATTGAACAGTTCAGCAAATGGAACCTACCCATTTTTCCAGACAATGACAGAAAAGGCCAGATGAACTTGTCAGAGAATTATTCTGCATTGTGGAAGCTTCATGTTTTATTTTTAATAACTGTACAAGAACCATGTTGCCTGGTTACCATCTTCATTTTGTACTCTGTTCTAAAAATGTCTCAGCATCTGAGCAGCCAGAAGTTTTCAGTGTGTTCAAAACCTAAACTTATATAACCAAACATCTATAACAATCTAGAAGAAATTTTACCAAAATGACATTTCATTTTCTTTCTAATCACAGAATCAGCCACTACCTAAAGATTGGGGGGGGGGGGGGCGGGGACACACAAAACATTAACATTTTGATGGAAGGACTTTTCTTATACAGATCTAAGAGAGAAAAAAAAAAACACAAAAAAAGAAAAAGACATTGTAAAATAATAATACCAGTGTCTCACATGTATAATCATTTACTATTTGGATCCCCATAGAAATATAAACAAAGAAGAACAAGTTGTATGGAGACCTAGAAAAGCTTAAACTGATATTTAATTATAATCTAATAAGGTCACTTTATTTTGTGGTATTTTCAAGGTTTAGTAAAATTGTCCCAATATCTTGGCTTTTTTATCCTATCTAGCAAATCCTACTGCAATACTATTTGATGAATGTTATTATCTGGGTAGTATTTGGCATATTTAATGAAGACATCATACTTTCAGAAATGTAAAAACAGCTGAGATATCTCATGCAAATAAATGCCTTTATGTGAAGATCAAGTTCAGGAAGTAAATTCATATCACTTCATTCTTTCATCACCCAAGTTACAAAGATATTTCTGAAGTAAAGACATTTCATTAGGTGTTGTAATAGGAAAGGTTATTTGTTCTGAATTCTTCTCTCTTCCACTTTTGGACAACTATATCCTATTTTCTAGGAATGCCCTTACACATTCATATGGTTGTACTAGGCGTTGATGGACTGAGTTAGAGGTGAGCACCCAACCCAACTGGGGTCAATCAAATTCTCTTCCATGGGAACCTGAAATTGGATATAATAAGATTTCAGTCTCAACCCAGGTGGCTCACTTTATAGTAAAGATGTAAACTAATGAGTTGCTGATAGCAGCCATGCAGACTGGGGAGTAGAAAAAATCACTTTGCACGGGGAGAGAATAACGAGTCCATCAGAGGCCAAGAGAGAAGAGACATGGAGGTACAAAAAGTGTCTTGCATTTTCTACAGGGCTCATGCACCCAACTCCAGTCTGTTTCTAGGATGTGAATATATTCATTGCCCTTGGGTTCTATAAGACCTCTCTTGATCCTTATAATAAATTACCCCTCTTCCTATGTGTGTAGGCAAATCCCAATGGACACCTGCCATTGACTGGCACCTATAAGGGTTACAACTGATATTGATGTGAGATAAGTCAGATATGGATCTTGTACTGAAGGAAATTGCAAAGAAGTAGGATCCACAGATAATTTTAAGAAAAGGGAGAGGGTGTCAGAAGTTATAGGGATGAGCTGATAGACAGTTTCACAGGAGGATACAAACATCCCTGGCTCTGGAGGAGGCGGATCAGCTGTTTTTCAGAGCAATGATTTCCAGTCAATGTATTTGAAAATGTGTAGAGTGATGACCAGCTCCTTATTCTTTCTTTCAATATTTTAGGTAGTTGGTGTTACAGGAGTACACATTCAATTATGTGCCATTTGGTTCCGACACAGGAATCCTTGTTTTTCCTTTTCAGTAGAACACTGTTGGTGGAAGAGCTCCACAGTCTGTATTTTAACATGAGCGATGGACTGACTTGGTATTCAAACTGTATGGCAACATAATAAATGTGATCTTTCCTTGGACATATGTTTCCAACAACAGAACATGGTCAACATTGTTTGCCCCTGAGCCCTACTGGTAAATTTCTCTTCCTCTAGGAGCAGGCAACACACTAAGTGTCACAGGAGAGTTTTATAACAGTTACTGGCAGAGCCTGTGCTTACTACCTGGGTCAGTGACACTATTCAAAAAAAAAAAATAGAGTCCTATTTCAGTAGTCAGGGATTGCTTCTTTGTCATTCAAATTTCAAATATTTTCAGTGAAGTCATAAAAAGGCATTATAAAGCAGAAATTAGTTAAAGCAAGAGGCCCATGGTAGGGGGACTTTGAAAACATATAAAAACAATCCCTGTCCCCAAGGTACTTTCAGTCTTTGGGGATAGGTAAGAAAATACAAACAATAACAATAAAAATAATATAGACTGTATATTGACAGCCTATATTGAAAAAATGAAATAAAACTAGGTTAAGAATGTTAAATGTGTTCTGCAATCCTCACAAAAATCCTACAAATTAGCCATCATTATTATCCAAATTTGGGGAATCACAAACAAACTAATATAGTGTAAGTAACTTGCCCAAGAGCTCATAGCTAATGAATGGAACCCAAACATAATCTGCCTGATTACAAAGGGCAAGCTCTTAACTTCAATGAAAGAAGAAATAAGAGAACAAAGCATATAAAAATTTCAAAGGTACTTTATAAATGTTACAGGAATTCAAGAAATAAAAGGGAATGCCAGACTGGAGTTACAAGTGCATTTATACCATGGCAGAGTTATGATCTGAATTCAGTCTTGAAAATGCAGAGTTCACATAGACAGGAAGAGCTACAGATAGTGAGAAATGATAGCAAGAATAAAGGGGTGAGGTGGTTGCATCACATGTGTTCCTGGATGATGGATTTGGTTACAACGATGCTTCATACAGAGAGGAAGCTTATGTAAAGGTATGGTGGCACCAGACTGTGGAAAGTCTAAAATGTGAAGCGTTGGGATTTTATGTCATGGGTATTGTAAAGTCACTGACATAAGTCACTTCTGTACACTCTTAAGAATGGATACCAGGATAACAGAAGTACTTGAGGAAGAATACATTGACAAGACTGGGAGGAAGGTTCACTTTTAGTGAGTGGCAATGTGACAGAAACATTCATCTATATGGTCTAATCTAATTCTTGTAGGACACTGAAATGAAGAAACTACCATGTCCATATTCAGATGTCAGTGAAGATGCCCCTTTCAAGGTCACAAGATGGAAAAAAAAGTAAACACAATATTTTAGACCTTGGTCTGCTTATTTTAAAAATCAATATGAAAAACACAAAGCAAGGAGACATTGTAAAGCTATAATAATAGCAATTAATATTTTGGAGCATTTATTATTTCTAGGTAATAAGTTACTTACATGAAATAACCCATTTAAAAAATCCAACATCCTTGAGATAGATACTACATTATACCCATTTTTCAGATGATAAAAGTGAAGCACAGATAACATGGGTCATTTCCCCATGGAGAGGGACAAAGCATTCTGTCATTCCTGGGGGAGATAAGACTCCATCTAGATTCCCTAGCTCTGCTATGAGCCTCTCAGTTGCAGCAACATTTGACTAAGAAACACACATGACAACTAGAGTAGGAAGTAATAAAAGGACATATAAAAAGGACTTTGAGGCAGAATAAAAAAGGAGACTTAATTATTGAATCTAGAGTTTGGGGAGGAAAGGTTGAGGTTGGATTCAAGAATGGGTTGAGGGAATTAATTATTATTTTCCTTTTTTTTTCTTTTTAAATAGAAAGATGGTGTGATTTCCAAGTCACTGAGCTTTATGTGGTGTTGAACCATGAAGAAAAATGCTCTCAGATGTAAAGCTATAGATTCAGAAGTCCAACAAATGCATGTGATACTTGGAACTGAAAGAAAAAATAAATTAAAAAAAGAAAAAAATGTATAAAAAAAGGAGGACGGCACATGAAGAAATGCGTTATGAGAAATACCACATTTAAGGATGCCAAAGACAAACAAAGGAGCTATCACTGGAAATAGAGGAGTAACTGTCTAATTGTCAGAGAAGTAAAGAGGCCACAGGACACTTGTAGAATTCTACAGTTCAGTAAGACCAGGGTTGGCTTCATGCACATGCGACCTAAGACTCAGATAAGAATCCAAGTGTATATTGGCCCCGCACTTTGGTTTAATGCTCTCAAGTCATCATCTTAAAATTCATAATAGTGTTGGAGCAACGGGCTTCACCTTTTTGTTTTGCACTGGCCCCCGCAAAGAAAACTAATCAGGTCTAGAAAGATCTCAAGGGTCAAATTTCCAATTCTCCACTCAATGATAAAATTTCCTTTAAAATGTATCAATCATAGACTCTCAAATACCTCTATAAGTGTTTCCAGTCAGAAAGAACCTGACATGTCTTGGGGATAGCCCATTGCATCCAAAGATATGTAAATTTTGAGAAGCTTTCTCATAGTAAGCTAAAATCTATTTGTAACTTGTACATATTTGTCTTGTTCCTACTCTTGAAGAAATCAAAATGTATAATTGTGCTTCCATGTTATTGCCAACTTTTAACATTTACCTGATTTCAAACATTTACTCTCATAAACTCCATAAACCATTCACTGTTTAACCAAGAATGTGGTTAAAACCCAATAAGCGTTCAAAATATACTAATGAATTAAAATGATTCTGAACCATGTGTCCTAGATGGTTTCTCACTTTAAGAAAAGATATTAAAATGTACTTATGGACCAAGCTACCCAATTTAAGATTTCTGAATTATAATTTTAAATTCTGAATCATTTAAAATTTAAATTAATTCCCACATGGTAATCCTAAACAATTTTAGAAGGCAACCGCCCTATTTCCATAGAACCTTCTCATTTTCTTCAACTTTTCCTAAAATTTGGAACAATATTTCCTCATCACTTGGGTCAACTATAACTTGGGTATGTTCCAGATTTTGGGTTTCCTTTAAAGCAGCATTTCTCAACCTCAGCACTACTGATACTGTGGCCAAATAATCCTCTGTTGTGGGGCTCTTATGCAATGTCAGATTTTAACAGCATCCCTGGTTTCTGTCCACTGCTAGTAGCATCCTCTTCATCCCAAATTGTGACAAACCAAGGTCTCCAGGAATTGTCAAATGTCTACAGAGGGATAAAATCATCCTTGGGTGAGAACCAAAGGTGAAACAACTCTACATGATGGCTGTGAGTGAATATATGGCATTTGCTTCACTGAATTATAGGGTTTTCTTATAATCAGGTTGAAAAATGAATGTTAAATTAGTGTGCAGTTTATGACAGTGTTCTTTAAGTAATGAATGAATATCATGATGCTTGGAAGGAAGGTAAACACAATTTCAATATGGTAAACTTCCCTGGGAGATGAGCTTCTTTGTACCTCTCTCTGTTAGTTTGTTTAGTTACTGCATCACACTTTCCATATTCTTTAAATTGTTAACAATGAGAATGAACACTTTTTATAATCAGAGAAAACATGGTGTTTTCATTTTGAAATCAAATAATAATCCTGTGGGTGGTAAGGCAATGGAGCCCATGAGTATAAACACATTCCAGAAGATGCATAAGACAGGCTCCTGGGACACCTGTGCTTTCCCCTTTGTTTCCCCAGAACCCATATCCTATAGTTTATAGAGACTGTGAATAATATTAGAGTCCACGAAGTTCTTCTACTTTATGACCCAAAACTACTTTATATACACACAGGAAAAATAAGCTGGTGCAATAAGCCAGGGATAGTGCTTTAGAAGGAATGAACGCCCTCATTCCAGGGCACAGCCACTCCTGAGGGAGGGGAGAAATGGTGCCTTTGGCCTCAGATGACACGCACGGAGGAGGTGAGGGCAGTGCTTGTGAAAGAGGCTCCAAACTGCGTTCCTTTTATACATCTGCCTACACATCCATCCAAAACATGTTGCTTAAACAGCTACTAATTCTTTTTATTTTATTTTATTGTTTAAAGAATTACCAATAGTAGTACATATGTCTCCTTTTTCCCCCCATTGACCTTCCCTCAGCCTACCCTACACCCCCAAATGCCCCTCCCCGAATATCTTGCGTCCATTGGTTATTCTTATATGCATGCATACAAGTCCTTCAGCTGCTTAAACAGCTACTAGCTCAAAAATAAATTAACCATGAGACACTACTCTTGCAATTTCCAATGTTTCATATAGCATTCATACTAAAACAGAGCAATCCTATCTAATAAAAGAGAAACATGGTAATTGGTGTACGACCGCTACCCTTCCCATTAGCTAATCAGGGCAATATGCAAATTAACTGCCAGCCAAGATGGCGGCCGGCAGCCAGGCAGCTTGAAACTAGCATGAGGCTTGCTTGCTTCAGTGACGGAGGACTCCAAAGTTCCCCCCCTGCCCCTGCAGGCCTCTGAGCTGCAAGCAACTATGTAACAAACATAGAAGCTTGAAAAAAACCCAGAAACCTGCCGTGCTTCAGCCAGCAGGATCACAATATTATAAGCAAAGGCCAGAAACCTACTTTCAGCAGCAAAGGGCTAAGAGCTGGAGCCAAGCCTCAGAGTTAAAGCTGGCCCAGAATAAAAAAGAAAAAAAGGAGCGGTTGGGAGCTTCAGTCACCCCCAGCCTGAAAACAGCCCTCAGCTCCTCACCCAGACTGGCCAGGCACCCCAGTGGACCCCCACCCCCTAAAAAGGATGTGGCCAGCCTGAAAACAGCCCTCAGCTCCTCACCCAGACTGGCCAAACCTCCTTGGGGTGAGGGGCCCCACTGGGGAGG